>NC_085138.1:429417780-429728657 GCF_035046485.1 Aedes albopictus
AATGGCGCAATCCAAATCAAAGTTCTAACCTCTGCAGAGGAGGGAGATAAAATCTCAATGAAGGAGGAAGGTCGTTGAAAGATTTTTTTGAATGAAAACAAGATATTCCTAATATAATACATAGTTTTGAACCATTACTTTCACTACGAATTCTCATGTTAATGATGACCGGACTTTATGTTACCAAACTGAATCACTTCGTCTTAAGATAGAGGGTCTTGCCGGGGCCCGTGGCGTAGTTGGTCACACGTTCGCTTCATATGCGGATGGTCATGGGTTTGATTTCCAGCCCCGGCACTTGCAATTATTCGTCAGTTGCTCTTCCTCCGAGAGCGGCTGACACTGACCCTCTTCTGAGCCCCGTGGCTCAAACGGAACCGGAAACCTGGATATCGGCGAACTGCTCCTCATAATGGACCCCCAATCGGACTGGAAAGGAAGAACGGCCATCCATCATCCTTGTGCTCATCATTCTACCATGTATAGAGTAGAAAAGTGAAAGCAGCAGAAAGGCAACCAGTTCGATAAAGTATAATAGAATATACATCTAGGCGCTGTACACAATGTAAGTGCAGCTGTCAATTGAAATCGCTCACGTAGTGCCCTAGTGGACAATAGAGCTGTAAATTAGGTGATTAAGAATAAAAAAAAAGATAGAGGGTCGTTTGAACACAGAGAACAGACATCCAAGCTAGAAGAAATTTTCTCTCGAAAGCTGTGTAAGAACTCAAATATTTTTAGCGTTGACTACACTAGCGCCACCATACAACAAGTTGCCACAATCAGTGGTGAGTATACATATCTAGATAAGCTTCATATTCACCACTGACAACGGCATAGGAACTTTGCGATAGCAGCGCAGCCACGGAATTGCCACTTGTGTTGCCATTTCAAATGACCGTTAAATTCCTTATACAGTTTCAGAACTGGACTTGGATGTCTGTTCTCTGTGGTTTAAATATTATGTAACATGCCATTTCACAAGACCCAATGTCGTGATAGTTTTTAAATGGATTAAAAAAATGTATGAACCGTGGCACAAGGGAAGAATTATCATCCTTTAATTATATGTATTTTATGAATGACCCCTACATGGAATTCTTAATTCATAAAATTCAAATTTGACACTCAGTAAGCAATCTCGCATGCTTTCCTGTTCGCCATTCCACTTGCAATCGCTTTCCGATATTGTGATTATAATAAGTTGCCGGCTTTTCTGGCCCGGTATTTCCTACCTATTTTGATCCTATTATTCTCTGTTAGATTGGCGTCATATTCTTAAATTTTCAAAAATGTGTTATTGGAATAAAAACGCAATTTAGAAAATTTTGTGAGCTAACGATACTGCAGTGCACCAGAAACCATGTGATGATTAGACGAACTATTCATATGCATGAGTTTGCTGTTATAAATGTTATTAGGCACGGTACGTATGAACACACTCGCTTGACACTTGAATGAATCAATATTTCCAAAAAAATCTCCTCTATGGAGACACGGTAAACACGGTACCACTCGAATGTCAAATGGGTGGGTAAAGGCAGTGGATAACAAGCGTTTTTTTTTCATGTTGGTTTCGTGCACTCAATTTTTCGCTTGACCCAATCTCACCCCCATTCTTAATGTTAAGACAAAGGTTCGAAAATATTGAATTTTCAAATAAAAAATCAATTGACAGCCATCAATTTTTGATGCATCAACTAGGTAATAGCTATAGCATACCAATTACAAGAAAATTTATGGTATGTTACTTATGCAACAGAATTTTTTGTAGAGAGATTCGCTAGGGGTTTCATCATCTAAGTTTAGCCACATATGTAACAAAAAACTACCTATAACTAAAAATATTATTATGCATTATGACGCGTAAAAATATATCCTCTTTCAACTAATATAACGTTTTAATAATAATCTACGGTATTTGATTAGATATTTCAAGTTTTATGTTTCTCCGTTTTGACCCAATCTCACCCCCAGACCCATTGTCACCCCCACCAACGATAGTAGTTTGACCGAAGACGAAACTATACGTGTTTCGATAACTAGTGCCGAAGAACCGTTCTTAATTATTACACAAACCACTGGCAAAAGCGCAAAAATCAATGTTATGTTTTAGGTCCTCCAAGAAACCCTGGAATTAAGAACTGCATGATTTATAGGCTCTACAATGGTCATCCAACTTTTGTGATATCTGCCCCCGGTTTTAACCGTAAACTTGCGCAACGCAACGGGAAGTAAATCTACGGCGTATACATCCTGAAGTCGAAGTAGACAAACTTTTTGAGGCTCATGTAAATATTTGTCAAACAATTTTTCCCGAGTATATCCATGACTGTTTTCAAAAAAATATGGATACCTACTGTTCCCGAAATCAAAAACCATTACAGAAACCGAAAATGAAAGATTACGAACTGATTCAACGGCAACGACTTTTGGCGCGAAACAACGCACAATAGGAACTTGGAATGTATTAACCCTAGCCCAGCAGAGTAACCGTGCACAACTAGCCAATGAGGCATGCCGTATGAAGCTTGAGATCCTTTGGAGCTCCTATTAATTGGGAACCTATTACAGTAGACGTTCGATAAGTGCAACATGTTTATGTTTCAGTTACCGAATGAAATTCGCTAACTGCAACGACTGACAGCCGTCAAACAGTTGTCAATTGCTGTTGGACGCAGCCAGAATGCACTCAAAAACATCGCAATGCAGCTGTAGTGCATACGAAAAACATCGCAACCGTGTTGACGTTTTGTTTTTGACAGATAGCGGTGCGATAACTGCAAAATTGTTGCACTTAGCGGACTTGCAGTTAAAAAGCATTGCAGTTAAATCGTTTGCACCGAGCGAACGTCTACTGTAATGAGAGGATAATTGTAGCCAGATTCAAAACACGGCTTCGAAACCTTACCATGATCCAATGTTGCGCACCAACCGATGCTGCCGAAATGGAAGAACACTCGGATTATGAACACGTCATGGGACGCCATGGTCTCGAAGAAATGAGCGAGAACGGAGAGCCGTTTGCAGAGTTTTGTGGCAACAATGACATGGTGATTGGGAGATCGCTCTTTCCTCATCGACCAGTGCACAAAGTGACATGAGTTTCCTGTCATGGCGTCACGGAAAATCAAATCGACCACATTTGCATCAGCTGGAAATGGAGACGGAGCCTTCATGATGTGCGGAACAAACGTATCGCCGACATTGCGTCCGATTATCATCTCCTAATCGGCGAGATCCGGCTGCGCATTGCTAGGATCCATCGACCGGAAGAGAAAATCGGGCGCCGGTTCAACACACGCTGACTGGAAGACGCTACGGTGAAAAAGTCCTTCGTCGAGGAGCTAGAGAACCGTGCTGCGGATATTCCAGCAGGTGGAAGCGTAGAAGATCAATGGAGTCCCATCAAGAACGCCTTCATCGCCACCGGCTAGAATAATTTGGGAGAGCTACGTACCCGGAGAAAGCAGTGGATCACAGATGGCACCCTGAGGAGCGAAGAAACACCAAAATCGCGATAGAGCGAGCAAAAATACGAGGAGCCAAAGCCGTAGCCCGTCAGCGCTATTCGGCTCTCGAGAAGGAAGTGAAACGCTCATGTAGACGGGACAAAAAAGCGTGGGCGGACTCCCTAGCCGACGAAGGCCAGAAAGCCGCAAACACCGGCGACATTCGACACCTCTACGATGTTGCCTTAGTGGGACTAAGATGAATACTAGAGACGCAACCTATCCAACACAACTGCTAGATCTTTGTAGGCTATTTCATTGTTCAGATAAAACCTATCTCTATTGCAGTGGCGCCAGTTTCACTCAAACACTTGCCAACTCGCGGCAACAATGCCCGTGAATGACACGCCTGGGCAGTTATTGACCGACCCGGCTGACCAGTTGAAGCGATGGCGCTGGTTCGAGCACTTTGGAAACCTTTTTCAAGTGACGGCCAAGCCATCAACACCTCAGTATGATCCGCCAAGGGTTCGACGCATTACCCGAGTCAACACCAAAGCTCCATCAGTGCAAGAGATAGAAACAGCCATCCGTAGCATGAAATCGAACAGAGCCCCGGAAGTCGATCGCATATCAGCTGAGATGCTCAAAGCTGACCCCGTAGTATCCGTACAACTGCTGCACCAGTTATTATGTTTCCAGTTCAAAACCGAATTAGCGACATTTTTTCTGTGACTTCCGCTGCTTTTGCCTTGCGTTAAACATAATGTCGGAAGTGGGGCGCTGTATTGTACACCTGGTGCTCTATACAGCGCCCCACTACCGACATTGTGTTTAACGCAAGGCAAAAGCAGCGGAAGTCAAAGAAAAAATGTCGCTAATTCGGTTTTGAACTGGAAACATAATATTCTGCAACATATGGTAAACCGCGACATTTCTGGCCGACTGGTTGCAAGGCGTCCTAGTAAAAGTACCCAAAAAAGGGTTATCTGACTGTATACGATAATTGGTGGGGCATCATGTTACTGTGTGTCGTTCTCAAAGTCCTCAGCAAAGTGATCCTTAACCGGATACAGGAGAAGATTGACGTAACGCTCCGACGGCAGCAAGCAGGATTCCGTGCCAGACGATCCTGTGTGGACCACATTGTCACGCTCCGTATCATTCTGGAGCAAATCAATGAATTCCAAGAGTCTCTCTACCTGGTGTTCATTGATTACGAAAAAGCCTTCGACCGTCTCAATTACGGAAACATGTGGGAAGCCCTCAGACGCAAGGGTCTCCCTGAGAAAATCTGCGGCCTCATTGAAGCACAGTACAGAGCATTTTAGTGCACAGTACTGCCCAATGGTGTCTTGTCCGATCCCATCCGGGTCGTTGCTGGAGTGAGGCAACCCAACTAACAATCGCAAGTCACAAACAAGCAAGATTTAAATGATTTTTCAATTGAGAAAATAGTCAATGTTCGGCTTTCCTCATCGGTATCAACAATGATAAATTAAAACACATTTCAAAAGTTTAACAAGAAATTTATTCGACAAACATTGATTCCTTAACAAAAGAGTTTAACAAAACATTTGTTTGCATCTTATTAAGCTGATGTAACGATAAGCATTTGTTCCTGAACTATGTGCTTTTCGCTTGTCAAATAAACGCCTTCAGCCCATCATAGTTTGACTCGGAACTTTGTTCGGATTATCCCAACTGTTTAGACAACCAAGTTATTAAAGAATCAATATTTTAAACGAATCACATAAAATAAAACAGCAGAGACGTAATTAACGTAAAAATGAGGCATTTATTTATTTATTATTATTAGTCTGTAACAAGATATCTTGTACTTCGATTATTATATATTTTATCTTCCGTAGCAGTTCGATTGTACGAGACGCTTGGATCGATGCATTTGACATTTCAGTGCTGTCGTGTTGACTGAATATTGTACCCACAGTCACAGTCTTTGGTTATCTAAAACAGCATTCAGAAATCGACACATTTCAAGTATCCCTAAACATCCTTATGCACTATTTATTGAACATAACACAGACAATGTGAACATAACATAAAGATTCCATAACAAAAGCATAAATTTCAAAAAAATGCTTAACGGATCTTCGACTGAGCATGAGTAGATAACCTGAACAGATGCTGTGAATGCACCATATCCAAGACCATACCGCCCCACATATTGACATACATATTTAAAGATCGATATATAATAATAAAAATAAAAACATATTCATATCGCAATTAGTTCGTCTGGAAACAATATCTTCAATAAGGACTAACACTTTTTGGCCGCATTCAATACAAGTTTTCTCACCGTGCGATAAAAATACTGACAGCGAAATCACAATGAAAAACACGTGTTTTTGGCTGAACAGCTGTTGAAGTATAAGGCGTTGTTCAGTTGATTACCACGTGCTGTGCTAATTCACCACTGCTAAACACAAGTTCAGCATTCCTTACCGATCGTTTGAAGCAGCCGGTCGTGTGTACCGTGTCTGAATCGCAGTCAATCGCTTTGTAGCCGGTGGAGTTTTTTTGCCCACCTAGTGGTTTTTTATATCGCGAGTTATTTATCCTACCGAGGACGAAGACGATTGTCTTGGGCGATCCGCGATCGCGGGAAGGAAGCAGGCATTGGAATAGTGCACTGTGCAACAGAAATTTAATTACCCACGCCATCAATAGCGGGCCCGACATCAACGGCGGCGCGCGGCGGCGGCGGTGACGAGTGTGACGGGTGATACAAAAGCAGCAGCAGCGTTTTGTCTGTGCATCCGAGGCATCACCAACAAACAGCTATCTATACACTCGATAAGTATAATCGATATTCGATCTCGTTTTGTGTTGTTCCATTCCTCCGCTCATCACGTCATCACGTGTTAGTTGTTTGTCCACTTTGCAATAACAGTAGGCTGAGGCTCTACAGTGGGCTGAGGCTCAACAGTGGGCTGAGGCCAGAGTGAGCAATTGTAAAATTTTTTTCTCTTTATATATATATTTTTTCTTGTGAATTTTTTTTTTTGCCGGTTTTTTTTTCTTCTTATTAGCTAACGTTCCACACAGAGTGTGTTAAAATATAAACCAATTTTGTATTAATTCTTCTCCTGTGCATGGATGAATCCAATGGAGGCGAAACGCCTCCCAATGATATCATTGCTCGTACGCGGTTTTATCAGCCATCTTCGCCTGGGCCTTGGGTTGTCTATTTCCGGCGCAAATGCAAACCATTGAATATGCTTTCGATTTCTCGAGAGCTGACGCGTAAGTATCCTGGGACCGTTGTTCACCAAGTGAAAGCATCCAAGCTGCGTGTTACCGCACCTAGCTACAAAGCAGCAAATGAAATTGCTCAACACGAAGCGTTTACTGTTGAATACGTGGTCTATGTGCCAGCACGAGAAGTGGAGGTGGAGGGGAAGATCCTCGACGAAATGCTGACATGTGAGGACATCAAGACCGGCTTTGGTCGATTCAAAAATAGGTCAATTCCTGATGTGGCTATCCTAGACTGTAAACGCTTATCTAAGGCTTCCATGGAAGGAAATAAAAAGGTGTACTCGCCTTCAGCGTTTTTTCGAGTGACTTTTCCAGGTTCCGTCCTCCCGGAATTTGTAGTAATCGATGGTGGTTTTTACCCAGTGCATCTTTTTAGGCCGAAGGTTTTTAATTGTACCAAATGCAAGCAGTTTGGTCACAGTGATAGCTTTTGCGACAACAAGCCCCGTTGTGGCAAATGCAACCAAGCTCATTTGGAGGACTCTTGCACACAGGAAGCGGAAAAATGTAGCTACTGTGGTGGAGATCCACATGACTTGCAAGTTTGCCCGGCTTACAAAAGACGCATTCGAAATGAGAGTCGCTCTATCATAAGGCGCTCCAAACAGACATATGCGGAGATGGTGAAATCTTTTAAAACACCAGATTCCGTGTCTGAATCAGCTGTCCCAGTTGAAAATCCCTATCAGGAGTTGTCTTCCGATGATCAGGACGATGGCGAAACTGATGAGGGTGGATCTCTATCGGAGGTACACGCACCTGGAAAAAGGAAGTCATCATCTTCCCCGGGATTGCGCCGAAAGGTCTTTTTGAAGTCTTCCCTCAAAAGTTTGCCTAATGTCAAAGGAGGCGGGGTAAATTTAAAAACTCCGAATAATCAGGTTCCTTTAGCTTCAGATCCATGTTGTAGCAAGAATCTGTCATCCCCGTCTCCGCCTGTTAAATACACTTCAAAGACAAATATTCGACAAGGTAGCAAGAAAAAAGCTACCAAAGTTCCTCGCACTTCAAGCAAGCCTCCTAGACCCAAGCGAGGACTGTTTACTTTTAGGGTTCTCGTGGATCGCTTATATAATGCCCTCAGCCTTCCAGAAACATTTAGAGGCATTATTGATATGTTTATACCTACAGTAGAAGAATATCTTCGGAATCTGACACAATCATGGCCCCTCCTTGCTGCGATCATATCTTTCGATGGATAATTCATCAAGTGAGGTACAAGATATGATCACTGTGCTACAGTGGAACTGTCATAGTCTAAAACCTAAATTAGACCTGTTTAAGTTTTTGATTCACAACTCTGACTGTGATATATTTGCCCTTTGTGAAACATGGCTTTCTTCTGAAGATGAACTCAACTTCCACGATTTTAACATTATACGCCAGGATCGAGATGACCATTATGGAGGGGTTCTTTTGGGGATCAAAAAGACTTACTCATTTTATAGAATTCCAATCGCGACTCATCCTGGCGTAGAAATCGTCGCTTGCCAAATAAATGTAAAGGGTAAAGAACTTTGCGTAGCTTCCGTTTACATTCCTCCAAGAATTTCAATTAACCGGCGTCATCTTTGGAATGCGGTTGCTGCACTATCACATCCAGTTTTAATTCTGGGTGATATGAACGCACATGGTACAGGGTGGGGCGAACCATGTGACGATAATAGAGCGGCCATTTTCTATGATTTGTGTGACGATTTCAATTTGAACATTTTAAATACAGGTGAAGTGACACGTATTGCATCTGACGGCAAAGAAAGTCGTCTCGACCTATCACTGGGGTCAAGTTCACTATCATTCGATTGCTTGTGGAAGGTAATCGAGGATCCTCATGGTAGTGATCACTTGCCCATTATAACCACCATAAAGCATAATAGTGAAAGGTCAGACCAACCAATTCAGGTTCCTTTTGACCTCACAAGGAATATCGATTGGCAAAAATATGCAGAAGCGGTATCTTTTGGCATCGAATCATTCAACCCCCTCCCACCTTTGGATGAATATCGATTCCTATCACAACTGATATACAAGAGTGCATTAGAATCACAAAAACGACGAGTTCCAAGTGCAACTTTCAAAAGAAGACCCGCCACACTAGGCTGGGATGATGATTGCACCCAGTTGTATCTTAAAAAATCTGATGCTTTCAAAGCTTTTCGTAGGCATGGTACTTCAGATCTTTTTCAAGAGTATGCTAAGCTCGAAAGACAGCTGAAGAACCTGCTGAAAGCGAAGAAGCGTAGTTATTGGCGACACTTCATTGAGGGCCTCTCTAGAGAAACTTCAATGACAACGCTTTGGAGAGTGGCTCGCAACATGCGAAACCGCTCTTCTTCTAATGAGAGTGACGAATTCTCCAACCGTTGGATATTTAGCTTCGCGAAAAAGGTCTGCCCAGACTCAGTCCCAGCACAACCGATTTCTTGGGAAACATCCTCAGGAGACGGTTCTCTGGACAGACCATTCACTATGCTGGAATTTTCTATGGCTCTTCTTTCATCAAACAATTCCGCTCCGGGACGCGATATGATCAAGTTCAATCTTCTCAAAAATCTCCCAGATATCGCGAAAAGACGATTACTGGACCTGTTCAACTCATTGATGGAGAATAACATTGTTCCGCCAGAATGGAGACAGGTCAAAGTAATAGCTATTCAAAAGCCTGGTAAACCAGCGTCTGATCATAATTCATACCGCCCAATTGCTATGTTATCATGTTTAAGGAAATTGTTAGAAAAAATGATCCTATCACGACTCGACCATTGGGTTGAATCGAATGATTTGCTTTCAAATACACAGTTCGGGTTTCGCAAGGGCAAAGGAACAAACGATTGTCTAGCGTTGCTTTCAACAGATATTCAACTGGCCTTTGCGGAAAAGGAGCAACTGGCTTCAGTTTTCTTGGATATTAAGGGCGCCTTTGATTCAGTTTCCATAGGAATATTGTCAGAAAAACTGCACAATAGTGGACTTCCAGGAATTTTAAATAATTTCTTGTATAATTTGTTGTCAGAAAAACATATGAGCTTCAATCTCGGACAACTGACAACTTCCAGAATTAGTTACATGGGCCTACCCCAAGGCTCATGTTTAAGTCCCTTGCTTTATAATTTTTACGTGAAAGACATTGATAGTTGCTTGGAAGGACAATGCACGCTAAGACAACTTGCAGATGATGCTGTGGTTTCTCTAAAAGGCCCACATGCAGAAATGTTGCAAAGACCATTGCAAAATTCTCTAAATAATCTGTCAATCTGGGCAAGAGATTTGGGGATCGAGTTTGCTCCGCAAAAAACTCAATTGGTTGTGTTTTCTAGAAAGCGGAACCCAGCCCAACTGAAACTCAATCTTTTGGGAATAGAAATCGACCAGTCTTTGACTTCGAAATACCTTGGGGTCTGGTTTGATTCAAAAGGCACTTGGGGTACCCAAATCAAGTATTTGGTGCAAAAATGTCAACAAAGGATCAATTTTCTACGCACAATTACTGGAACATGGTGGGGTGCTCACCCGGAAGACCTCATAAAACTTTACAAAACGACTATTCTCTCTGTTCTCGAGTATGGCTCTTTCTGCTTCCACTCAGCAGCAAACTGCCACCTAATAAAGTTGGAACGAATTCAATACCGTTGTTTGCGTATTGCTCTCGGTTGTATGCTGTAACCGATGGTTCCATAATTTTGAAATTGTGACTCCATCACAATAATAATAAATAATTATTCCTAGATGCGACCCTGAGCTATGCTCAAACCGAGATGCGAGAATTCTCTCGCGCTCTCACTCTCCCACTTACCCACACCTTTATGCGGTAGCACTCACCCTAGCCAGGAGAATTTATTAACAGCGGTTTGAGCACCGGCAAAAGATACTCAGCCGAGATTCGAAGTAGATCCATAGGCAAAGCAAGGTACGAAGGAACTCATAAAATACGAATGATATTCGGCAATTTCGGGATTGCTCGGATTCTTATGAATAGTTTTAAGGCCCGTGCTCGGCATTCTTACACTACCAAATTATTACTGTCCGGGACGTACAAGGGAGCAGTTAGTGCGCGCCGTGTATAGCTGCTCATGGTTCGTGGAAAGCACGACATTGAAGTGTAGTACATTTTCTTGACATTTTGTGTGATTTTGAATTTTAGGTCTTGTGCGGTGAAAAATGTTTAAAACCTCAAACATTAGTACGATATTAGTAGGAGTTAGTTAAGCAAATCAAAGTGGTTAGTAGTGGTTAGTCAAAAAAAATCAATATAAAGCTAATTTTCTATTGTTTGTTAAACTAGGGTAGTGGAACATATTATCATCCCACTCGAAATAACTATATAGTAGTGAAAGTGACACGAAAACGAAAAAGGTAAAATTTGATAAGCAAATTATTACTATTTGTATGACAAAAGGGTGGTTTTGCGGTAAAACGGAAAAACGTGACAAATTTGGTAATGGTTGTGGTAGGTCCACAAAAGGGCCTTTTTCTTTTGTCTTTCGACCAGTTTTGTTCGGACGCCATCACTATTCCCGAACAAAGGACCCCGGACAGAAACCCGAGCGTGGGTCCAGCGAGAAGCCATTTTGCCCAGCTGCCAAAACCCACAACCGAAGCCAACGGACACATGGATGGACAATCCCCCTACCATACTCTTGGCTATCACTCCGACCACCTTTGGGAAGTTCGCCGATAGTGCTTCAGGCCCCCGGCCGGAATCGGGAACTTCGCCACTTGGACTCCTGGTTGAGACCCTCGGCCACTGCTGAGATTTCCGTCAACCGTTTCCAGGCTATAACGCCCACAACCGGTATCGCCACTGAAATCCTCCATCAACCCGGAAGCTGTTCACCGCCGGCCCGCCCTGGCGCCGCCGCAGTCCTGCACTACCACCAACGAGACACGCACCGACCAAAATACCAAAAACCCAAAACCCAAACCGCAAGTACATTGTGACGTCACATAATTTGTTTGTAATTGCCATGGCCAAATTGTATGTATAATTGTAATCCTAGGTAAAATTGTTTAGTTAATATATCGCTATGCATGTATATTTGCTCGTTCAAATTCATTATGAAGTGTAAGAAGAATTACTACGTTTCTATTTTGTTCCGTAATTTCGAACCCACAAAGGGGTTTTTCATGCCTTTCTCCCCTGTGCGTTCCAATTAGAAATCTTTTTGTAGTGTTGCCTTTGAGTTTTCAAATCATAAGAAAGTGTTATTGAGTTCCGTTGATCGTTGTTATGCTGTTGGATTTACCTTAAAAGTGAGTTCCTTCTGGAGGTGAATTCTGTGTGTGCTTAGGAGTTTGTTGTACCGATTTCACTTCAACCGACCCTGGAGATTTCCGCTGAGCATAGTTCAGGGGGGTTATAAATTGGCGCCCAACATAAAAGTATTAGAATAACAAATTTCTTCAAATCGGTTTCAACATCTTTTCGCACCCGTGAGAGGGAGGAGGAAAACAGTTGTATCTGTTTTGAGGACGTTGCGTTCTCGGAACGACAATTAATTAGGTTTATTTTTCAATTTGTATTTGCTATTCTTGTTGAGATTCCATTGGGAGACCCCCGGTGCGAGCATAAAATATTCAGCTGGTTTTGTTTACATTCAGATAGTTAGCATAGTCAATCATCAATCAATTTATCAATGTTTTTAGGTGATTTAGAAGATTTTTCGTGGATATTGAAGCTGTTCAGGTGGTAACAGGTGAGCCCCAGAGTCACAAAGGCCGTTTTTAAACCCGTCCTGGAGTCCGGTTGTTCAAAATCGCGACTGAGAAGGGTGAGTACCGGTGGATATCAGAGTGAGTCTGGAAAGGGCACAGACGTTGATCTGGCCGTGGTTCGAGCATCTGTTACATCCTGAACACTTCAGTGACACACAAAGTTTTCTAATGATGGATTCGGAATTCGAGATGAAATATCGAACCCTTCTGGTGCACCACCTAGAAAAGGAGGAGGTGGAGTTTGAACTGGATGTTAGAGCAGTACCTTTTGAAAAGGCAGAAAATGTGGGTGTTTTAAGAAGGCGGTTGAGAGAAGCTTTGAAGAGGGACAAAGCAGAGGAGATGTTAGTAGATTTTGCGAAATGCCAGCATCGGTCAGTAGACAACGAAATAAAATTGATCGACGCGAACGTTAAACAAATAACCGATTTTCTAGAGAAGAAGCGCAGTTTTGAAGGGGTTAAGGACTCCCTGAAGACACGTTTAGTCCACTACTTTGCACGATGTTCGGCAATTCAAGCAGCAGCCGACAAAGATGATGATTTAGAGGATTTGGACAAGCTGTTAACTACAGTTCGTCAACTTTATAATACATATTTCACAATTTTCTCTCCGATGGACTCTATCCGTAATGAGGTCATGCTGCAAATTTCAAATTCCTTAGCTCAGCTACAGGTAGCTCAGGCAGGAACATCCGGACCGGCAAAACAGGTTCAGAGTAGGTCTCAGGGGACACAAACGGAAGATGATTTAGGATCTCAGGAAGAGGAACGGTCGAGCGGTGTATTCCCTCCGGCTAGACGACAGCTCAGGTCAAATTTAGCCTCCAGAAAAGATCTCGCTTCTTCGTTCAATATTCCATCGTCGGTTCAACAACCTTCGGGTTCGGGATTAAATTCTCGCCGAAGCGAGGAGAACGAGATATTTCTAAATCGTTATGACTTGTCAGGAAGGAGTCGTAATCCATTAGGCAAGGGTAATGCTTCTGATACTGAATCGGATTCTTCAAGGTCACAGTCCCCGCCTAGTAGGCGTAGATCCAGACACGTTAGGTCCAGCGTAAAGCGTAGTAGACCAGTCTCAGACTGGAACTTACGGTACGATGGTAGAGATGGTGGCCAAGGGTTGATGCGATTCATAAAGGAAGTAGAATTCTACGCCAAATCGGAGAACGTCTCCGAAAAGGAATTATTCCGTTCCGCCATACATTTGTTTGCAGGCGCAGCAAAAATTTGGTTCATGTCAGGAGTTGAAAACGGGGACTTCTCCTCGTGGAAGGAACTCATAACGGAAATGAAAAGGGAATTTTTGAGTCCGGACCATGACCACGTTAGTGAGTTTAGGGCCATAGAACGGAAGCAGAAACACAAGGAGAAATTCCAGGATTTCTTCTTCGACATGCAAAAATTGTTCAATTCTCTCACGAAACCCATTTCTGAGCGGAAGAAGTTTGAAATTGTCTTCAGAAACCTCAGAGCGGACTACAAAGGATATGTGGTAGCCGCAAACATAGATAATCTCGCAGATTTAAAACCTTTTGGCCGCAAATTGGACGCCACTTTCTGGTACAAATACGAGAACCGCAGTACGGAGGAAAGCTCCAAGGCTCGGAATCAAATTAGCGAATTAAAGACACATCCTAAGTCAAAACCGACAGGGGCTGTGAGTCGTCCTACGAAAAACTTAGCTGAGCAGAAACCTCTCAATAAGACTGATGAAGATAAAAATGCGCGGAAACCGTCACCTGAGCAAGGTGAGGGTAACCAGAAGCAGAACAATAGTGCCCATGATAAAGGATTGCAAATCCTGGTTGAGAAGTACGTTCCTCCCAAGCCTGGCGTATGTTTCAATTGTAGACTTCCTGGGCACCATCAGACGGACTGTGATCGTCCTAAACATAAATTTTGTTTTAGATGCGGCTTTCTTAACGTTGAGACGAAAGAATGTCCGTTTTGTGCAAAAAACGCATAAAAACCCGTCTGCAGGGGCAGGCGGAAGCACGGTGTACCCCAAAATCCCCTATTATACCCGATTGTGCTGAGTGTTCACTCGGACAAAGGCAAGTAGAAGACGATGAGTATGTTCATTGCTCCAGCGTCGAAATCAGTGAACATTTTCTCAAAATTGATAATGATGATAGGCCCTTCGTAAAAGTAGACATTTTAAATGTACCCCTGATTGGCTTGCTCGATAGTGGAGCCAACCGCAGCATCCTAGGTTCAGGAACAGATGCTCTCCTGAAAGCTTGTAAACTTCGTTTACAGCCCGTAAGTATAGATATTACGACCGCTAGTGGTCAGAAGTTAGACGTTTCAGGGTGTGTAGAGTTGCCAGTAACGTTCGGTGGAGTAACGAAGATTCTTTCGGCTCTTGTAATACCATCCGTCAGACGAAAATTGATTCTGGGCTCGGACTTCTGGAAATCCTTCGGGATAGTGCCTTCGATATTGTCCGAGGACAACAGAGGATCTGTTGAGGAACTCCAAGATCATGACGAAACTCCATTTTTATCCCAACATCAATTGAAGATGTTGGAAGAGGTCAAACAGTTATTCAAACCTGCAAAAGAGGGAGAACTAGAAACAACGTCGATGATCAGTCATCGCATAGAGTTGTCAGAAGAGACCAAAAAGCTCCCTCCGGTGCGAATAAACCCGTTTCCGACCTCCCCCAGTAGACAAGAAAAAATCAACCAGGAACTTGATAATATGTTACAGTGCGGCATTATAGAACGGTCCTACAGTGACTGGGCACTCCGCCTTGTACCAGTTGACAAGCCGGATGGATCGGTCAGGCTATGTCTAGACGCGAGGAAACTGAATGAGCGAACTGTCCGAGACTCTTACCCTCTCCCACACGCAGATAGAATACTGAGCCGTCTTGGCCCGAGTCGTTATATCACGACAATAGACTTGTCAAAAGCGTTTCTGCAGGTTCCGTTGCATCCACGGTCCCGAAAATTCACTGCGTTCTCTGTGTTGGGTAGAGGGTTGTTCCAGTTCACTCGGATGCCCTTCGGCCTAGCCAACAGTCCAGCAACCTTGTCAAGGTTGATGGACCGGGTATTGGGCGGGAGTGAACTGGAACCAAACGTATTCGTTTACCTCGATGATATCATCGTGGTAAGCAATACGTTTGAAGAGCACCTGGACAAGCTCAGAGAGTTGGCGCGGAGACTCAAAGCCGCGAATTTGTCCATTAATCTGGAAAAGTCTAAATTTTGTGTACCCGAAGTTCCCTATTTGGGATATATTCTTAGCCGAACGGGGCTTCGTCCAAACCCAGATCGGGTCGAAGCTATCGTAAACTTTGAGAGACCCAAATCCCTTCGCGCACTGAGGAGATTTCTGGGCATGTCCAACTACTACCGTCGTTTCATTGCGACATTTAGCGAGGTTGTACGTCCTTTGACCGATTTGCTCAAAAATCAACCGAAAACGATTAAATGGAGTGAATCAGCAGAAAACGCCTTTGTAAAGATAAAGGAGTTACTTATTAGCGCCCCGATATTGACCAACCCGGACTTTTCGAAACCGTTTAGCATTCACTGCGATGCTAGCGATTCCGCAATCGCAGGCGTGTTGACTCAGGCCTATGAGAACACGGAAAAACCAGTTGCCTACTTCTCACAGAAGTTGGGGACAACCCAACAGCGCTATGCGGCAACCGAGAAGGAAGCCCTGGCAGTCTTAAAGTCACTGGAAAAGTTTAGATGCTATATTGAAGGGTCGAGGTTCACGGTGATCACCGATGCCTCGGCATTAACATTTATTCTTCGAAGCAGCTGGAAGACTTCGTCTCGGCTTAGCAGATGGAGTCTCGAGTTGCAAAAACATGATATGGAAATCAAGCATCGTAAGGGCGTGGACAATGTAGTGCCTGACGCTCTGTCCAGAGCTGTAGAGGAGGTCAGTGCCAAGTCCGTGAAGTCCGATTGGTATAATTTTATGATTCAGAAAGTTCAGGAGGAACCGGAAAGTTATAAGGATTTCCGGGTTGAGAACGGTATCCTCAAGAAGTTTGTGTCCAGCCCGGACAATGTCGACTATAGATTCGAATGGAAGGTCTGCGTACCGACCGTGCTAAGAGAGAAAGTGTTGTATGAAGAACACGATGAGGCCTTGCACTTAGGGTACGAGAAAACCCTCGCGAGAGTTCGGAGAAAGTTCTATTGGCCTCACATGCCTAAGGAAATTAAGGCCTACGTGCAAAAATGCCGTATTTGCCAAGAAAGTAAACCTAGCAATAAGTCCCAGCATCCGGTGATGGGCCAACAGCGAATTACTACAAAACCTTTCCAGATTATTGCCCTCGATTTTATACAGTCGCTTCCAAGAAGCAAAGCTGGAAACTGCCACCTTCTGGTGGTAATGGATCTTTTTTCAAAATACTGTTTGTTGTTCCCACTGCGAAAGATTTCATCTTCCCAGGTGAATAAGATCCTCGAGGAAAGCTGGTTGCGCAGATATGCCGTACCAGAATGCCTAATTTCGGATAACGCTTCGACGTTTCTATCCAAAGAATTCAAGGCACTCCTCGAAAAGTTCCGAATACAACACTGGACAAACTCTAGGCACCATTGCCAAGCCAATCCGGTCGAGAGACTCAACAGAACCATAAATGCGTGTATTCGTAGTTACGTTCGCTCCGACCAAACCCTTTGGGACACCCGCGTATCGGAAATAGAGTACGTTTTGAACAGTACTCCTCACAGTTCAACAGGTTTTTCCCCATACAAAATTATCTTTGGCCACGAAGCAATTGGAAGAGGAGATGAACATCGCGTGGACCGAGACGAAAAAGATGTTTCGGATCAACAAAGACTAGACAATAAATTAAAACTTGATAAGTATATTCGTGACCTTGTTGTCAAGAATTTACAAAAACAACATGAAAAAAATTCACACTATTACAATTTACGTCGTAAGAAACCTGCTCCGGTGTACGACGTCGGCCAAAGAGTGCTGAAGAGGAACTTTCAGCAATCTTCTGCGGTTGATAAGTTCAACGCTAAACTGGCTCCGTGCTATAGCCCGTGTGTCGTCAAAGCCCGGGTAGGTACCAGTTCCTACGACTTGGTTGATGAGTCTGGGAAACCTCTTGGCATCTTCTCCTCCGCCGATCTAAAACCCTGCACCTGAAAAGAAAAGAGAAAGAAACGAAACAGCGAAACGAACTAGATAGATTTTGAAATTTTGCCCGAACGAAAGGGACATAAGTAGGATACTTAGCCTGCAAAGTGGATTAATCAGTTTCCATGGGACTGCAGACCAGAGGAACACTGTAAAAGAAAAAAAAATAGATGAATGAAGCACGGGCATCTCAAGCGGTAGTAAACAAACCCATAAACAATCAGCATCTTGCGAAAAATGTACTTACCGAGAAACTAAATCCTCTTGATCTTCGGAATATTTATCCATGATGATTTCCTTAACGAACACTGAATGGCAACAAAACCGGCAAAGGAATAATTACACAAGGAAGTCCATCGTTTAGAGCGCTCGCAAATGATAAATTTTCCGCGGATTGATTCGATTTGTTTTGATAAGAGCCAGTGGACGGAAGAAACAGTCTGACAGCTGGGTGGGTACTCAACATAGATGAGTGCCGTGCTAGACAAATAGAGTAACTGAGCATGTTGTCGCGCTCGCGTATTTTCGACAATGCGAGTCTAATAAAAAAACAAATTGAGCAGGAATGATTTGATGCCGATTGTTGTAATATTAGACTCTACTGAAAACCTATTACGTTTCAACAATATGTTTCCAATCTTTTCTCACCCGGACGGGGAGGTATTGTAACCGATGGTTCCATAATTTTGAAATTGTGACTCCATCACAATAATAATAAATAATTATTCCTAGATGCGACCCTGAGCTATGCTCAAACCGAGATGCGAGAATTCTCTCGCGCTCTCACTCTCCCACTTACCCACACCTTTATGCGGTAGCACTCACCCTAGCCCGGAGAATTTATTAACAGCGGTTTGAGCACCGGCAAAAGATACTCAGCCGAGATTCGAAGTAGATCCATAGGCAAAGCAAGGTACGAAGGAACTCATAAAATACGAATGATATTCGGCAATTTCGGGATTGCTCGGATTCTTATGAATAGTTTTAAGGCCCGTGCTCGGCATTCTTACACTACCAAATTATTACTGTCCGGGACGTACAAGGGAGCAGTTAGTGCGCGCCGTGTATAGCTGCTCATGGTTCGTGGAAAGCACGACATTGAAGTGTAGTACATTTTCTTAACATTTTGTGTGATTTTGAATTTTAGGTCTTGTGCGGTGAAAAATGTTTAAAACCTCAAACATTAGTACGATATTAGTAGGAGTTAGTTAAGCAAATCAAAGTGGTTAGTAGTGGTTAGTCAAAAAAAATCAATATAAAGCTAATTTTCTATTGTTTGTTAAACTAGGGTAGTGGAACATATTATCATCCCACTCGAAATAACTATATAGTAGTGAAAGTGACACGAAAACGAAAAAGGTAAAATTTGATAAGCAAATTATTACTATTTGTATGACAAAAGGGTGGTTTTGCGGTAAAACGGAAAAACGTGACAAATTTGGTAATGGTTGTGGTAGGTCCACAAAAGGGCCTTTTTCTTTTGTCTTTCGACCAGTTTTGTTCGGACGCCATCACTATTCCCGAACAAAGGACCCCGGACAGAAACCCGAGCGTGGGTCCAGCGAGAAGCCATTTTGCCCAGCTGCCAAAACCCACAACCGAAGCCAACGGACACATGGATGGACAATCCCCCTACCATACTCTTGGCTATCACTCCGACCACCTTTGGGAAGTTCGCCGATAGTGCTTCAGGCCCCCGGCCGGAATCGGGAACTTCGCCACTTGGACTCCTGGTTGAGACCCTCGGCCACTGCTGAGATTTCCGTCAACCGTTTCCAGGCTATAACGCCCACAACCGGTATCGCCACTGAAATCCTCCATCAACCCGGAAGCTGTTCACCGCCGGCCCGCCCTGGCGCCGCCGCAGTCCTGCACTACCACCAACGAGACACGCACCGACCAAAATACCAAAAACCCAAAACCCAAACCGCAAGTACATTGTGACGTCACATAATTTGTTTGTAATTGCCATGGCCAAATTGTATGTATAATTGTAATCCTAGGTAAAATTGTTTAGTTAATATATCGCTATGCATGTATATTTGCTCGTTCAAATTCATTATGAAGTGTAAGAAGAATTACTACGTTTCTATTTTGTTCCGTAATTTCGAACCCACAAAGGGGTTTTTCATGCCTTTCTCCCCTGTGCGTTCCAATTAGAAATCTTTTTGTAGTGTTGCCTTTGAGTTTTCAAATCATAAGAAAGTGTTATTGAGTTCCGTTGATCGTTGTTATGCTGTTGGATTTACCTTAAAAGTGAGTTCCTTCTGGAGGTGAATTCTGTGTGTGCTTAGGAGTTTGTTGTACCGATTTCACTTCAACCGACCCTGGAGATTTCCGCTGAGCATAGTTCAGGGGGGTTATAATGCACTCAACGCATAATGCGAGCCTAGAGGTCCTGGCAGGGGTGAAACCTCTCCAGAACCGATTCTGGGAACTCTCGCTAAGGTTACTTATCAAGTGTGGAGTGAGCAACACACTTGTCATTGAAAACTTCGAAGAAATGCTCAGTCTGAACACTCAATCAAAATTCATGAGAATCTATCTGTTCTACATGTCATCTGACATAAGCCTACCAAGTTATAATCCTCCTCGTGTACACTTCACTAATGACAGTTCCTCTGTTAAATACGATCTGTCCATGAAACAAGCTATTCATGGAATACCAGATCAACTTCGATGTCTATCTATTCCTCGCATTTTTAACGAAAAGTACCAAAATGTCAATTCCTGTAAGAGATTCTTCACTGATGGGTCTCGCATAAATGGATCCACTGGTTTCGGTGTCTTCAATGAAAATTTCACCGCCTTCCGCAAACTTCAGGAACCTTGTTCGGTTTATGTTGCTGAGCTGGCAGCAATCAATTTCGCTTTGGGGATGATTTCCAACATGCCCGTAGACCAATTCTTCATCTTCTCGGATAGCCTTAGTTCGATTGAGGCACTCCGGTCGATGAAACCTGTAAAACATCCATCTTACTTTCTTACAAAAATAAGGGAGCAGATGGGTGCACTGGTCGAAAGATCCTACAAGATTACCTTTGTATGGGTCCCCTCACATTGCTCAATTTATGGCAATGAGAAGGCGGACTCTCTCGCAAAGGTGGGCGCACAGGAAGGTGAGATCTATGATAGAAGAATTTCACATGATGAATTTTTCCATTTTGTTCGCCAGAGTTCTCTTCAAAGTTGGCAAAATGATTGGCGAGATGGCCAGCTGGGACGGTGGTTACATTCCATTATTCCTAATGTTTCTTTGCGAGTGTGGTGGTATGGTCTGGATGTAAGTCGCAATTTCATTCGCGTGATGTCAAGACTTATGTCCAACCATTACTCGCTAGACGCGCATTTACACAGGATTAACCTCGCGTTGAGCAATGTTTGTACTAAGTGCGGTTCCGGTTATGATGACATCGACCACGTAGTTTGGCAATGCCCGGATAATGACGCCTCCAGAGCACTACTTTTGGATACCCTTGAGGCCCGAGGTAGACAACCCTTTGTTCTTGTGAGAGATGTGTTGGGGACCCGCGATGTCACATATATGGGATGTATTTTCGACTTTCTTCGCTCTGCTGGTATAAAAGTTTAATTCGCTTGTGTTTTCTTCTCCAGTTTTTTTTTCTCTGTTTTGTCCTCTTTGTGTTACCAAGCTACTCCTGGCCATCCGGAAGACCAAGTCCCACAACAAGTTGGTACGAACACCACAAGGCACCGAATTCGCTAGCAAGATGCGATTTACCCCCGGATGAGCAGCAGTGAAACCTTTGGCCCAATCCTTACCCTGTCCATCCCTCAAAATGTGACCTTCTAACCTCGAGCTGCCACGAGTACCCTGGCTTCCACCCATTACTAACAGATATCATTAAAAAGTTATTACTATGTATAGTGTATACTATTAAGTACAAAGAAAGATCTTCGGCTCCGTAAAGCGTTATACGCGATTGAGCCCCAAATAAATGAACTAGTTAAAAAAAAAAACACAAGTTCAGGAGTGATCATTATTGAGTCATGGGAAGATTATGTTTTGCTTTGTATGCTGCATCTAACCATATCTAGGATGGCGCAGATAAAGTGCCCCACACAATGCATACGTTTGCGTGTGCGTGACAGTAATTTGACAGATTTCCCATGGGAAAACTGTCAAATAAACGCAAACCTCGACGGAACGGACGCTATGTGTTCCAGGCTTAAGAAGGCATGCGGCTGGCAACCGACAGGTCTCGAGTTCTAATCCGGATTTAGGTAATTTTATGTGTAATTCTTATTTCATAATAAGTGTTCTCAATATGAGAGCAAGTAATTACTCTCGTGAGAGTTCAACATTTTTGCATTTTATTTATTTTCAGCCATTTTTGCCAAAGCTTAATAACAACTTTCTTGTACATTTGTAAAACGCTATGAACAACAAAAAATTAAGTTGGTGCACAACATGATGCTTTATAACTTCTCCAAATTTGTGTGAACAAAACCCGAACATAGGTTGTACGTGAAAATAATTCAAATGTTATTCAACATTATGCTGAATTAATTCGTCATAATGGTGCCTGCTAAATGAGTGATTGTTAGTTGGGAAGGACGTATACTATCACCGCTTCTGTTCCTCATCGTAATCGACGAAATCCTGGTACGGTTGCGATTGAGCGTGAACCAAATCGTGGGTTGCTGTGGAAACACATTACCAAGGAGGATGACTTGGAATTGTCTGATGACGTTACTCTCCTAGCATGCAGAGTAAGCTCGATGACCTTGTTAATCGCTTCTCGGCGCAGGTCTTACCATCAACGTCAACAAGACCAAATCGTTGGATGTGAACACGGTCAACCCTTCCAGCGTTACGGTAGCTGAACAAGCAGTGGAGAATGTTGAAAGCTTCCAATATCTTGGTAACCAAATGACAGCACCTAGATCAACATAAGTGCACGGATCAAGAAGGCGAAGGCTGCTTTTGCGAGTTTAAGAAATGTATGAAAAAAAAACCAGTTTAGTCGACGCACCAAAATCCGATTTTCAACTCGAACGTGAAATCTGAGCTTACAGAGAAACAGACGTAACACATAAAACAAATTCCATTAAAAAACATCATCACGAAAACATAACCGCCAAATCACAGACACACGTAACACTTAGAACAGATTTCGATTCAAATCATAGTCACGGAAACATATTTGCCCAATGCCAAAATGACTGAGTTTGGCCAACCATGAACTAGGTGGCGGTAGTGAGCAAACGTCAAACTCGAACAAAAGCGATGCGAGCGCCGCAGGTGAACATTTGGCCAACTATCAAATTTCAAAATCGCCCGTTAAAGTACTGCACGATGGAAATTATTAGAGTGATACGTCTGTTTGTCTGTGGCCAAATGCTGAGCGTGCTGTGCCAAGCCGGGCTATCACTAGTTGGTGGTAGGGAGCAAACGTCAAACAGAAGCAAAAACGATGCCAGGGCCAGGACGGCGAATGATCAATCGACCTACTACCGAACATTAGAATCAACCGTTGAAAAGGTGATCGATGGGAAGCGGGAGGAGTGTGACGTTTGTTTATCTGTGCTGTGCTGCTGTACGCCAGTGAAACTTGGTGTGTATCAGTGGAGAACACTGAACGGCTGCAGGTCTTCATCAATAGATGCCTGCGGTATATCATTCGTGCGTAGTGGTCTCACAATTGGATCTCCAACGTGGAGCTCCATCGTCGATGTCGTCAAAAGCCGTGTGCGACAGAAATTCGGTAGCGAAAGTGGAAGTGGGTCGGCCACACTCTACGCTGGGGCGGAAACGAAACCTGCAAGCAAGAGTTAGATTGGAACCCAGCAGAGGCAGCAGTCTCAACAATGAAATTAAGCAAGTCGACAGAAATTTGACCTAGGCACAAGTCAAGGCGATAGCGGGCAAGCACTCAGGATGGAGATCTTTCAATTCGGCCACCCACGTAATGACCAATTTCATAATCCTCTGACTTCCATGAGAAATATTTACAAGTTTGTACACTTATTTATTTTCAGATTACCTTCCTTATCAAATACTTTGAGTTTTTCGTTTTTTTTCATCGATCATCCCCTGAGTTCTTCTACACAATTGCGTGGTTTACTCTCACAAATGAAGTACATGTATTTGGTTCGACATTTGTTATCATTCCAGGTCCATCTCTGCTCACGCCGGGGTTCATAAACTATCTGCATGCAGTGTTCGGTCCCATTGTGGTTGTTCGGCTCTCCCGGTGTCCAATTGGCATACCTGACCAATTGACCATTGGGCATCCAGCTGAATGTCCCTTCCTCCGCTAGATCATTGCCACCGATCCAGAACGAGCACGCCACATCGCTGAACTTATCCGACCTTTGAACAAACCGGGCCACGGCATCATTCTCGTCACGGCTGGTGATCGTCACCAATTGCATCCCAAAATAGTTGCAGATCTCACTCGCTTTATACCAGTTTGCCTGGTGAAATAGCAAGGCTTTGATTTCATCGATATCACACCCAATTTATCATCAACGCTTGTAGCAGTATACTCACTTTAATATTTGGAATTTCGTATTCTTTGCCTGTACTCGACGGTGCACTTTGAACGTGCATATAAGCCCATATCACAATCAGCGAAACTAATTTGCGAATTGTACTGGACATGACCACTTCCGACAAAGCAATGTGTATTAACTGAACCAATCATGTTGGGTTCATCCGTTAAAAGCCAAAATCTATAAAAGATTCGCAATGTCTTGAAAAGAAAATCCCCGAGCACGCATCTGATAAGCTATGAACCGCACTATGCTCGATGTTACACACTTAAATTGAATCGCCGATCTCAGCCAACGGATTGTCGAGAGTCCAACAGCCGAGAATCCGGTAATAATTTTCACTAAATCTCGGTAAAAGTTCGGCAAAGTTCACCGAGACTCGGTAATGGTTTACTCGGCAATGGTATCTCGGTAAAAAAAAATACCGAGAATCAGCAAATATTTTACCGAGATATCAGCTGTTGGAGTCTCAATAAACCGTTTACCGAGATCAATTTCTGAATTTAAGTGTGTAGGTCCTTCGCTTGATTTGGGAAATAAATCGATTTTCGCCACTTGAAGATTCTGGTTTTCAACCACAGCGATATTAATATCACTTCTTCTTGGTCTTGTCATTGCACAATGATCCGAGAGCTTGAAAAAAGTTTTACGTCTAAGGTATTAGTTTCAGCTAGGGTCTGGAACCATTTGGGCAAGGTAAGGATAACTCTGTCAATTTTTAACCAATTGACTTCAATTTTTATACATGGCTAAATTCAATATTTATACATGGTGAAACTGATTGACGTGAGGCCATTTTAATTGTTCAAAATAACGATATAATCTTAAAACAATTTGTAGAAAATTACCATAACCTGGATCAAGGGTTATTGAATGACGAGTTTACATGTTTTGCAGCCAATAAGTCACATATTTATGTATTAAATTCAATGAAACATGATCGATGAGATTTAAATTACTTTATGACAACTAAAATGCCGTGTCATTAATTGGCTCGGTAGCTTAGTTGGAAAAGCACTTGTCTAGCGAATAAGGGTCGTGAGTTCAAATCTCACCTGAGCTGTGGGCTTTTTCGGAATTTCACTAATAATTTATCCATCTTTTTTATGTAGGTATATACATATATGCTGAGTTCATTGGAATATCATTAGTTGACCGCACGGATTGGTATACCGAAGACTTTACCCTTAAGTCGTTAAATTCAATATTTTCCGAAACTGCGTGTTGGGCGAACTTCAAAGACACTTTCAAACATTTGTTACCGTGTAGTTGTATTCTGGTTCGATATAACGTATACTTCGATATAACGTACAAAAAAAAAATATGTGTGAAGAGTACCTGTAATTCTACTGGCATCAATAGCAACGATTTCTGCATAGCACCTGGATGCAAGGGGAATGACATATCCTTTTCTAACCGGAATATCCACATTTATCCGTTTCTAACCGTCGCTAATCGTTGCTAAGCGAGCTGCTAAGTGAGCAGCAGTTAGACGCGGTTAACGACGGTTAGAAACGGATGAATGCGGATATTCCGGTTAGAAAAGGATATGTCATTCCCCTTGCCTGGATGTTCGTTGACATTGTGTAGTAGAAAAAAGTTCGGCACTATCTTCATACCTATACGACTGAGATATTCGGCAACAGTCAAAATCCATCAGGGGAATTACGGGGATTTCAAAACGGCTGCACACAATCACATTCCACACTTTCGCATATGAAGTACAGCGGTCGCGCACACACATTATCGTTCCAGCTCCAATTGTATTCTGTCGATTGGATGTACGCCAGTTGAATGCAATCCTCGTTATCTCCGTGATCATTCGGCTCGCCCTGATGCCAGTTTGCGTAGGTAAGTTCTTGGCCGGTGGCCACCCAAATGAAGGATCCCTCTTCGGCCAGGTCGGATGCCCCAATCCAAAAACTGCAGCTGACTTCGGAAAATTTGTCCGTTGTTCGGACGTATCGTGCCACGGCATCGTTTTCCTCCTGCGATTTGATGATCAGCATGCGCATTTTCAGCGAGTTGCAGAATTCGTTTGCCTTGAACCAGTTGGCCTGTCGATTGGTGATCAATCTGTGAAATTCCGAGTCAATTTGCAACAGAAAGCGTGGATATTTGATACTTACTCGAATGCTTGGAATGTAATATGTTTTATTAGATTGATCAACTCCAACCGAAGACTGTATACGAAGGAGGAATATAATAAATACAACTTTATATGTTAGCATTTCTGTATACCGCGAGTAGGAATCTGGTACTGATAAGCAGTTTCTACGGGATTTTATTAAATGGGTCGTCATCAAAAATCAATGAGGATTCTCTCATGCCGCCCATACATTGCTTGTTATGGATCACACACAGTTACGAATAAATTTGATGTTTAAGGACAGACTTGTTAGAATCCCAAAATGGCCGCCACAATGGCCGACTTTGACACCTAGTCACGATTTCGAGGGTACAAATATCTTCGTAAACAAAACCAGCGCACCTGATCTTCTTATTTTATGCTTATTACAAGTGAGCAAGAACAGAATAATAAAATGCTTTGTTGTGTGAAGCTTGCTTCTTGAGATTTGTGCTTTTGATGTTTTGATGAACTGTTGAAGCGGGATGTCAAGACATTTTCATTAAAGGCAGCTTGAAAGGCAGAGAATAAAGTAGATTTTTGCATATGTCAAGTTCCAGGATCTGCTGTGCCTTACCCGACGTCTCCACTAGACAGAAATGTCTTGCCATTTTGCTGGACAGATGTGTCATGACAGAAATGTTATCTCGTTGTTTGCACGGAAAGCAGCGGTGTTGATCATTTCTGTTACGTTTTCTCTTTCTGGCAGCAAAATGGCAAGACATTTCAGACTAGTGGAGACGTGAGGTTAGAGCTTCCTGAACATGATTTTGGTTAATTATCAATACATGCAATTAAAACAGCGTCTTTTTTTGTAATACCAGACGGTAAAACTTGCTACATATTTATTTTTTGAGCTAAAACTATACCACAAATGATTGCGGAAACGAGTGACAAAATCTTAACTCCAAGTACAGTATGATTGAAGTTCATTGTTTTCAGATTTCCTCCTACATCAAGCATCTGAATCTCGAACGTTGTTCCATTGATCATCTCCAGAATTCTTCCACACAATCGAGCGGTTAACTCTCACAAATGAAGTACAGGGACAGGGTTCGACACTCGTTATCATTCCAGGTCCATCTCTGCCCGAGCCGGGGTTCGTAAGCTAGCTGCATGCAATGCTCGGTCCCATTGTTGTTGTTCGGCTCTCCCGGTGACCAATTGGCATACCTGACCAATCGACCATTGGGCTCCAGCTGAAGGTACCCTCCTCCGCGAGATCATTGCCACCGATCCAGAATGATGATGCCTTTTCGTCAAACTTATCCGATTTTTGGGCAAACCGGGCCACGGCGTTATTCTCATCACGACTGGCGATCGTCACCAATTGCATCCCGATCCAGTGGCAGACCTCACTCGCTTTGAACCAGTTTGCCTGTAGAAAAAGGAACTTTTATTTTCTTGATTTTATCGATAATCACATCCATAATCATCATCACGTGCTGCAGTACTAACACTAATGTTGGGAATTACATATATTTTGTCTGTACTAGACAGTGTACTTTGAACCTTGCTTTGAACTTGCAAAAAAGCCAAAAAAGTCCATATCAAAATCAGTGAAACTGATCCACAGCGAATTGTCTTCGACATGACCACTTCCGACGATGCAATATCTATTAACTGAACCAATCATGCTACATTTCACCCGTTATATTTCCAAATCTATATAAGATTCGCAATGTCCTGGGAAGTAAATCCCCAAGCACTGGCCCATTAAATAAGTAATCATATTTAGGTGGGGTTTTCCCTGAAAATGAATCTTATGTTATGAAGCTTATGTCTTATATTTAAGTGTTTTTTTTTTCGTATTATGGTTACTCAAGTAGCCGTTACAAAGTAGCCGTTTTCATATTAAAATCAACTTAATTGTCAAAAAATGAATCTCATTGAGTAGCTAGTGGCAACGAGGAATAGCGCATTCAATAAAAATGTTTAACCTTAGTAAGGTCTTGGGGTCTTTTTTGCCCTTTTTCGAATTTCAATTCTCTGTACAGTAGACGTTCGGTCGGTGCAAACGGTTTAACTGCAATACTATTTAACTGCAAGTCCGGTAAGTGCAACAAATTTGCAGTTATCGCACCGCTATCCGTCAAAACGGTGCGCCAGGTTAGCCCAAATGAACAATCGAATGAATTTTTTGTTCATTTAACGTCAATTGATGGGTTGTTGACGTCTATCTGACGTTGCAGTTATCGAATTTTGTTCGCTAACTGAAACGTAAACATGTTGCAGTTATCGAACGTCTACTGTAGTTTTTGTTTAACGAATCCTAGCAATCTGAAATTTTCTGACAATTATTTTTTCGCGGAAATAAACCTTTCCCAAAAATAAAAAGTATTGAACGACCCCTAGGGGCGCTCCCAAAAAAAAAAGGTACAAATAAGACCCTGGGGTAATTTTTGACCCCAAATTTTGAACAGCTCGCAAAAATCAGAGGCTTGTCCGATTTTGGATCTCTTTTGCTCAAATGAAAGGGCCACAAGTATAGTTTTCAAAACCACCGCAGAAATCCGGATTTGGCCACTGTGGCCACCAGGAACCTGCATCAACTGAAAAATGCCACTTTAGAGACCCTAACTTTGACAGGCTATAACTTTGCAACCAAACAAGTAATCAGGACCGTCCAAGAATCGTTGGAAAGGTATTTACGAGGACTTTAATTATAGACATTAATATTGGCTAATTATTGAGAACCGGTTCCGAAAATCCGGCATATCCGAAATATTAGTTTTCATTGTTGCTACGTGTTTGAAAATCCACAAATGTATTCCCTTTATACATTTTATTGCATAACTTCTCTGCACACTTCACTGAAATAAAAAAAAACATATTGTTTTGGACCATTTTTGGACCATTTTTGGAGGGTTCTGGGCAGGTCTGGTCAATGCTAAATGGGTTACAGGGTCTCCGAAAGGTGGTCAATTGGGTAACGACAATGAACTTTGTATAGTTTTCGCTCCAAAACCCGGCGCCACATGGTTCAACCTTCTTCTGTTGCTCTTGTGATACAAAAAGAGATTGATTGTCTTCTTCTTCTTCTTCTTTTTCTTCTTCTTGGCATAACATCCCTACTGGAAAAAGCCTGCTTCTCAACTATGAGTTTTATGATCACTTCTGTGAATACCGGGCAACTCACTGGAACACTCCGTTCCCAGCCATCTTAGCAAACTGCAGTAGAATCACTTGGCATAATACGGAACCTCACGGTGATGGCGACTTGCTCCGCCAACAGTCCACTCGTCAATGAGGCAGCATCACACTGACGACGACCCCGTCATGGTGCTGGCTGTCACTGATGCTTGCTAGGGGAAATACACGCATGGGAAATGCTACCACAGAGAACAGACATCCAAGCCTATAGAAAATTTTCTCGAATGCTGTGTAAGGATTCAAGCGTTGACAACACTAGCGTCACCTATGCGGCAAATTGCCACAGTCAGTGGTGAATACGCATATCTAGATAAGTTTCATATTCACCACCGACAACAGCGTGGGAACTTTGTGACAGCAGCGCCACCACGAAGTTGCCACTTGTGTTGCCATTTCAAATGACTGTTAAATTCCTTACACAGCTTTGGAACTGGACTTGGATGTCTGTTCTCTGTGATGCTACTCAGCTTTGTTCATACCCCACAACTTCTACTAGTATTTACTAAGAGCTTTGGGAAGATTCAAATATTACGTCCATCGTTTTTCCGGATTTCTAGACCCCCCCTCCCCCCTCTGTCACGCAATTTTCCTATACCCAATACACGTACTGTCACACTTTTCTAGACCCCCCCCCCCCTCCCCCAAATGGTGGACGTAATTTTTGAACGTTCCATTTCTCTGCTAATTGTTTTAATTAAGAATTTCAACATGTCTTTCCTACCGGTCTTATGTCTTGTCCGCGTCTTATTAAGTTCGTTTTCTCGGTTAATACAGTGGCGACGAAGGTGAATAATGGATTTCATGTGTTTTGCTTTAAATTTTCACGACCCCGTGCTTTAGCAATTTGGCGTGATTTAAAACTATGTGCCCCAGACAGTGAATATTGTTTTGTTTTGCTCATGGCCGTGGATAAGCAACCTTGTGTATGATTTTTTTTGTAGTTTTGGTTTAGATTGGCGTTGATTGAACGTGATTTTGTGTTTTTACCAAAGCTATTTTTATGTAATTTGCATGATATGCAATTTATTTTTTTGGGTACTATTGTCCTTTTTTACACAATGTGTTGAGCTTACTCCATTTTATGCATGCCACCACATACCAACACTCTGACAAGATCAGATGATGAGAGCGATGAGAGAGCAATGAGTGCCATTTTACCATCATTTTTTGTGTGGCTTTTAGCTCTTCGCCTATTTTTTTTAGGTCTGTGTTTTGTTGGTTGGTGGAGACTACGGCTTTTGTTTTGTCATTTGGCTGAGCAAGATATTTTGGATGGGTGCATTTGTTTTGTTTATATCAGATATTGATATATTTGAGATTGCAAAAACACATGATTTTTATTTGGACCTAGAGATATGGAGTACCTACAGTCATCGTTTCATCGTGTATCAAGCCGTATTTAGAAGATGTTTTCCTGGACCTGCTGCTCCTGTTATAAAAAGGCCAATTGATTCAATGCTGCTACTAGCTTTTTTTTATAACAACGCTTTACTAATGTACATAACGTATATGCAGATGATTAGTGCTAATCGACCATTATGGACAGGATAGTTTGGTTTAGTCAGTGATGAACGGTGTAATGTATGTGGTAGGCACGAGATCAGATATTTATTGGTAAATGTTATACCTAAAGCAATATTGTACGACCTGCCCAGAGGAATAGTATGTTTATTCACATAAGTAGAAGGTGAAGACAATGAGTTCTTGTAAATCATAAAAAAAAACAAGAAAAGCCAGCTTGAACTTGAACACATAAATTAAGTAGTATTTTTCGATGGATTGTATGTAGAAGTATGTAAATGTCTATATTTTTTATGACGTCGATAGGAAATGCATAGCTATTTGTTTACGTTTTATACATGCAGATTGAGAAAATTGAATCAAACTTAAAGAAAGCTTATGTTTTAATGGTAATAAGGAAGATTATTATTCGCTACTTTTCAATTGGATATGTGTATTTATTGGACTTCATGTGTGAACTGAGACATAATTTCAAAGAAACCATATTATAGGCTTTCAGATGCCTGTGCTTAAGTAGAATATAATTATAAGCGATAAGTTGTATCTATAGGATGGAGGAGTTGTTCTGACTGCAGATTAGAACATCCCTATTTGCTAAACGATAATTCCTCTCTTTCACTCGAACAGATCACTGGTCAAGTATGTGTATGAAATGAGAATAAAGAAAGTAGAAGTACTTTGAACATGACTCAAGCTGGATGTGTTTTAATTAAGAATTTCAACATGTCTTTCCTACCGGTCTTATGTCTTGTCCGCGTCTTATTAAGTTCGTTTTCTCGGTTAATACAATAAAATTACCTAAATCCGGGTTAGAACTCGAGACCTGTCGATTGCCAGCCGCATGCTTTCCTATCTGCGCCATCCTAGAGATGGTGAGATGCAGCACCCAAAGCAAAACTTAATCTTCCCATGACTCAATAATGATCACTCCTGAACTTCTGTTCAGCAGTGATGAATTAGCACAGCACGTGGTAATCAACTGAACAACGCCTTATGCTTCAACAGCTGTTCAGCCCAAAACACGTGTTTTCCATTCTGATTTCGCTGTCAGTATTTTTATCGCACGGTGAGAAAACTTGTATCTAATGCGGCCAAAAAGTGTTGGTCCTTATTGAAGATATCACAGAGAACAGACATCCAAGCCTATAGAAAATTTTCTCGAATGCTGTGTAAGGATTCAATTTTTTTTAGCGTTGACAACACTAGCGTCACCTATGCGGCAAATTGCCACAGTCAGTGGTGAATACGCATATCTAGATAAGTTTCATATTCACCACCGACAACAGCGTGGGAACTTTGTGACAGCAGCGCCACCACGAAGTTGCCACTTGTGTTGCCATTTCAAATGACCGTTAAATTCCTTACACAGCTTTGGAACTGGACTTGGATGTCTGTTCTCTGTGAAGATATTGTCTCGGATATTGTTTCCAGGCGAACTAATTGCGGTATGCATATGTTTTTATTTTTATCGATCTTTAAAATGTATGATAATATGGGGTGCGGAATGGTCTTGGACAATGGACATGGTGCATTCACAGCATCTGTTCAGGTAATCTACTCATGCTCAGTCGAAGATCCGTTAAGCAATTTTTTTATTTATGCTTTTGTCATAGAATCTTGATATTATGTTCAATAAATAGTGCATAAGGATGTTTAGGCACAGAGAACAGACATCCAAGTCCAGTTCCAAAGCTGTGTAAGGAATTTAACGGTCATTTGAAATGGCAACACAAGTGGCAACTTCGTGGTGGCGCTGCTGTCACAAAGTTCCCACGCTGTTGTCGGTGGTGAATATGAAACTTATCTAGATATGCGTATTCACCACTGACTGTGACAATTTGCCGCATAGGTGACGCTAGTGTTGTCAACGCTAAAAAAATTGAATCCTTACACAGCATTCGAGAAAATTTTCTATAGGCTTGGATGTCTGTTCTCTGTGGTTTAGGGATACTTGAAATGTGTCGATTTCTGAATGCTGTTTGATTATCTAGGTGACTGTGGGAACAGTATTCAGTAAACACGACAGCCCTGAAATGTCAAATGCATCGATCCAAGCGTCTCGTACAATCGAACTGCTGCGGAAGATAAAAAATATAATAATCAAGGTACAAGATATCTTGTTACAGACTATTAATAATAAATAAATGCCTCATTTTTACGTTGAATTCGTCTCTTGGCACTCAATGTTAAACCACAGACAAACAGACATACTACTCAAATCACAATCATCGCACGATTTAACGGTCATTTTGAAAATATAGTGTGGTTCGGACTGTGCTCGCATCTGTCATGGTGGCGCTGCAATGCCTCAATTTTGCTGAGAAATGAACGCGACGCCGATCAATGTTTACATAAAATGACTCAATTATGAACCTTAATTCATGTTTTATGAATGGATGACGGCACGGGGGAGTCGTCATCTGCAAAATTGTTACATCGAGCCGAGGGAAACAACACCTGTAAATGAATGCTTCGGACTGAGCATTATAGAGGGTGCTAGTGAGATGCCAAACGATGTTTTTAAAGCAATTTTCTTCTAAGTAGTATGTCTGTTTGTCTGTGAGGATATGTCATTCCCCTTGCTAAAACTAGACAAAAACAAATCCCTCCTTGAGGGATTCACCGATAAATCATCTAAAATTTCCGCGGAGAATTTCTCTAAGAGTTTCCCGGAGAATCTATTGACGGCATTGTCAGGTCGATCTTCTTCGGAACTTATGGAAAATTTATGGGAAAAATTCCGAAGGAACTCTTGAAGGAATTTTCGGGCGACCGCTCGAAGAAATTTCATGAGAGACTACTGAACGAAATTCTAGAGATTTACTGAAGGAACTGTTCGCGGTTTCGTCAATCAAAAAATAAATCGTTTCAAACTTCTTTTGGACTGTATAAAAGTTGAATTTATTAGAGCATGATTTTTGCGTCTTCACCGATTGACTTGCTCTTTTGTTCTGGTATTGCGTCGCAGACGGCGCACGCTCAAGCGGAACTGGCAAATTGCAAGACCGTTAAATTCCTTACACAGTTTCGGAACTGGACTTGGGGTTCGTTCAAATATTACGTAACGCCACAGAGAACAGACATCCAAGCTAGAAGAAATTTTCTCTCGAAAGCTGTGTAAGAACTCAAATATTTTTAGCGTTGACTACACTAGCGCCACCATACAACAAGTTGCCACAATCAGTGGTGAGTATACATATCTAGATAAGTTTCATATTTACCACTGACAACGGCATAGGAACTTTGCGATAGCAGCGCCGCCACGGAATTGCCACTTGTGTTGCCATTTCAAATGACCGTTAAATTCCTTACACAGTTTCGTAACTGGACTTGGATGTCTGTTCTCTGTGGTAACGCTAAGGGGGTAGGAGGGGGTCTAGCTCTGTGTTACGCTTCATACAAAATTCCAAAAATCCCCATATAATATTTGTTACGTGGGGAGGGAGGGGGTCTAAAATTGTCAAATTTTGCGTTACGTAATATTTGAATGAACCCTTGGATGTCTGTTCTCTGTGCAGAAGCGATGCCTATTTTTTGTGATAAATATTCTACCAGGCACGCCGTGTATGGACGTGCGAGCACAGAGAACAGACATCCAAGCTAGAAGAAATTTTCTCTCGAAAGCTGTGTAAGAACTCAAATATTTTTAGCGTTGACTACACTAGCGCCACCATACAACAAGTTGCCACAATCAGTGGTGAGTATACATATCTAGATAAGTTTCATATTCACCACTGACAACGGCATAGGAACTTTGCGATAGCAGCGCCGCCACGGAATTGCCACTTGTGTTGCCATTTCAAATGACCGTTAAATTCCTTACACAGTTTCGGAACTGGACTTGGATGTCTGTTCTCTGTGGTGCGAGCGCACAACAGGTTGTGGTGAGTTTCTTATTCACCACGGCGATGCCGCCGATCGTCACCGTCGTCGCGCCCGCGTCGTCTGGTGTCAAAATTCTATGTTTCTGTTTACAAAACTTGCCGTCGTCGGTTGTCGTCGTAGATTCTTTCCGATTTATTGTAACATTTTCGCGCTTAAAATGAGTAAATTGCTGAAAGAGTGCTTTATAAAACCCTTGACTGACCGACACCCACCGATTCGGATCGATGCGGAACGTAAAATTATCGGACGTAGCCCGGAAACGCTGATCCAGGATCCTTGCTGTTCCCGTCAACAAGGTAGGTGCACTTTGTTCCGGCAATGACGTTACGAAATACCTATACTAAATCAATGTTTTTTTTTTTAATTCGTAGTTTGCCTGAAAGCCAACTTTAAGGGAGGATTTGTGCTGGTCAAGAGTCTGGGCTCAAATCCTTCGGTGTTGAATGGCAAGCAGTTGGAGAAAAACATGGGCTATGAAGCTCACGACGGTGACATCCTTGAGCTTCTACCCGGTCAGCATCAGTATACGTTCGTGTTTAAATTCGACGAGAAAGCCGATGGCAAGGAAAGTAAGAGTAAAGACAGGAAGGACGATAAGAAACAGCAGAACGGCGAGGATAAAGACAAGCTAGATTCTCACAAACGAAGTTTGTCAAAATCGGATTCAAAAGACGAATCTCATCAGAAGAAGAAGAAAAAGCGGGACGATCGACACGGAAGCTCCAGCAGCTCAAGCCGATCGACTAGCATCGATCGGGATGGGGGCAGGAAAACTCCCGTGCCGGCCGCAGACAGCAAATGGGAAGACATCGACTCGAAGCTGTTGTACATTTTCACCAGCAAGGACGTGATTTCTTCCGAGAAAATTGCTGCGTACGACCTGGACGGAACCCTGATCAAGACCAAATCAGGAAATGTGTTTCCAAAGACGATCGACGATTGGCAAATTGCCTTTCCGGAAGTGCCGGGAAAGTTGAAATCGCTCCACAAGAGCGGGTTCAAGATTGTGCTTTTTACGAATCAAGCTGGCATTTCGAAGGGAAAGCTGAAGATTGAAGACTTTCAGCAGAAGATTCGATCGATTCAAGCTAAGCTCAATGTGCCCTTCCAGGTGTTTGTATCGACCGGGAAGGGCAAATATCGGAAACCATTGACCGGGATGTGGGATGTCCTCACCCAGTTGGTAAGTATTCTTATCATTTTTGATTTCCAAAACAATAAAAAATTAGACATTATTTTCTGTATATAATTATTAATTTTTGGATACAGTACATACTTATCTTTTCAAGTAATTTACTACTTGTCAGATGTGTTCACTATTCTAAGCTACCTCTTTAATTTATACACTTCATCATCAGAAAAACGATGGCATCAAGGTTGACAAAGCTCGTAGTTTCTACGTGGGTGATGCAGCCGGTAGGCCGGAGCAGAAGAAACCCGTCAAGCGCAAGAAAGATTTCTCCTGCGGTGATCGACTGATGGCCATTAACGTCGGGATTCCATTTCTTATTCCCGAAGTGCACTTCCAAAATGCCAAAGATCACGAATGGACAAAGCCCGAATTCGAACCAAAGCTGGCCCTGGAATGTCGCGAATTATTGTCCCCAGCAGGAACCAAACTCGTATCCTCTCAGCCGGAACTGGTCATCATGATTGGATTTCCCGGGTCGGGCAAGAGTCACTTCGTCAAAACTCACCTCGAACCGAAAGGATACGTTTCGATCAATCGCGATACACTGGGTTCGTGGCAGAAGTGCACATCGTTGCTAGAGAGTACCTTGCGCAGTGGAAAGCGCGCCGTTGTGGACAATACTAATCCAGACGTGGAGAGCAGGAAGCGATTCGTGGACATTGCCAAGAAGATGAAGGTGCCATGCCGGTGCTTCAAGATGAGTGCCAGCTACAAGCAAGCCAAGCATAACAACGCCTTCCGGGAGCTGACGAACCGAAACCATGCTTCGATCAACGATATGGTTTTCAACATGTACAAGTAAGTATTGAAATTGTTTTTTTTATTGTTCACTATGTATTACTTACATATTTTTGATTAAATCGAAGGTCAAAATACCAAGAACCCTCAAAGGATGAAGGTTTCGAAGAAATCGTTCTAGTGAATTTTCTACCCAAGTTTGAATCAGCCGCAGACGAGAAATTGTATAAAATGTACCTGTTGGAGAGTTAAGTGTTTAATATTTAAATTTAAGTTTATGTTTTCTGTTCTACCATTGAGTATACATATGACAACATTTGATTTTTTTTTTTTCAAACTACGAAAGCCTTGCTCTGGGATATCAATAAGAACGCCTTCTTGGGAAGACCGAGAATATGATGACGACAGCATATATAAATCGTGACTGCAGTGCTCCATCGTATGTTTGCTCCTTTCTCGTCATCAGGTCTCCCTTCGTGTGGGCAGTGGACGTTGATGATGCTGTAGTTGAAGAAACGGCCCTTAACTCTTAACATGCACATCCTTGCGTTGATCGGCTGCCAACCGATCACACGTTGTCGCATCTTGCCCAACACTATAAATCCTGTTCTCAGTTCATTGGTGGTGCCACAGCTTTGGTAGAGAGTAGCCGCTCGATGCCCGCTTTTCCACACTTTCTGTCCAGTCCAACAAAGTTCCTGCAACGCCACGATGTCGATGTTGCGGGGATGTAGTTCGTCGTAAATTATCCTGTCACATCCTGCGAAACCTAGTGACTTGCAATTCCATGTTCCAAGTTTCCAATCGATGTTCTTATTTCGATTTTTACGGGTGGCTTATTGCGCCTACGCCAACACTACTGTCTCGCCGGAGGGCCATCGTGCCAGTTCTGTTTAACGTCCCAACCAACTCTGGGACGACCACGCTGAAGGGATCTAGCTTACTCAGCCGCTGGATGCCAGAACAGACGCTGTTTGAGCCGCACCTCCTTGGTGAACAGACGCTCGGTTCGTACCACCTCAATTTAGCTGAAGTCAGAAGGACAACAGCGCCCAGGCTGCACTGCCAGCTAAGCACACAACTCGAAGCTGACGGTCTTTGTCATCGTTTGACCCGTGGAAGCATGAGGTAGGAACTTGTGAGGACCAGAGCTAAGTTGGACGCTCTCCTTAGGGAGCATCCATTAAGGCCTTTTCTTGTATCATCACAAAATGGCTTCCACAGAATCATCATCCAAATTCAACTTTACACAGTATTGCACTAATACACCTGCGTAAGAAAATCGACGCTTACCTTTTCTCTAAAATTCTCCACTTCACGCAAGATATTTGTAAAAGAAATATAGAACACACTATTCCAATTAAACTTCTCTTTCGAACTATCTATGCCACAAGGAAATATTTTCACTCAAACTTGAAAATCATATAAATTTGTCTCAGCCGCACCAAGAGTTCGATGGCAATGTTTACCACCCACGACGACAGCAGCAGCGCGTCGCGACGGTGCCTTCTGGCGCACAATCATCGATCATTGAACGCAGTGATGTCGATCTTGCGGGCCAATTCATCAATAAAATCAATCAAAATCATTGAAATGGTCAACTCAAATTTATAGATTATGCGTCGTAAAATCGAAAACTATTCTTCGAATGATTATTGTTGTACTTTTAATCCGCATGATAGTAATAAAAGCACATAACTTTTATTTGTGAAATCTCCTCCGCACTGTCCGCCAACACTGCAGCTGCTTGCAAACATCAACAGCGGAAGAGCATGCTAAGAGTATTCGATCATTTTTAGCTTATTACACATAAAATCCAATGTTTTTCGTAACATTGAGACGTGTTTGATTGTGATTTAGCAAAATTGAGTAGTGTACTGCTTGAATTGCTTTTAAAGGATTCATAATCTTGTAATGTTTACATTGGTAGTAGCGAGACAAAGCGGTGCTATTTTTGTTTGTTTGTTTATGGAACAAATGTAAAAAGGCAACACCACTACTGTTGCGATCGATGATTGTTAGAAATAAGAATCGAAAAAGAAGTGCTGAAATAGGAGTGATACGGGGAGTCACCTTAAGTACGTCACGCTCATATAGGGGGCAGGGGGGGGGGGGGGGGGGGTTCAGGAACGTGTGACAAGTAATGCATTAGGTATACGAAAAACCCGTACAAAGGGGGGAGTGTTGGCAGAATCCAGGAGCAACAGCGGAATGCCACTTATATTGAAGTGTAATCTGGCACCAATGTCAAACTGCAAAGTGTTGCTTGTGCTGAATGAAAATTGCAGTTTGGGAATGCCTTCCAGCGAATATCGTCGATCATCGATAAAAAAAGTAACTCCAAATTTTTCAGATTTGCTCTCATTTGCACAGTGTCTTGCCCCAAGAGGCAGTGTTATTCAGCGGGCATATTTTCAATATTCATGAAATAAAGATTGTCTTTTTGCAGGTAAACTTTAATTCCACGCTCGTGGGTAGCTACTGATACAATGAGGGTATTTCAGCAACAAGCTCAGCAATTATTTTGTAGAATAAATAGCAGGAATAAAATTTCATTCTTTGTTCAGATGTTGACTACAACGCAAGTGCTTTATTTCCACTTGCAAGTAGTTATGGGCCCAGAATTGGTCATAGCCTGAAGAATTGAAGAAATTCAAATTACATATTGATCATTGGCTTTCGCGATGAAGATGGCGTTGATTAGAATACGTTCCTGCGAGCGGTGAAAGCATTACAAGTGCAGGAGATCATGCAGGAGATAGATCTGGAAATGTGCGAACGAATATTAGCGAATACTGCATAAGCTCGCAAAACTGACTGATATGAATAGGAAACCTAGCAAATATGGGACTGACATGCGATCATAGGTAGTATTATAGCCTGGTGAAGGACGTTGGAATTGCAAGAGAAATAGGTATGGGGAAAGCGCCAGAAGGCATTTCAGGATTTCTTTTGTCGTTTCGATTTGTTGTTCACTGACGTCCGTGAAGCTCGAAGCGATTGGTGACGACGGCACAAAATCTGAGAAATCTGAGGATTATCGGAGTTCTACAACTTGATAATCATGGGATTGCAAGTTTCTGGTATCAATCTGACTGCTGACATTAAGAGCGAAAATACGTCAAGATGTGAAGTAGCTACTGGAAAGTGATTGAGCAAAAGGAGCATTGTACACCAAGCAGAAGTCAAGGTATCCAGAAAATGAGCAGAATAACGGAAACTGTTTCTCGTTACGTGCACAAAAGAGTCTAACCTTTGCTCTTTACAGTTTGTTTATGTGAACAATTAGCAGAAAAGTGTTCAGGCCTCTTGCCTCAGTGACGAAAGATGGTCTGTACCGGCTCAACCAAAAAACAGACAAATCGTTTTTGATGGTGGGCTCCAGCTTCTGGTAGAAGGGCCTAGGACATGGGAACCAGCAGAGTATAATGAAGTTTTCGTAGATGGCAGATGAAATTGTTCTGAAACAGGATGCTGTTCAAAATTGCGTGGCTTGTCTTCAAGGTAAGCATGCCCGAGACACTTTCCGTTTCAGTTCTACCACAGAGAACAGACATCCAAGTCCAGTTCCAAAGCTGTGTAAGGAATTTAACGGTCATTTGAAATGGCAACACAAGTGGCAACTTCGTGGTGGCGCTGCTGTCACAAAGTTCCCACGCTGTTGTCGGTGGTGAGTATGAAACTTATCTAGATATGCGTATTCACCACTGACTGTAGCAATTTGCCGCATAGGTGAAAATTGAATCCTTACACAGCATTCGAGAAAATTTTCTATAGGCTTGGATGTCTGTTCTCTGTGGTTCTACAAGAGCGGAAAGACCATTAGATTCAGTGTATTCGGACGTCTGTGTGCCCAGTTAAAGTTTCATCATTTGGAGCATACCAATTCTTTGTTATTTTCATCGATGATGCAAGTCGAAAAGTACTGCTAGGAGTAGAAGTCCAAAGATAAAATGCTTGAGGTGTATAAGCAATTGAAATCCGACAGCAAACAAAGCGAAAATTGAACGTCCATCGCACGGATAACGAAACAGAGTACGTCAATTCAAGAATACGGAAGAGCATGCAGTGAGGCGACATTGTTCATCAAACTAGTTTCGAACAGGTTTATGCGTTCACATCGTTTTTGCAAGAAAAACTCGAGGATGAAGAAATCTATATGAAAAAAACCTGAAGGATACGTCGTCGATTCGATCACGATATTCATTTGCAGAAGACTTTGCAATGATTAAAGCTATTAGCTATCAAAAGCAGGGTATAGTGCTCAGGGCTTTCGGAATGATCCGTTCTAGTGATGTACCGAATATTCGGCCGGCCGAATATTCGGGCCGAATATCAGCTTATTTTCGATTTTGCCGAATATTCGTTTAGCCGAATATTAAATGTATTATTCGGCCGAATATACCGAATAGGCCGAATAATGACTAAACATAGCAACAACACACTAAATCAAGAATTTAGAAAATTGTGAAGTGGATTTTCGAAGCATTTTATTTGCAAAAAGTTACTTTTTCTGTGATGTTAAAATTTTTCTGAAGATGCTGGCTTTCAAATTCTACTTTTTGAAAACAAAGATGCCCTTTACAATAACTTCACGAGATTTTTAACAAGAAAATCGGCCGAATATCTAACCAATTATTCGGCCGAATATACGGCCGAATATTCGTTTCGCCGAATAATAAAATTCGAATTATTCGGTATTCGGCCGAAGGCCGAATAGTACTATTCGGTACATCACTAATCCGTTCCAACTTGTATTTTATCATCAAGAAAGACGAAAAATGCGGTATGTGACGTTAGCTATCATTATTGTTTTGTAGGATAAATAGCAGGGCTAAATTTTCATTCTTTGTTAAGACATTGACCAGAGCCCAAGTGTTATATTTCCACTTACAAGTTCTTCACTTTTCTATACAATACCGAGGCTTTCGGATATCGCAGAGATATGCAAGAGAGCATCCATAGATGGCGGTGCCCCACTTCCAAACATCTTGAACCCCAGCTTACTAATTTAGGGATGACCCAATATAAAACTAATCAATTTCAATATTTTCTGTTTATTTGCATTTAGATATGACGCCTGCACAAAAGCATCACTGCTTCTTTATCATATGTTTTCTTACAATGTTATAAATGTACACATGTGTTTGCATTCATTAACCCGAAAGCGCGCGCTACAGCTCACGAAAACTTTCTCGGTTTTCCTACCTTTTATCTCGAGCCATTTGATATATAATCCTACTGCTCCTGCCACCAACTCTCTCGCAGCACATCAAGCATCAACTTATTACTTTGTTACTTTATTCATTCGGCAACCCGGTTCTCGTACTTCTCCTTCTCATTGGCATATGTCGAGTGTGTTTGAATGAATTGAATGCACCAACGAATAAAACGCGTAGAAATCTTCCATGTCGTACACTACACACCATTTCCGAGTTTTATTTGTCCTTTATCTGTCATGTATGCGTATGTCGTTCGTCTCCTCGGTATGATTTTCGAGTTTTTGAGAAGGTTTCTCATATCTACCTTCGAATATTTGTACTCTCTTGTTATTACGCGGTTTGTGTGCCAACTTTGGAACCGTGTGTAGTCATTTCGCGGCGTGTAGCTTCTTGGTTACGTTATTCGAGTCGAGTTGATTTCGTCCGAGTGTCCGAGTAGCTTCAAACAGCTTTTGTTTTTCAAGAAGATAAATGTGTAGAATAAGATTCGATTCGTCCGCGGTACAGCGTAGATATAGTAGCGTCGTGTCCCTGGAAACAATTTGCTCGACTACAGCTCCAGAGGGAGATTATGTTACAATTTTCGCACTGTCGAAGATTCTTGATATTTTGTTCTTTTCCGTTGGGCAACAGAAGCACTGCCTTAGGTTAACACTGTTCTCCATAATGAGAACGTAGATCTGTTCACATTTTTAAGTGTCTGAAATTGTAGCAGTCCAGTACAATGTTGTTCAGTTTCACGGCGAGGCGTAACATTCATATATTTAGAAGATGCACATGTTGGCTGCAATAGAAGAAAATGCTAGCTATGTAGGTTATAGCTTTACAAAGTGTGAGCTTTTTATACATAGTTGATAATGAAATCAAACCCACACAAAAAAAGGGAAATTCAAAAAAAAAAAACTCGAAGTGCTTTTTTATCGTGTGACTTGGGTCAGGAATTCAATTTCCCATTTTCGAATTTTCGAAAAATAAACAGCACCATAAATGCCGTTCTACGCATAACTTTTATATTTTGTGGAGCATAAAATGTGTGTCCTGTAAATATAATTCCATTTCGACATGACAACTAATTCGGACTACCACAATAACAGACATTTTCCAACGGGAAGAGATATAGGTACTCCGAAGGGAAAGACCGCCTACCAATTCTTGATCCGTTTTGCTGTATAAAAGCTATCCTGATTTGTTGTTTTATAGAGAACAATCATGTTGCCAAAAGTTGACTACTATAATAGTATAATGGGGTTGAGACGGAGTGTGTCTGTGTGTGTGGGAAATTGTTTTTGAGTGTAGTTTACCTATTTAAAGAAAGTGATTTCTCTCATCAGTTTGTTGATATTGGTTAATTAATAAATTACTTTTTGCACACAGAAAAGGAAAAGAAAATATTTCTCGTTCTTTCCTGTATAACTGTTCTATAAATGTGTTTGCTGTCCTATAATAATTATTACAATGTTTTTTTTTCCTCTCGATAATAAATATATGCATTATAATTACAGATAGAATCACAAAACGAACAAAACAAAGGCAAAATATATATTAAAGCTATCTGCCAAAATGGGGATGATCGAATAACGAAAACTGTTCCTTTTTTTCTAATAGAAGTAAAAGTACGAATGAGAAGACAAAAATCATTTATTTATAATTTTAATGCTGCTTTTAGCCGGGATCCGCATAAATATTGATAAAATTTCCTAACCTCTTTGCAACTGAATTAAACTGAAACTTCCAGTGGAAGGGGCTAATTTACGATACGCGATTAAACATTATATAACCAACGATAACAATGACGGGTGCTATATACATTAAAAGATTAATGAACGATTTGCTCTTGAAGTGGCTGAAATCGTCGCTCAGCTTTTGCAGCTGCTGGTTGAGCCGGATATTCTCCTGAGTAAGATGAGTATACTTCTCCTTAAATGCAATCAGTTCCTCCTCACGTTGCACATCCGGGTGGTTTATGAGCTCCAATTCATGCTCAACACCACTTTTCTCCAGGAGACCACTATCACCTACCCTTTCTACAACAGATTCGATCGGTTCACCGATGCTTTCCGAATATTGAGAAGCTTCCACCTCATTACCAGTTAGATTCAAATTATTACTGCTAAGATTACTACTACTACTATGGCTATTGCTGGTCACTGAATCAGTCAAACCAAGACTGCTACTGTCGCTATACACCCTACTCTCGTTTAGTGACATGTTTCGACTCACGAATATTTCCGTCGTATCAATAGTTTCCGTTTTTTCGTCGTCATCCTCTTCATCTTCATCCAATTCGTCCAAATTAGAAGAAATTGAAATGTCGTTATCCATCACCTCATCCATCACGAATACTTTTTCCTCGACATCTGTCTGAGTTTCTGCATCTACGATGACCCTCCTGACAGGTTCCTGTGTCGTTTCTTCTTGTGTTTTCTCGTATTTATGTTCAGTTGGTGGTACTTCCGATGGAATCGATTCACCTTGCTGATGTGCCGCAGCCATTGCACTGAGTTTTTCGTTTTCGAAGTTCTTCTGCTTTAACAGCTCTTTTTCCATGCGGTCCATCTCATCCTGGCAGCGTTCGTTCAACGACCGCAGTGCTTCTGTTTCTATTCTTAATGACGCTAGACTTTCGGTTAGGTTTTCGCACAGCTGTTGCTTCTTTTCATACTCTTCGGACTTGGGGCGTGTGTCCAGTTCCTGCTTGAGCATTCGCAGCTAAAAATAATAGGCAATAGAATATAAACGAACAACTACACATAAGGCTTACCTCCGCCTCCAGGTCGTCGTATTTAGCTTTGGCCACCATGCTTTCCTCCGACTTCCGATTATCTTCTTTCGCTTTGCTAATCTGCCGCAAGAGTAGTGCACATTCGCTTTTGACATGTTTAAGATTTCGCCTCAGCACTTTCTTGCTCAACTCGCAGTTAATTTTCGAGGGCGATTTCTGCTCCTCGTCAGATCGTTTCTGTTGCGGTTGTGGCTGCTGCTGCTGCTGATCGGTATTCGAGGTTGCTGTGGTCGTTGTCGTCGTTTCACTCTCGGACGGTATCGGTTGTTGCGCATCGTCAATGCTGGCCCCTATACTGCTCACATTCTGGTTGCCATCACACTCCTCACCGTTGCTGGTTGCTCCACCGGATTCTGCCACTTCGCCGATAGCACTGTTGTCGTTGGCTATCGTCGTGCCTATCGTTGCGGAAGACGTCACACTGGCGTTGTCTAGTAGCTCGTTATTTTCTAAAAAATATTGTAAAGAATTCTATGATGTTGACTTTGTATTTTTTTCTTAGCTTTCATTAGCAAGCGGAATTACAAAGCAAAGCCATGCTGAAAATGGCAGCCTTCACCTGTTGGAAGTCTTAGAGGATACCTAAACGTATACAGATCCCATAAAATTTCTTACCGTTCTCAGGTTTACTTTCACCGTCCACCATGAGGGAAATGTTCCGCTCCAGAGTGAGAATCCGTTTCTGTAGCTGCATCGCATTATCCTCTAGGTTCACTTCTTTCTCGTCAGCGTTGATATCGGTTTCCTGCAAATGATTCAAATGTACATACCGCGGAGAGACAATAATAATCAGAAATCCGAGATGAACTAGCCCAGGGCTAAAAATCTCGTTAATACAGATAAAAAAAAAATAATAATCAGAAAACCTACTGCATCGTTACAAATGGCCTTAATAATATCTTCAGATCCTTCCATTTTCTTAATATCAGATTTTAGCAACCAGTCAGAGATGGCGGAATTATTGTACTCTTGCTGCTGCTGTTGATTTTCATCTTCATCGGACGCATAAAACTGAAAAAAAAAGATCCAAAGTCGCATTGATTTTCTTGAAAAACGTGAATTCCTGGAATCTTCACATTTACCGCGTAGAAGCTCAGCTTCTCCTGCAGCATGTTGATTTCGTGACCTAGGCTCGTTATTTCAGATTCTTTAACTTTCAGCTGTTCCTCGCTTGACGACACTCGCTCATCGTACTGGTTTTGTAGTGCATCTAGTCTGCCCGTTACTTCCTACCATCAAACATTAATATACCGAGGTTATCACTTCTAACATCGACCAAATACTATTCCTAGCCTACCTGCAACTGCAGCTGGGTTTTATTCAGCTGTTCCCGTAGCAGCGAACACTCGTCCTCGCTACTGAACAGAGCTTTCTCTATCGTGGCTACCTTGTGGGTTGCATCCAACCGTTCCTGGTGCACCTTTCGCAAGGCATCCTTGGCCGAATTTTGATACTGATATTTTTCGTCCTGCAGCTTGAGGACCTCCTCCCGCAGTTTGTCGTCAGTCATACCCTTCTGGAAGCACTGCAGTTTCTTCTCCAACATATCGATTCGACTGAGCAACCGATCTTCGTCGATCATCGCCTGCCATCCTATCGCTGAGTTTTGCCTGGAATGCTCAATCGGATTAGGGATATGACTCAATTATGAAAAAAAAACTCGCTAATTTACTTCGTCGCTTCGACCATCTTCTGCAGGCTCGTCAGCTTCGTCTCGAGAATCTGCTCCCGCTGATTAGCCTCCTGTATGTACTGGTTGAGCCGGTACAGATCCACCGGGGGAATCTTGGTGCTGGGTCCGCCCACTCCGATGGATTGACTGGCTTTGGTTTCACGGCCATCGGGCAGGAACAGCTTCAGAGTGGCCACTATGCAACCATGTGTCTCACGGCGCGAGTTCTCCATGACGTCCACTCCGAACTGCACGATATCGCCCGAGCTGACCTCGTACGGTTCCGACTCGGTGCTCGTCTGACTGAGGCGGACGTTGTTGATGAAGGTGCCATTGCTACTGCCGGTATCCTGCAGGTGGGAATGTTACTGATGTGAGTAATGTCATGAGCTCCCGGAACAAGCAGGGTAAATTACCTTGATATAGAACTTTCCATCGCTGTACCACAGCACGGCATGGTTTCGAGATAGGACCTTACAGTCAAAGATTGCATTGTTCTCGGAGACGCGATTCCTCGCAACGGATCGCCCGACCTTAACCTCTTGATGGGGCTCAAGAAAGAGTGTGCGATTCTGGAAAGAGTTTGATAGTAGTAATTTACAAACCAACATAACTCAAGACCTAATTATTAGGCCAATAGCCGATACTTACATTGAAGGGGTGCGAATTCTGCCGGCAGATGAGCACCGCCTTTGCCAGCCCCGGCAAGCCGTTGTTGTTGTTGTTATTATTGTTATTGTTTATGCTAACACCGTTGCCGTTGTTGTTGTTGATATTGTTGTTCAGATTGATACTGTTGTTGTTCAGCAGTGAGTTGTTATTGTTATTGTTGTTCAACTGTTGATTTTGCTGCTGCTGCTGCTGTTGTTGCTGTGACTGTACCAGCGAATCACGAGTCAGTGTCGTCGTCGAAGAGTTGTTGTTGCTGACTACAGGAGTTTGCATTCTTACTCCTGGCGCTTTCAGGATGGATAAATATTCATATCTATTGTTTATAATCACCATGACCTGCGTGTGTGAGAGAAAAGAAGGAATTCTGTTAACTAGGTAGCTATGATGAATTATTTTTATGAAATTTGCTATTTTGGTATCGAAGGTTTACCAAAACCAAGAAACATGAAGGCGTATAAATTGAAAGATGCATTTATATTTGAAATCACTAGCAGTGACCCCAGAATCTACAAGAATCTATACCAAAATAGCTAGTTCATAAATCATCCATTGTATCAAGACGATGATTAAAAAATTCTTCTAGACTGGCACTGGGATTTTCCCTTCATGGATTACTCCAGGAATAATTATTTGGGATTCGTTCAAATATTCTTCTTAGGATTCTTCCTGGAATTCCTGCTGAGATTCCTTCAGAAATCCCACCTGAGACTCCTTAAGGAAATCTTCTTGAGATACCCGTAGAGATTTCTCCAGGAATTCCTGCTGGGAGTGTTCCAGGAAATGTATCTGGGATTCCTTCGACAATAGGCTCCTAAACTGCCGTGAATCGCAAGTCAGTCCCATATGTAAAAAGTAGGCACTGAGAAAATGGCCTCTGAAGTTTTCAAGTTTGATTTCTTCGATTTTTTCGAGTTTCACGAAAAAATCGCCATGAATTGAAAACTTCTGCGATCATCACAAAACTTTAACATATTATTTCAAAAGTGACAACGTAACAGTGAAAAATATAAAACTGGCTAAAATAGTGTTAGATTTTGTACTAGAGGGTGGACAAGTTCGTAATGGGACTGACTTGCGATTACATTTCATTATGGGACAATCTGACTTGGTGTTGTTTTTCAATTTTACTGAACAAACTATATACTTTTTTGCACGCAGCTGAAAGATCATCCGAAGAAAGCTCGAAAACGGCCATTAACTCATTTTTGCCCAAAATGCAGATGGGACTGACTTGCGATTCACGGCAGTAAAATCCTATCGGGATTCTTGTTTTAAACCACAATATATGGTACAAGAGTACATATTTACTCATTTTTTGACGTTTTTATTAACCGTAGTTGAAAATATATAATTTTTATTTTTTTAGCTTTTTGTCTCGTCCCTAGCTTATAACACACACTTTAAGTGATTTTTTTTCACCGTGTATGTCAGATAGGAACATTTTTGAAATCCCAGTGTGAAAAATGTCGAGCTCAGTCACACAAGGTTGACCTCAAATGTCAAAGTAGAACTATTTATCATTTTACTTATTTCGAATTTTCTCATTATTCCTTTGTTTTTCAAGTTCGAGTTAAGTGAAATTCCGATTAGAATACCATGCTTGATCGTATTATTCAATATAAGCGAGATTTCGTCTTTAATTTTAGGACCCTATTAGCAAGGTGTCTACTACCTGGATAAACATGAAAAACCGAAAATCCGCAGGGAATAGTATTCAACAGAGAAAATCTGGAATACTCTCTAAAAATCATGAATATTTAGGAAAATTTTGCATCGATAAAAATAACCCAAGTAACAATTATACTTTTGTGGCAATCCTGAAGTAATTTCTAAGATTGAATAATAAAACTTAGCAATAAAGCTGTTTGTTCTGCAAATCCGAGATTAAATAGGCATAAAATATCCATAAGACTAATCTGGCCCACTCTTCAGGAGATCTTCAAGGCTGCTTTTGAAGACTGCTTTGAAACTAGTTGTATTTATGTACTTACACTGATGGTTGATTATAAGAACTTCATAAAACTTTAACAAGAATAGCTTGAGGCATGTTGATCTTTTAGATGTCTTTCTCAAAAGTGCTAATAGTGCATAATAAATGAAATCTTTTACCTAAGCATTATGCAGATGCGAACTAGTTTTGTTTCATGGATGAAATGTTAAATGAACTGCGAATTAATTTTCATCAAATTGAAATGGCTAAAGCATTAAAATTGCCTGACAGATCATTGATGACGGGGAATCAAAATTTGCCGTGCCATACCCACTTTGTCGTTGATATGCCACCCAAAACATACGAAAATAACAAAGCGCCTCAAAAATAATATCATTCATTAATATACGAAGACATAAATTTCCTATAAAAACAAAAGTCGGCGTAGACTTTTTCAATTCTTTCTAAACATGGCTGCCGTTCCAAGCGCACCAAACTCATGCAGCCGCCATCAATCCAAACCACCTCAAAACAATGATGGAACCAAGTCGCCTTGCATGAAATTTACAACATTTATTGAAGATTGTTTTTACTAGTGATAATCTTAAGGCAGATTTGTTCGTCTTAAATGAAACTTATTCGTTTTATTCAAGAGTAACAGCCTTTGACAATTGTTTGTTTACCTTTTTGGAGCTAGAAAGTTGTTTCTGTACATTTTGCGTCAGGAAGTGCCAATGATACTATAGTATCGTGTATTTAATTAGTGCATTACTAAAATTTACTAGTATTACACTATTTAGCATGAGCATGCGAAGAGTCACAGTAAGTACCCATTTCATTTTTGATTCAAGTTGCTGTGGTCTGTGTGAGTAACTGGCTGAATGTTGGACGACAGCAGCAAGTTACTCGCATTTTTGATTGGCTATAAAATGAATATTTCGTCGATATGATTACTTTTGAACGCCAAAACGGCTAAATTAACAGTGAGCAAAAATGTTTGAGTGTTTATATTTGCATAAGAAAGCCAATTTGTTGCATAATTTGTTATTTATAGTTCGTTGTTTTATTACTCCGCTTTGTTCTTGTTCCAGGACAGAGGCTCTAGCTCAAGAATTGAAAGCTTTAAGAAGTTTTTAAAGGAGAACAACTCAGATGAATTGTACTTGAATAAACGAAGCATAAACTTTATATAAAATTTGTTGATGTTATGCGTTGAAAATAACTTCAAATACGTCTTAAAACTTATTATAAGATTGAATGCCTTAGTGAATCAAGTTGTTTTATGCGCGATTTTCATAATTAGCTTGAAGAAAACTTAAAAACCGCATACGAACGGAGATTATTTTCTCTTGATAAAAACAACTATAAATGATTCATGAATTCTTCATGCTATGATAAAGCTTCCATAAAAATAAACAAATCTAACAGGAATTTAAACTGTTACTTGGGAAAACATTGGGTCGAATGAGTAAAAATGGAGAACTTTACTACTTGTGGATCTGTACTGTAGATGTACTCAGAAATCAGAGTCCAAAGTGTTTACTACATTGTTGATATGAATAAAAATAATCTCAAAAAAGTAGTGTTAACGTCTTTTGAATATAAGCTTTTACTATATGTTTGAGTCAGAAATGTCAAAACAAATATTTCCCGTAATGCTAAAGGTTCTTACTGGAAGCATGTGGTTCCGTGAAGACCTTGAAAGTTCTTCCTGATCCTTCCTAGATCTAGCAGATATTTCCGGCAAGCCGATAATTCAAATAAGATGCTGAAAATTCTATGTGGACGCGGATAAATCTGGAAATTTAAATGTATCTAGAAACTCCGCAACAAGGTTATTTTCCAGAAATTCCGTTTAGGTTTCTTTCTGGAACTTCTCTAGAAATACCTCTTGGAATGTCTCCCAGGTTTTTTCACATGATGCCTTGCCAAGATTCTTTCATGTGAATCTTCCAGAATTCCTGAATTCCGACTGATTTCTCTTGGAGTTTTCCACTGGGGATCTTACAAAATTTCTTTCTTCCAGAGATTTTCCCCGTATTGCTCCCAGAGGATATCCCTCGTAGGATTCTTCCTGCGTTTTGCTCAAATACATTTTCGTGGGATTTCTACCAGGATTTATCCCGAGATCTCTACAAGAGTTTTTCTAAGGATATATCGCAGATCTTTTGCGGAGTTTCTCTCGGGATTTCTTTCCGTTTTCCGCGATTCCTTCCGTGTTCCTCTTGGGGCTTCTCTACGAGATTCTCCTAGGATGTATCATCTCACAGTTTTTCTGAATGTACTCTGCCTCACCTCCTAATTTTTTTTCGGAGTGTCTTCTAGGATTCCTTGTAATAAATTCCCGGAGAAATATCGGAAGGAATACAGGTTAACCCTAGTCGTGCATTGGGGTCATTATGATCCAAACAGGCACGCTGAGCGTGCACTGCGCAAGCGAGATGCACTTCAGCTAATGCACGAAAAAGGTTAAACATGGCAAAATCGTCCAAAGAAATCTCGAGAGAAATTTCAGAAGAAATTCTGAGACTTCTGGGAAGAAATATATTAAAAAAAATTCTGAAAACTTCTAGCAAAAATCCCGAGAGGAACAACGAGTGAAACCCCGCAAGAAAATCTAAGGTAAAACTTCTGGAAGAAACCCCCAGGAGCGTCAGCAGGGACGCCATAAAAAACTCCTGCAGAAACTTTTCACAAACTCTAGTGGAAATCCCAGGAGCAACTCTCAGAAATCACGAAAGAACTATTTATGGGAGCAAATAGGGTGTGTGTGCCATCAGTAATTTCACGCTCCCATATTCATCCTATTCGAAAACAACCGATTACGACACCGATTGATTCCGTTCTTTGTGTTTTCACGGGTGCTCACTTCTAACAAAAAATACAAAAATAAGAAACAAAACAAACAGCGTTTCAATCCTTTGTTTTTCGTAGGATGAAAATGGGAGCCACATGCTTAATAAGGGAACCAATACCCTACGTAAAAACCTCTGGATGAAGAATTGGGAGAACTGGAGGAAGCAAAAAAAAACTCTGGCAAGCTTCTAGGCAAAAAAAAATCTTGGATTCAAGTAAGTATTCCTGGGAAGAATTTTGTGAGAATCTGCGAATAAAATTAAAGGAGGAATGAGTATTTGGACGTCACTCATTTTTAAAAGAAACTTTCGGTGGAAATGTCAAAGCAATTTCTTGCATTTAACCCAACGGAACTCTTGGAAATATCTAGAAATAATCATTTTTACAAAAAAAACCTTGGAAGAATTCACCGATTTTCTGGAATTTATTGGATAAAATGATTTTTTTTTTCTTAATTTTTTCATTTTATAAACTTCGGGCTAACTTTTGAATTATTAATTTTCTTAATTTCCGATGGAAAAAAACAAAAAAACTCAATTCCTCCTGAGAATCTTCCAGGACTTATTCCAGGGATTGTTTTATGCATTTTTGCAAGAATGTGTATATAAGTTTCTCCAAGGATCTAGACTAGAAGTTCCTCCAGCATGCGTCTCTGGATTGCTTTAGCCAGAGCTTTTACTAGAGATTGTAGGAAGAATGCATTCCAGAAATGTCTCTTGGCATTTATCTAGAACATTCACTACAGATCCTGTTATGATTGTCTCCAGAAATTTCTACAAGGATTCTTCCTAAAATTCTCGAGGAGTTATTCTGCATTCAATTCTATGACCTTTTCTTTAAATCCACTGCGCATTGGGACCAAGATTAGGACAAAAGAAGAAAATAAGATTTGTTTAGCCTAAAATATGTATTTACACTTTAGTTTCAACAAACCTAATGATCATAGACCTAAGAAAAGTAAAAATATTATTTGGTATGGGCCTATGATCATGAGGTTTGGAAACATAGACCAAAATTTGGCTTTCTCTTCTTGTAGATGTATATGTAAACAAAATTTTCAAAATTTGTATGAAGGAAAACGAGAAGGAGGTTTATAAATAGTCCCATAACTAGATCAACAAAGTAAGTAAATAGATTTTGTCGAGATCCAACAATGAGCACCCTTTTACGAAGGCCGTTGCATGCAATCATCGTGCTTTGAGCTAAGACGTGTTTAACGTAGAGTAAAATATTAGCATTTCATCGCATCTGGCACGCGGTAGCTAAACTACTTGACCATTGCAATGCACACAAAGGTGATAATGGTTTCATTCGCCTCAGCAGCTGATGCTTGATAATGTACACTGTTGTCGTCGCCTTTATCATCGTCACAGTTCGCATCAGTTTATAAACTGTTCAACAGCGAAAGACAGTATGGCGTCTGATGATAGAATTCAGAAGAAGAGTTGCGGGTTATTGTTTAGTATTAACTACTATATTAAAATCATGGTGTTGTTGAAACCCATCAAATAAGTAGCTAAACACTTCAACAAACTTTGGCATATGAATACATTTTTTTGATAAAAGCCCGCCGTATTCATGATGCAATGTTATGTACGATTTCCGCAGAAGGTTCAAACATAACAAAATATCGATGACACCTATGAAAAACCAACGCATTTTGAACGGCATTACATTAATACAAACACAGCAGTTCAGTTCGGCCGCAAATATGATGTCCATAGAATGTATTCCCCGAGACAACTGCCTGGCTCGTAGCATTGAATTCCCATATAAATGTAACATAAAGAATGCTGAATTGCTGAACCTACGTAAGAGTGTGAACCCTACACAGCAAATAATTTTGTAATTTCCAGGCGCGTAATTGGCTTTCAAGGGCAAAACAAAACATACTGTTACCCATCTTTGTTTCGGTAGCGCAACTACCGAACTGATGATGTTTACCTTTTTTTACATACCTATCAACATAATCTGTTGGGGGCATTATTTTATTTTTCCTACTTACAACCCACATCCGACAATTTTTTTAAGTGGAAATGGTAGAACTTTCAATTCCCTCGGTCGCACGTATATTAGTTTTGCATTTTGTTCCACCATTTCCGTGAAAAATGAGATCCGGCTTGTGCAAGTGAGGAGTTGAGGTTAGAATTGTAGGATATTCTAGGTTAGATTTGCTATCCACTTCGCCTGAACGATTTTCAGACCCAGAAATATCGTACTTCTAATTAGTTTTCACTGCCGTAAAAAATACTGCAATGCTCAGAATAAACAGTTATACCTTCGGATCACACTCATTTACTCGTAAATCTCAATCTGACTGTAAAAATAATGAATTTCTTTCCAATGTTTTGAAGCCCCGAACGAATTTGACATTGCTTTCGGGAAGCATCATCACGACGACGACAACACTCCCAAGCGGTCGAATCGTCGTTTTGGGGGCGAATTCTTGGCGATGTATCCATTTTTGAACGTAGTCTCACTCGGATACATTGTTTTCCAACAATTATCACACTCACCATGTACACCCTGCTTGGCACCGGAAAGTGTCAACGGTTTGTTTCCAGCAGATACTTAGAAGCAGTATCATATTTATCACTTTCCTTCTAACTCGGTGAAATAGCTGAGAGGTAAGGGATATGCCTCACAATCAACGGATCAGTGTACGAATCCATGCCAATATTTTACTTACACTCCCGTTCAAAAGTTTGGGGTCACCCCCTCAAAAACATGTCATTTTTTTAGGCCCATATCTTCGCCAATTTGCGTCCGATTTCAAAACCCTAGGTTTCATTCAAAAGATAATAAGTCAAAGAAACTTTGAACATGATTTAAAAGAAACTTTTTCAAAAAATTTTGTATGTAAACTTAACCCAAAGTTGCCAAATTTTCTAAAATATGAATATAAACTTACGGCAGTGTCGCTGGAAGTTGGGTCGACCAAACTTTAAGATGAGAGCGGTAATATGATCCATTTTCTATTAGCTTTCAACTGCTTTTTACAGAACTTAGCTAAAAAATCTAGAAAAAAAGTTATTAAGTAAATTAATCCTTGATGTCATCGACCAAAAGTTTGGGGTCACCCCTCAATACGATGTATCGGCCAAAAGTTTGGGGTCACTATCGTAAAACATGGAAAAGTGATTTGTTGATATCTTTGTCATCTTTCATTCAATTTTAATTCTTCTTGGCTTATTTGAAACAAAATGAATGATACTTACTGCATTGACATTGAACCACACATATTTGTTGAAATTTACATACTAAAACTTAACGTAAAGTTGCCTCATTTTTTGAAGCGTGGTAAAATGTGCTAACTTTACATAACATTTTTATATACAAAAATCGTTGAATACGTTAAGTTGAAGACATCAAACGTAAATTTAGTTAATTATCTTTGAAATGAGCCAAAAATAATTAAAATTGAGCTATAGATGACGAAGATATCACCAAATCACTTTTCCATGTTTTACGAAAGTGACCCCAAACTTTTGGCCGATACATCATATTGAGGGGTGACCCCAAACTTTTGGTCGATGACATCAAGGATTAATTTACTTAATAACTTTTTTTTCTAGATTTTTTAGCTAAGTTCTGTAAAAAGCAGTTGAAAGCTAATAGAAAAAGGGTCATATTACCGCTCTCATCTTAAAATTTGGTCGACCCAACTTCCAGCGACACTGCCGTAAGTTTATATTCATTTTTTAGAAAATTTGGCAACTTTGGGTTAAGTTCACATACAAAATTTTTTGAAAAAGTTTCTTTTAAATCATGTTCAAAGTTTCTTTGACTTATTATCTTTTGAATGAAACCTAGGGTTTTGAAATCGGACGCAAATTGGCGGAGATATGGGCCTAAAAAAATGACATGTTTTTGAGGGGGTGACCCCAAACTTTTGAACGGGAGTGTATATATGATTCATCTATAGATCCGGCTCTAGCGATTGCTAGACCTACTCACAAGCTGCGGCGGCTAATTTGTTGCATGAAAATGATGTAATTGTTTACATCACTTATACGACGCGACTGATGTGCAGCGAAAATGATGTGATATCACAAGAATTTTTTTGCTGTGTACTATATGCGGGTTAAGCGAGAAAGCTGCTGTGACACGATAGGATCAATAGATCAGTCTGGTGCTACGGTACTAATAAAATAAGACATCCTGTTTTATCGTCGACATTGGCGACAGCTAAATATTCTCTGGGCCATTGCTGAAATCTGAAACTTCCTGTCGACGACAGCTGAGTAGCCTTCTGGTTGAACGTCTCTACACGGTTTCGCCATCATGATTCCTTTGCCGTACAACCGGCGCGATTGTATTCTAATATGCACTCGAACCAGCAGCAGCCCTGCTCCCACCTTCTGGTTAATCTACGTGGCCCAAATCTCTCCCCTCATCGCATGTAATGCAATACAAAAAAATAAATCGACGCAGCACACTGAGGAGCAGAAACCGTTTAACATCGCGCTGCTCGCGAGTGCATTCCCCCGACCCAATCACGGTAACTGTAATGCATGCAACTCGCCAGCCAGCGGATTTACGTGTAATCGTCGGCGGTAGACTAAGCTGCGTCTGTGCATACATGTAGAGAAATTATACCGGAAACGTGCGCGCCTAGATTGACTGGTTGGTTGACTAGCGATGCGATGCGATGGGACGACACGACACTTGCCGCCAACAATGATGGGCCAGAAGTTCGTCGTAAATCTACACACCTCACCAGATGTGCGCTTTGCGGGAAGACGAAGACAAAATAAAACAATGCGCTGCGCGCACGAGTACGGATGACTAGGCTGCTACTTCGTGCGGCATCAGCTCAACTATCATAATTCGACCGAACACCGCCTCGTTGCAGTTTGATAGTTCCCGGTATGAATATCACGTAGAAATTAAATGAAAGATTTACGTGCAGATATTGGTCGAAACGGTCGACATTGTGGCATGTACGGGGTGGGCATTCAAACATAAGGGATATATTTGTGATCATCAGGATTAAGTGTGAAATCAGGATATGCAAACTGAACACCAGTAAGCAAACCATGCTGAGAGTGACGGATTCGATTCCAGGTAGGTTCAGGAACTTTTTGTAATGGAAATTGCCTTGACTTTCTTGGGCGTGAGTATCTTCGCGTCTGCCGATATACAAAAGCAAAATAGTCATTGGGAGCGAAAGCTCTCTGTGCATAACTGTGGAAGTACTATTATTAGAGATGGACGAACGGTTCAAAAGAACTAGTTCTTTGGAAAGAATGACTGAATTGTAGTTCGTTTGAAAAGAACGATTGCACAAGATCAGATTATAGCTTATATTTTTGCGGAGTTGGATTCACAAACATTCAAAGGTTACTCTAATCACGCAAATAACACGTAAAATAACTTAACTGCCTATGATCGCATAATTGTCTCATATGAATAGGAAACCCAGCAAATATGGGACTGATATGCGATCATGGGCAGTTAAGTAGGGCTGTAACATTTTGATTAGGTACCTTAATATTTAGAACTAACTAGTAGTACAACATTAAATTTACAAAACAAGGATAAAAAAACTTGATCGAAAGAACGGTTCACGAGAACTAGTTCTTTCTAACAGTTACTGCTCAATTGAGAACGATTCCGTTAAAAGAACTGTTTTGCCCATCTCTAACTATTATATAATACTTAACTGAAAAGCAGGTGTTATGTAATAAACTAAACTTCACTGGCCGGACAAAGCACCCCACGGTACACTCGCGGAATAGTATTTCGGACTTGGTTTAAAACGTTGATTTTTGCACTACTGGCGGTTAATTTATTAATTAACGAAAAACGACACTTCGACTGTGGACTGTAAATTTATTTCTGCTAGCGCGACCGACGTACGGGAGAAGACTAAAAAATCTATCTGTGCTGCTGTTCAACAGCGCGATCGGTGGCACTCAAAAGCCGAGGATCGGGGACTACCTGCACGACCTACACTGCTATCGGTCTGCGGTGCGCAACAGAGAAGCTGTTTCTGCGGTACTCATGCTCTGCTCAATCTAACTCGGTTCGATCAGTGAGTCTTATGTCGGTCTAACTATAACTAATTAATACTGTACGTAACATGCCGGCGGCCTTGAGTTAACTCAACACAAACAAACTTGAACGATAATCTAACTAGTACAATTGAACAATGAACAAACAATTCGACTCTTCGTTACAACGGCTCGACGATCTCGTCGCTTACTCTAACACTTTATACATATGCGATGGTACACTGAATGGACAGGATCGGTTGCTCCTCCTACGGCTGGTCACTGATGACGATGTCCGCATCACGTAGACGATGAATCCGTGCACTGATGTCAACGTCCGGTAGAATTGGAACTTGTCACTGGTGACTGCGGTATCTGACGGTTCGATGCCTGTCGAAGATAAATACAGCTGTAATCCGAAACACGGGCTTACAGAGGAGACACGTAACTTAACGGTCGGCCCCCTGGCGATAATCGGACGGAATGTCCAAAGCTTGCCAAAGTTGCCCCGTGGGGGCAATGAATACTTAGCTGAAGCGCAGCTCCTAGCTGCTGGCACGATGAACTGATGAAAACGGTAAACTGTACATTGAATGGGTATCCGGGCATCTCTCTCGGACTAGGGAACACTGATGACTAGCGATGAACGAGGATGCGGATGATCTGTCGAAGATACGAGGCGATTGGGATCCAGAAGAAACACAAAAGTGGATCAACGTAACTTATACGTCGCCCCCGTGGCGTAGCGGTAATAAAGCACCGCAGAATGCCGACAGTTGCCCCATATGGGGGCGTACTTAGCCTGATGGTTGTCTGAGCAGGTAACAGGAGCGGTAGAAGCATCACATCTAACGGATCATCTGGGCTGCGGTGACGACGGCTGAGACAGTTGGTGTTCACATCCCTAGCGATGGAAAGCAAAGCGGTAGGTTCCAAAAAATACGAAAACAGGATGAACGTAACTTGAGGGTCGCCCCCAGACATCAACGGCGAAATGTGTGCCGCCTGCTGCCTAAAGTGCCCCAACGGGGGCGGAAATACTTAATCTACTTGGCGGGCTGATGTACTGATGCTGAACTAATGTGCTTCCTCGAACTGCGGTTGGTTGTCCTGAATCGGAAGAATACATATCTTCTGGATTCCTCGACGAAATATTCCTTGCTGCGTGCGAACGGTAACCACCCTGATGATACCATCTGCTCCTGGGTGAATCTCCGTCACGCGTCCAAGCTGCCACTGCAGCGGCGGTAGTTTATCCTCCTTTAGTAACACCATTGTTCCAATGTGCAGGTTGTCCCTTCTTCGCGTCCACTTATTACGGTTGTGGAGATCTGACAAATAGTCCGTAGACCATCGCTTCCACAGCATCTGACTGTAGCGCTGAACCAAGCGCCATCTGCTCAGTCGGTTCTCCGGGATGTCCTCCAGACTCGGCTCCGAAATCGCTGTTAGCGGACGCTGCACCAAAAAGTGTCCGGGGGTCAATGCTTCCAGGTCTCGATGGTCGTTGCTAATCGGGGTGATCGGTCTCGAATTCAGACATGCCTCAATCTGCGTAACAACAGTCAGCAGTTCGTCCGGACGGAGCACGGTATTCCCTATCACTCTACGCATGTGGCCTTTCAGAGACTTTACGGCCGCTTCCCATAATCCGCCGAAGTTCGGCGATTTGGCGGGAATGAACTTGAACTCGATCGAGTTGCTGGCTGCTTCCGTCACAACTGCGTTTTGGAACTGTTCTGCTCGAAATAACCTTTGCAATTCGCTGATTTCTCGACGCGCTCCTACGAAGTTCGTAGCATTGTCACAGAAGATCACTTCTGGCTTCCCACGCCGCGACACGAATCGTCTCAGTGCCGCCATGAACGCCTCCGTAGTGAGATCTGCTACCATCTCTATGTGAACCGCCTTCACTACTAGGCAGACGAACACGCACAAGTAGCATTTGACTGGTGCTGCCTTACGAGACGTTTGACGAACGTTGAACGGACCACAGTAGTCGACTCCGACGCGAAGAAAAACAGGAGCAGGAGTCACTCGTTCCATCGGCAGGTCTCCCATCAACTGTTCGTGGGCTCGTGGACGAGCTCTAAAGCAGGTTACGCATTCGTGCACTACCTTCCGAGCTAGGTTTCTTCCGGATAGCGGCCAGAACCGCTCCTTCATACAGGATAGCATCAGCTGCGCTCCTCCGTGGAGCAGTCTGTGATGGTAGTCAACCATTATCAGCTTCGTCAGCGGGTGATTGCTGTCTAGCACAATCGGATGCTTTCTGCTGAACGACACTGGAGCATGGCGAAGTCTTCCGCCAACACGTATTAGTCCATCTCGCAGACACGGATCCTTCGTGTGCAATCTCGAACTGGGTTTCACTTGTCCCTTCGCTGCTAGATCTGCCAATTCCACTGGGAAACACTCTGACTGCGCCAGCTTCACTAATGCGATCAAAGCTTCTTCGTGTTCTTTCGCGTTCAGGACTCCACTTCGTCTGCAGGCTCGATTTCCAGTTCTGCAGTTGTTGGCAAAACGAAGTGTCCAAGCAGTTGATCGAACTAGCTTCAGCAACGACGAATAGCGAACGAAGATCTCACTGGGCGGTAGCATCTGCAGCGCTGCTGTCACTAGCGGTTTTTCCTCCAACGTTACTGAATCATACTGTTGTTCTGGGCTGCTACTCATCTTCGGCCAAGCATTCGGTTCTTCTTGGAGCCACATTGGTCCGTTCCACCAGACTGAACATTCGGCAAGCTGCAGCGGTGTTACACCTCGTGATATTACGTCTGCCGGGTTCTCGACGCCAGGCACGTGGTTCCAAACGCCTTCTCGAGTGATATGCTGAATCTCTGACACTCTGTTGGAGACGAACGCTTGCCATCTGGACGGATGGGACGAAAGCCAACACTTCACGATGGTCGAGTCGGTCCAGAAGAATGTCTTCGCTGGGATCTGGATACTCTCTGCTACTGTCTCGTACAAGTGCGCCAATAGCAGTGCTGAAGACAACTCTAGTCGGGGTATTGACTGCCTTTTCTTCTTCTTGCTCAAGTCTTCCAATGGAGCTACCTTGGACTTAGCCATCACCAGCCGAACTGTAACTGTTCCGTCCTGTGCAACGCAACGTAGGTATATTGCTGCTCCGTACGCCTTTTCTGAGGCGTCACAGAATCCGTGTAGTTCGCATGATATCACATTATCGCTGAATGCGATCCAGCGGGGTACGGAAACTGCATTGATTCGATCCAAGTTCGTTCTGAACTCGAGCCACTGTGATTGCAGATCTGCGCTCAACGGTTCGTCCCAAGAATACTTCCGTTTCCAAAGTTCTTGGAGAAACATCTTCGCCTGCACGATCACTGGCCCTACAAGACCATACGGATCGAATAAACGTGCGGAATCAGACAGTACGATACGCTGTGTCACTGGCAGCTTCGGGCTCCAGCGAGGTGTTTTGAACCAGTACAAGTCTGTCGCCGGTTCCCAGGTTAGGCCGAGGGTCTTTACTGTAGATGTCGCGTCAATATCCAACAGCTCTCGTTCGTCACGCAGGTAACGTGGAATGCCCTTCAGGATCGCAGGCTGGTTGGAATGCCACTTTCGGAGGTTGAAACCAGAAGAACCAAGCAGCGACAGGACATCCTTGCACAGCCGTATTCCTTCCTTCACAGACTTCGCTCCAGTTAGCATGTCGTCGACGTAGAAATCCTTCTTGATGACTTTGGCTGCGGGTGGATTCGTCTGCTCTCCCTCCTCTGCGCATCTCTTCAAGCTCCTTGTTGCTAGATACGGTGCGGCAGAAGTACCGTAGGTTACGGTCGTCAGCTGGTACGTTCGGAGTGGCTCATCTACGGACTCTCGCCAAAGAATCCTCTGCAGCGGTTGATCCTCTTCGACTACGTTGATCATGCGATACATCTTCTCCACATCAGCGACAATCGCGAACTGTTGGAGTCGGAAGCGAATCAGAATGGACAGTAGGTCGCTCTGTACAACCGGTCCTACCATCAGGGTATCGTTCAGGGAAACTCCGGTGTCTGTAGCACACGACGCATCGAAAACTACTCTGAGCTTCGTCGTGGTGCTATCAGGTTTCAGGACTGCATGATGCGGCAAATAGTGACTGTGTTTCGGCTCTTCCTCGTCGTCACGGACTTTTCGCATATGGCCCATCAGCAGATACTCGTGGATGAATTCTGTGTACAGAGCCTTCATTTCCGGGTTCGCGTTCAAGCGACGTTCTAATCCCATGAACCGTTTGGTGGCAATCGCCTTAGATTCGCCTAACTGCTTCAGCACATACTCCTTCTTCGGTAACACTACCCTAAACTTGCCATCAGGATCTCTCGTCGTTGTCTGCTCGAAGATCGACTCACACGTAGACTCCTCGATGGAAAGACAGCTCTTCGTTCTACAGGATTCCAGTTCCCAAAAGCGTGCTAGCTGCTCGTGGATCTCTTCCGTGGAAACTGAAGCGGTGACTGCACTGAGGGTTGTGACAGGAGTTTCTGGAATCTCTCCGGCCACTATCCATCCGAGTTTTGTGTTGCACAATATCGGACCAGACTCCGAGAGCCTTGTCGTCTCTCCCATCAGCAAATCGTAGAAAACAGACACGCCAAGGATTGCATCTACGGCACTGGACTCATGGAAGCCTGGATCAGCGAAACAGATATCGGACGGCAGCTTCCAAGTACTGATATCGAAGCTTTGCTGCGGCAGATTCAACGTTATCCGAGGCAGCACGTAGAATTTCACTTCCTCAGTTTCGAACGACGAGCAACGTGACAGAATTCTCGCCAACACTGACTGTTTGGACACCGATGAAGCACCACCAACACCATTCACCGGTAGATTTTCATGGAACCGCTTGAAGTTTAACCGCTGAGACAGGTTCTCCGTGATCATACATATCTGCGAACCGTTATCCAGCAACGCACGAGCAATTACTGTGTTTCCGAAGCGATCGGCGAGCTTCACGAGCGCGGTTGACAGAAGTGTAGTAGTTCGCTGACTTCGAGTGTTGTGTGAAGTAGCAGTGTGGTGAGAAGTAGTCGGTGTATTTGTGGGAGGTGACTGTCGTGTATGTGGCGGAGAAGTGTTTTGGACGGGAGGTGTTTGTGGATTTGTTTGAGTATTATTCAACCGGGATTGGCCTTGAGAATTCGATTGCGATTGATGTCCTTGAGACTGAGGACGAGACTGTGTTTGAGCATTTGTGTTCGAGTTCGCGGCTTGAGGCCTGTTCGGGGTATTCGGAGTCGGATTCTGAGAGGTAGAAGTGGGTGGAGAATACGGATGCAACAGGTAATGATGACGTTGACCACACTTGGAACACGTACGTCTGGAACAATCTGCCACGAAGTGTCCGGACGATAGGCAATTCAAACAGAGCCCAAGTCTTCGAATCGCCAGCTTTCTGTCCACCACTCGCATCTTGCTGAAGCGACGACACTGCTCAACGCTATGTTGTCCACCGTTACAGATCTGACAACTGCTGGTAGCGGATGGCACTAGAGTGTGAACAGCTGAGCTCTTGAAGGGACGTTTTTGCTCAAATCCACTCCGTGTCGAAGTAGACTGCAGAATCGCGCAATGCTTATCCAGAAAGTCTAGCAAGGCGTCATATCGCGGGATGTCCTTGGACCCATGATGAGTCTCCCATTGGCGGAGCGTAGCGGTATCTAGCTTCTGCGATAGCATGAACGCCAGAAGAGTGCTCCAATTGTTGGTGTTTTCTCCAAGTTTCTCCAACTGCTGTAGATTGATCTTGAAAGTCGTCAGGACAATGTTCAGGGCTTCGAAAGACTCCGACTTCATTGACGGAACTGCAAACAGCGCTTTAAGGTGCTCATGAGCAATCAGCTTATGATTCTCATACTTCGCTTCGAGGATTCCCCATGCAATTGGGTACGATGCAGCGCTCACTTGAACTTGGTTGATCTGCAGTAGCGCGTCATCTCTCAACGAAGCTCGCAAGTAATTAAACTTGTCGATGGGACTCAGCTCTGCGTTGTCGTGAATCAGCGATCGGAAATTATCGCGAAAATTGATCCAATCCTGCAGCTTTCCGGAAAACGACGGTAGCTTCAGCTCCGGGTACTTCAATCGTGATGGCTGAACACCTACGACCGCAGGTTGACGCTCCACAACTCCTAGTTGGGGTCTGGGTCGTTTTGCAGATAGTGCTGACTTCAGTCGAAAGTACGAATTCTCGAAATCCTTGTAGGTACGGGCACTGTCTGTGCGGGGAGGAATAGACTTCACACTACCAGCACCTTCTTCATCACCAGCACTTTCGTAGTCCTCACCAGTTTCGTCTAGAAGCACATCAATCTTCACTCTCACTGCACAGAATCGATCAAAAATCTCATCTAGCTTCACTAAACGAAATTCAACAACATCTTGATCGCGAACTTCGTTGTAATTATCCACAAACTCTTGCACATTTTCCAACGCTGACTGCAATTGGTGTTCTTCCTTCACCAGCTGCCTTAGACTGGACTTTGTCATCGTTGATAATTCACTACTATCACACTTCACTGAACAGAAAACCGATACCGAGACCTCAAGCGGAACGAATTGACAGAACAGACAGAAAGCTCAATTATCAACCACTAATTGTGGGAATTATCCAAGCGGCAAAATCGCAAATGTGCCAAAATCAAATTATCAACCGGAGAACTCAAAAAAACATCCTCCACAAGAATATTCAAATTTGTCCAAACTCGCACCACAGTACGGTAACAGAGCGCTCGCTAAATGCAGCAGAACAAAGCGCTAGTGGCTGGATTGCGTCACATGCAAACCACGCTATCCTAAGCCACCTCAACCACACATTCACACACACTGGCTACTTATCTGACTCCTAGGCGGGATGAAACTGCTCCAACGGGGAACAGGACGACGGCGAACAGCATCCAGGAATCCAATAAACCAGCCGACGGATGGACGGCGGTCTCCGTTGCAGGATAATCGGGTCTCCAATTACGAACGGATTTCAGCTAACAGCACACTGGGAATTCGAATCCAAGGTTCCATACAAGGGATTCGACCTAAATCACTTTTCTTCACTGCCAACTTATGGCGGCAGCATCACTTTCACACGCGCGCGGTTGATGACTTCGATCAAAGTTCACTGATCGAGCACAATTCAACCCGACAATGGGTCGACCGCACAATGTACCCAAGCCACGCCGCACTATACACCAAAACGTGGTCCCGCGGATTGGCCCTATCCGGCTCGAAGGACCAGAAAATGTTATGTAATAAACTAAACTTCACTGGCCGGACAAAGCACCCCACGGTACACTCGCGGAATAGTATTTCGGACTTGGTTTAAAACGTTGATTTTTGCACTACTGGCGGTTAATTTATTAATTAACGAAAAACGACACTTCGACTGTGGACTGTAAATTTATTTCTGCTAGCGCGACCGACGTACGGGAGAAGACTAAAAAATCTATCTGTGCTGCTGTTCAACAGCGCGATCGGTGGCACTCAAAAGCCGAGGATCGGGGACTACCTGCACGACCTACACTGCTATCGGTCTGCGGTGCGCAACAGAGAAGCTGTTTCTGCGGTACTCATGCTCTGCTCAATCTAACTCGGTTCGATCAGTGAGTCTTATGTCGGTCTAACTATAACTAATTAATACTGTACGTAACAGCAGGCTTTGTCTCAGTTGGAACGTTACACCAAGAAGAAAATGAAAAAAAGGAAAGTGAATTTGGCGCTGTCCATAAACTACGTAGACTCATTTTTGGCCTTCTCAGACCCCCCTCCCCCCTCCGTAGACTTTTGTTCATACAAAAATTTGAAAATTTTTATGGAACGTAGACTTTGGCCAGCCCCCCCTAAGAGACTACGTAGTAGCGTGGTTCAAAAAATCGTTTTTGCTCCACACCGCTTATTCGATTCGTAACCAGATTCTATGCCTTCTCCCAAAATTTGAGCTCAATTGGTTGAAAATTGAGACTGCACAAGCCCTTCAAAGTTTGTATGGGAATTACTATGGGAAAACGATGTTTTTCGTTCAATCGACCGTAATGTTTTCCCAAGTGCCCTTGGTAGTTCTAGGTTACTCTATCAGCTACAACTTTGCCGAAGATCGCATACAAATCGCATGCCTCATTAATTAGTTACCGATTTTTATCCAGAATCGAAATCTTTACTCATGATCGTTAAACTAATCGGTGGGCATCACTGCATTTTGCAGTGAAACATAGTAAGCATGATTTCAGTGTGCTATCTTTGGCGCCATATGCAGCAATGTTGCCTGTTGGGAAGCTGGAGGATCATTGCTAAAGTTCGTCCAGTTGGATACAAATAGATAACTAATTAATGAGGCGTCCGATTTGAATGCGGTCTTCGGCAAAGTTGTAGCTGATAGAGTAATCTAGGAGTACCAAGGGTCAACTAATCCTCTAGGGTACTTGGGGAAATGCTATGGTCGATTGAATGGAAAACATCGTTTTTTCATAGTAATTCCCATACAAACTTTGAAGGGCTTGTGCAGTCTCAATTTTCAACCAAATGAGCTCAAATTTTGGCATAGAATCTGGTTACGAATCGAAAAAGCGGTGTGGAGCAAAAACGGTTTTTTGAACCACGCTACTACGTAGTTTATGGACAGCCCCTTTGCAACTTGCCATATTTCAGGCAGTGGTCTTGTTTCTTGGTGACACAAGTGATAGAGGGTGAAAACAATCACGCAAATACATACGTTTGCAACGTCATTCATAGGTGCACATTTCACTATTTCAGCAACTCCTATGACACGAACGGCGGCACACAAAGAGATAGAGGTGGCGGCACGGAATAGTCACACACCAGCCACAACGGTGAAGCTGAGGTAACCTCAATGAACTGAACATTAGCCACTAGCCAGTCGAGCAGCGGTTAAAAGGTGCAGCAGCAGTAGCATAACCGCAGGATAGCGGTAAAACACAACAAACGACATTGTGGCGGCATTCGTTGCGGAATTATCAATCAAAAGTTTTTTTTTTTCACTGGCCTGTTTCCGTTTGGCGTTAACACCCAGGCAGGAAAGGGACCAGCCTTATTTGCTTCTTTTTACGGCATCGCCGTGAAACCTCCTTTTATCGAGCCCACGCAATTCAAGCGAAGCTACCCAACAAACAAAGTCAGGTGCAAATGATTATCCTTTTCCATTCGAAAGGTGCGGCGGATGTTTGGCAAAAAGTTGCCGATTATCGACTGAGTAGGTGCGGAAGAAAATCCATTTATACAATAGATTGGGAAATACGCTATGCTACTACCGAAACTCAAAGTGCTGGTCTCCAAAGGATTGCCATTCTATTAATAACATTCACAAAGTTCATCAAATTTGTAACGCTTTATTAAAAGTATTTAAATATTCGTCTTACTCAACAAACTCCGCATCACACCGATAAACAGCAATCGTCATAATTTATGAAAATAAAAATGTTCAATGCGAATGCGACAATATTTAGTCTCGCTTGTATGATGGTTTTTTGGCGCACTTTTGGCAATGTGATATGGCAGCCTTTGGAAGTGTGCCAGCACACTACTGGTAGGGGAGCAGCACCGGTTCTGTGTCAGCAGAACTCTGTCTTACGATGGCAGCAGTGAGCAGACAAGCAATAAAGGGCGCAACAACGACCGTCGGGTGCATTCACCTCCCCGATTGCACTACATACATGGAGCGAGCAGTAGGTCTGCAGCCGGAGCAGTTCCGGATGCTTGACTGCCATGCCAATAGTAGGCAGCAGGTCTTCCATACCTACGTATTGTGGCACAATTCACTAGTTGTAGCTACATGTGAAAATCTACAGAAGCAGCGAGACGGAAAGTAGGTATGTAGATTTATTGAGCTATTTTAATATTGGCCTGTCGTCGTGTGAGTGGGGGAGAGTCGGATCCATTAGGAAAAAAAATATTGCAGAAGGGAAGTTTGGTGCTTTTAGGTATACATACATATAACGGGAATAGCTCTAAATTCAAGTTTCTATGATATTTTTCCATGTCAGGTTTGAGCATTACTACGTGGAAACCGTTTACTCTTGCGGAAAGTTTGACAAGACGGAAGCCAAACCTTGAGAAGTGACTTCAGTTTTAAAACATTCGCTTTAATTCCGAACTAGGTACGCAGCGCCAGGAATTGTTTGCAAACTGCGTAAGTCAATTTAAGCTCTCAAACAATCTCCACGGTAATGTAATGAAGAACTGAAAACGGTGTTGCTGAAACTCGGATTTTGAAGATCATGAAGATGAACAACGGTAAAGGCTGGATATGCTGCGCAATACAGATCCTATTGTGATCCACTACCCTCTGCCCAGCAATTCCTATCCCTACCTCCTCGTGGTACCGGCCGGAAACTACGAGCAACCTTAGGGAAGATCGGGTAACCAACCCCGGTGGGAACTTTGGTCGTAGGCTGACAGGGAAGGGGGGTTTGCTTCTGCAAACCTGAACGTCTGTTCTCCAGGAGGAGCGGCTCACAACAGCGTCTGATCCCCATGTTAGGGGCGGCTGATCAACGCCCGAGTGCCAGGGAAGGACTCTAAGCTCAACTGTGCACTATGGTCCTCCGGAAAGAAGGGGATTGGTGTCAGGCCCTACGAGCCAGCCGTAAAAAAAAACCATTGTAACGAAAAATCAGCAATAGAATAATACGAACCGAGACCAACGGCATCGACCCCAGCGAACAAAAAGGACTTGCGATTGGAGACTCAGTACGTGGAACTGTCGATCTCTCTACTTCATTGGGAGCACCCGTATACTCGCCGATCTACTGAATGACCGCGGGTTCGGCATCGTAACGCTGCAGGAGATGTGTTGGACAGGATCTATGGTGTGAACGTTAAGAGGTAATCATACCATCTACAAGAGCTGCGGCAACACACGCGAGCTGGGAACAGCTTTCATCGTGATGGGTGACATGCAGAAGCGCGTGATCGGTTGGAGGCCGATCGACGAAAGAATGTGCAAGTTGAGGATCAAGTGCCGATTCTTCAATTTCAGCATAATAAACGTGCACAGCCCACACTCCGGAAGCACTGACGATGACAAGGACGCATTTTACGCGCAGCTCAAGCGCGAGTACGATCGCTGCCCAAGCCACGACGTCAAGATCATCATAGGAGATTAAACGCTCAGGTAGGCCAGAAGGGGGAATTCAGACCGACGATTGGTAAGTTCAGCGCCCGCCAGCAGACGAACGAAAACGGCCTCCGACTCATTTATTTCGCCGCCTCCAGAAACATGGCCATACGTAGCACCTTTTTTCCAACACAGCCTCCTTTATCATTACACCTGGAGATCACCACAGCAGACGAAATGTTAAATCGACCACGTTCTGATTGACGGACGGCACTTCTACGGCATCATCCACGTCAGGACCTATCATGGCGCCAACATCGACTCCGAGCACTCCATCTGGTGATGGTCAAACTGCGTCCAAAACTTTCCGTCATCAACAATGTACGGTACCGGCGACCGCCTCGGTACTACCTAGAGCGACTAAAACAACCGGATGTCGCTTCAGCATACGCGCAGAATTTTGAGGCCGCGTTGCTAGACGAGGGCGAGCTCGATGAGGCCCCTCTAGAGGACTGCTGGAGTTCAGTGAAAGCAGCCATCAACGACGCAGCCGAGAGTACCATCGGGTACGTGGAACGGAATCGACGGAACCAATGGTTTGACGAAGAGTGCAGAGCGGTTTTGGAGAAGAACGCAGCGCGGGCGGTAATGCTGCAGCAAGGGACCCGACAGAACGTGGAACGTTACAAACAGAAGCGGAAACAGCAGACCCGCCTCTTTCGGGAGAAAAAGAGCCACCTGGAAAAAGCTGAATGCGAAAAAATGGAACTGCTGTGCCATTCCCAAGACACATGGAAGTTCTAGCAGAAGCTCAACGCATTCCGCAACGGCTTCGTGCCGCGAGCCGAAATATGCAGGGATAAAGACGGAGGCCTCTTGACGGACGGACGTAAGGTGATCAAAAGGTGGAAGCAGCACTTCGATCAGCACCTGAATGGGGTGGAGAACGTAGGCACAGGAGATCACTGCAACGGAGGAAACGACGACACCAGTGCAGCGGAGGACGGAAATGAACCAACTCCCACGCTGAGAGAAATGAAGGATGCCATTCACCAGCTCAACAAAACCAACAAAGCAGCTGGTAAGGATGGTATAGTAGCTGAACTCATCAAGATGGGCCCAGAAAAGTTGGCCACCTATCTGCACCGGCTAATAGTCATCATCATTTTCAATGTTGCCTACAATGTGCTATCCCAGATCATCTTCCGTCGTCTGTCACCTAAAACGAATGAGTTCGTGGGGAGTTATCAAGCTAGCTTCATCGACGGCCGGTCGCCAACGGACCGACCAGATCAGGGCTGAAAATCGTCGCCGTATGACCAAAAAAGCCGACGACGAGAACGAAAACTAGATCGTCATCGTTGCTCGTTCCACATCGGATGACTCATTCAAGCCAGCGAATCGTCGTGAAGGGCTTGCGTCGTGACGAAAACAAAATCTTCATTCGTTTTGTTTCGCTCTTCGTGCAAGTGCGTCTAGCCGACGGAGTCAATGTTGCCACCAGCAACACAAAAAAAAAAGATTTTAATATAAAAAAATTATTGCACCTGGAATCAAACTACGAACCTCTAGATTGCCAAACCAGCACTCTTACCAACTGAGCTAGTGAGGTTTCACACCACCGTAAGTGCCGAAACGCCAATAAAAGCTATTCGCAGTTGGCGTTCGCTTGACCCGTCGTCGCTCGTTTCCAGAGAACAAAGAGGACGACGAAAAAGTTGGTGGGTGACTATTTATGATTGAGCTTCGTCGTGAAGCCCGCAGTCGGCGACGAAAAGGCTAATCGTCACCGTTGTTCTTTCGGACGAAGATTGTTTTATTGTTATCTTCACGCAGTGGTGACGAGAAGGACGATTGTCAACTCTGGACCAGATCTTCACCATAAGACAAATCAAAAGACTTCAAAACGGCATACGACAGTATCGACCGCGCAGAGCTATGGAAAATCATGGACGAAAACTGTTTTCTTGGGTCATAAATGATCAAAATTTCATTGCATTCAGTTTATTGAATCCGGAGATATAACAGCTCAAAGTTGGCTATCGAATAATTATACCCTTTTCTAGAATCTTTCCAACTTCGTGAAGAATAGCTCGATCTTTTCCAAATTTGGACCACTGATACACAACTAGTTGACGAACTTACAGTACAAATGTTTGATGTCCTTTTCGAAAAGTTACAGCTAGTGGAACATTTTTTGAAAAGTAGAAATTTTACCTGTCCCAGTTACTTTGAGTATCCTTTTTTTTTGTTTTTATTTTTGTGTATTTCAACTAGTTGCTAATTCTACACTCACTTTAAGTATCCTCCTCCTCCTCTTCTTGGCGTAACGTCCTCGCTGGGACAAAGCCTGCTTCTCAGCTTAGTGTTCTATGAGCACTTCCACAGTTATTAACTGAGAGCTTCCTCTGCCAATGACCATTTTGCATGTGTATATCGTGTGGCAGGCACGAAGATACTCTATGCCCAAGGAAGTCAAGGAAATTTCCTTTACGAAAAGATCCTGGACCGACCGGGAATCGAACCCGTCACCCTCAGCATGGTCATGCTGAATACCCGTGCGTTTACCGCCTCGGCTATATGGGCCTTTGAGTATCCCCTTTACATATAAAATACGAACATACCTCCCTCAACCTTCATTTTCATTCGATCAATAAGCAAATTTCATATTCCGTCGCACTGTGGTCAATCAGTGCACTTACGAATAATGCACAATCAACAGGTCTGGCTACTGCTCACTCGTATGGGCTTGGTTACTTTGAAGTGCTTTCGCGGTGTGCTATTTTTGTGTTCCGCCATAAACGAACTCGGGGAAAAATTGGCTTTCAAGGGCAAAACAAAACATACTGTTACTCATCTTTGTTTCGGTAGCGCAACTACCGAACTGATGATGTTTACCTTTTTTTACATACCTATCAACATAATCTGTTGGGGGAATTATTTTATTTTTCCTACTTACAACCCACATCCGACAATTTTTTTAAGTGGGAATGGTAGAACTTTCAATTCCCTCGGAGGCACGTACATTAGTTTTGCATTTTGTTCCACCATTTCCGTGAAAAATGAGATCCGGCTTGTGCAAGTGAGGAGTTGAGGTTAGAATTGTGAGATATTCTAGGTTAGATTTGCTATCCACTTCGCCTGAGCGATTTTCAGACCCAGAAATATCGTACTTCTAATTAGTTTTCACTGCCGTAAAAAATACTGTTATGCTCAGAATAAACAGTTATACCTTCGGATCACACTCATTTACTCGTAAATCTCAATCTGACTGTAAAAATAATGAATTTCTTTCCAATGTTTTGAAACCCCGAACGAATTTGACATTGTTTTCGGGAAGCATCATCACGACGACGACAACACTCCCAAGCGGTCGAATCGTCGTTTTGGGGGCGAATTGACAAGTGCAAATCTCACCCTCTCCCATACCACGAACGGGGTCACGCACAGCATCAGCTGTTCGTTCCATAAGCCCCGTAAATAACCCCATGTGCACGGACTACATTTGACGCTCACAACCCAGCGAAACTATTTGGTCTTTCGCTCCTTCCGCTTGCATAAACATTCGACATTTGACCCCTTTTCCTCGACCCAGCACTGCCAATTTTCCGTGTATCAGGCACATGTTCGACTCCGCGTCTCTGTTCGTGACTAAACGCCTTGTTCTTTTTTGTGCCCGCTTGCTAAAATTCAACACCCATTTAACCGGCTGATGATGATGCCGACGCCTGTTTACAGTGGAAAACAGTATTGAGCGTTTCGTAACGTAATAGTGATAGGTAAATTGCATTGTGTTTTGAGGTTGCGAATAGTTAGAACGTTTGAGAAAACAAAAAAGGAAACTTAGCGTTTCACAATCTGGATGCATTGGCTCATTGCAATTATTGTCTTATAATAAAAATGACAATTGTGAAAAATGCAAAAATGATTCCCAATACTACATTGAAAGTACCACGAGCCAGTTCTACCATCGAGCTTGATAAGGCTAAATATCTATAGCTACTCTCATCGTAGCAGATGATAGGCATCGTGCACAAATTACGTAACGCTATAGGGGGAGGGGGGGAGCCTAGCTTAGCGTTACGAGCCATACAAACTATTTTTGGTTTTCATACAAAAAGCGATACAAGGGGGAGGGGGGGGGGGGGAATCTGAAATCGCCGATTTTAGCGTTACGTAATTTGTGTACCGTGCCATACTAGCTAGCTACCAGCTCAGTGAGCACAACTGCGCCAACCGGCTGCAGAAGACGAGTGAACGACTTTAGTCGACGGCGCGCTGTGCTTGCTTAGGTTTTCATCTTTTTTTCTTGGGGCCTATTTATAAACCTCACATTCATCGGTTTGTTTGGTATGTACGCAAGTCGATCTTTCCTTGCTTTCAAGCACTACTATCTTTTTGCATGTGTCTTCTGCCCTGGCGTTTCAACGGATCTTCCTCCTCAAAATCTAGTTGGATAACCGCATATTTTCGGCGATTTAACGTGGCTAGCAATTTTGAGGAAGCAAAACAGGAAAATACTTTCCAAGCTAGAAGCTCACATGTGTTTCGGGTGGGATTATGTTTGTGGTTAGAAAAATAGTAGGAAAAAAAAGGTTCGTGATCGATTGAACGTGTTTTTGATTTGTTTACGATACGAATTCTTATTTTATTTTTTGAATCAAATGATTTAAATTTACACCCCTGGCCTTGAAAAACATTGATTGTTTACACGGTGTGCTAGCATATCAAAACTTAGTTGAATTGTATAACAACAGAAGAATAAATCCCAAAACAGTGTAGTGATTTATTTGATTCAGAGAGGAGATACCGTGGTAATAAACTTTGTCGAAGACCGCAAAGTGATTCGATGCCTGTAAAAAAAATAAACCTTAGGTTTTGAAACATGTCTTGAGATTGAAAATTCGGTACGTGGAGCTGTCGATCTCTCAACATTATAGGGTGCACCTGCATACTCGCGGATCTAATGAAGGATTACAGGTTCTGTATCGTGACGCTGCAGGAAATGTGTTCGACAGGATCCATTGTGCGAACTTTTAGAGGTAATCATACCATCTACCAGAGCTGCAGCGATACACACGAACTGATTAGCGTTCGAAAGCAGCGCAGGCGGTAATACTGTAGCATGGAACCCGGCAGAATGTGGAACGATACAAACAGAACCGAAAACAGCAGATCAGACTCTTTCGAGAAAAAAATACAATGCCTGGAAGAAGCGAAGCGCGAGGCAATGGAACTGTTTTACCCGTCCCAAGTAATACGATAGTTCTACTAGAAGCTCAACGCATCCCGCAACGCCTCAGTGCCGCGAGCCAAAATTTACAGGTATAAAGTTGGACTCCTGACGAATAGACGTGAGGTGATTGAAAGATGGAAGCAGTACTTCGATGCGCACCTGAATGGCGAGGAAAACTTAGGCACGGGAGATCAGAGCAATGGAGAAAACGACTACGTCAGTGCAGCAGGGGACGGTTCTGATCCAACTCCCACGCAGAGGGAAGTTAAAGAAGCCATTCGACAGCTCAAAATCAACAAAACAACTGGTTTGGTTACTATTGCAACTGAACTCATCAAGATAAGCCTTAAAAATTTGCTACCTGCCCGCACCAGTTGATAGTTACTAGTCAGGATCTCGGAAATCAAACAGCTACTTGAGGAGTGGACCCCATTCATAAGAAGGAAAACCATTTGGAATGTGAAAACTTCAGAGCGATCACCATTTTGAATGCCAGCCACATACAAAGTGCTATCCCAGGGCATCTTCCGTCGAATAAGTTCGTTGGAAGTTATTGAACCAGCCTAATCGACGGCTGATCGAGAACAGACCAGATCTTCAGTGTACGACAGATCTTCCAGATATGCCGTGAACACTAGCTATCAACGCAACAACGTTCATCGACTTCAAGGCGGCTTACGACACCATCCACCGGTCTATGGCAAACCACGGACGAGAACGGCTTTCCTGGGAGGATGACCAGACAAGATGACAGACTCTCATGCCTTCACTTCAACATCACTCTGGAAGATGTAATGAGACGAGCTGGGGTACGATTTTCACAAAATCCAGTGGAGAATGCTCGAGGCGGGCCTGTAAGAACTCGGAGTTTTCGAGCGACGCGTGCTAAGGATCTTAGGTGGAGCGTAGGAGAACGGTGTGTGACGGCGAAGGATCAACCACGAGCTCCCTGCACTCTACGATGAAACACGCATCCAGAGGGTGGCCAAAGCTGGAAGGATACGGAGGGCAGGGCATGTTGCAAGAATGTCGGACAACAATATTGCAAAGTTGGTGTTCTCTAGCACCATGGGTGGACTAGAATGGAAAGCGGCAGGCACACCAATTATTGTGGCGTAGGTACTAGGGTAGAAGCTTCAGTTTTGGCCAGCCCGGAGTTTTGGCCATAGAGCGGTATTCAGCCTGTTACGATCTAAATCGGCATAAATTTATTTTTTACTAGTAGATTCTAATATAATATGATGATTACAGCTGTGAAAACCATACATTTTGATTAAAAAATGGAAGAAAAAAATATATTTTCTTAAAAAATCAGCCCCCATATATCTATTTTGGCCAGGATGCTTCTAATTTGGCCACTCCTATAAGAAATACACGCGATTGGCCAAAATAGAAACCAAAACTGAGAATATGGCCAAAACTGCGGCAATGCTTCTATTTTGGCCAGCGCCACTTTTAATACGAAAATCATGTATTAGCTTGATTTCTGCATTTTTTTCATAAAGTATAGATTGAAACCTTTCATTTAACACATTGGTAGTTTTCATTGGATTATTGGTTATTTTTATAAAAATGATTTCCCTTAGACTGGCCAAAACCGGTGCCCGCACCCTATTGGATTTCATGCTTCTAGAAAATAGTAAAAGTTTGCAGATGTTGTGTAAGCTTTTCTTGACTCGAATTAATTGTCCGATTTCTGACCTAGAAATTTTATGACATTCTCTAACATTGGGTGTTGCATAGACTAAATCCGGATATTCCAAGAATACTAAGGAAGTTCACTACTTAGTATAAGACTTACTCATTATTTGCAGTCTGACAGAGCATAGTAGCAAGTTCAAGTCGATAACATCTCAACCGTACATACCTGAAAATAGAGATAAACAAATGGAATCAGATAAAATATTAACAAGGGTGGGATCATTCATTTGCAATCATTTACATTCACTTGCTGTTAACTGGCTTCAGAAACGTCACAGCAAACATCAATGTATGGAAAACTTTTTCATTTTTGTTTTACCTAAAACTTTGTAGAAGAATATATTAGCGTATAATCAATAGTTAAGTCAACAGAAAGCAGCAAACGCAACTCTCCACGGCGTGAATGTAATTTATATTCACCGCGTGGAGAGTTGCTTTCACAGCTCGCTCACGACTTTGGTATGCGTGTGAGACCCCAATGTTGTTCGGCAAACTCTAGATAAAACTACAAGGTTAAATTCATCCATACATTGTTTTTCGATAGCATGCTTCTGAACTGAGATAATAGCAAGTGAATGTAACTCTTTGCAAATGAATGGTCCCATCCCTGAATATTAATACAACCGACATTAATAAACTAGAAAAAAAGCTTAAGCATGAGCGCGGAGAGGGCGGAGCCATGTGATGAAATAATTCAACTTCAAAACGTTAAGTAAGCGACCTTAAATAACGTCAAGATGATGGTAGACAGTTCATAGGTTGCCTCCCCGTCTACTTTACCTATCTACTGAAGAAAAAATGCATTTTTAGAGGAACATTTAAAAAAGGGCCCCAGAGATCTGTGCCTTTTTGTTCCGTAGGCCCTAACAGTAGCCCGCCCACGCAAACGAACATCATTATCCGAAAGATTGATGTAGTTCTTTTTGATAATGGTATAACTTTGTATGGAAAAATTGATGGGGGCTGAGCAGCGACGTACGAAGTCATTGTTCACCAATGGTTATATGCTTTTCAAATAATGCTCCAGATTTTCTTTTTTTTTTCAATTAAATTTGACGTGCTTGCTGCACATAGTACATTAGATACTAGAAATTCATGTTCCTTTTAGAAATCTCATGCAGAGCTTTTTTTTACGTTACAATCGATGCTCATTTACGTTTTAATCATGAGTTTCAGCTGACCGCCCGTTGTTACTCCAGAATTGCAAGATCGATTTAACTCACACAAGAAATCAACGAGACAGAAGCTCATGACTAACAGTTTGTTATATTTTATGTGTGGTATGAGATTGTTGGTGATCTTCTATTGTTTAGGACAAAATTATAGCTTCTGCCATTTCAAATTGCAGGTCAAATAGAAGAACAGGGAAGGAAGTGATGATGGCAAACTATGGAGTTCACAGCGTTTGTACAAGCTCATGCGGATATTTGGGAAGTGATTATTTGACAGAGCTTCACGTTTGTGCGTGAATGCCGCTTTGTAGATGTATGGTGATAGACTGTGTGATGAGATTACTGTGAAGATGATGTGGCACAGTTACCGACCAAAATCAGCGTGATTTATGGACGGTTACTCAATAAAACATCGATTCTATATAATTGATAGCTAATACATCCGACTCTGCAAGTCTTGATATTAAAGTGACAATCGAGATAGGGAGAGCAGAGATTCGAATTGAAGAACTAATTTGTAATACACACTATAGATTAAAAAACTTCCGGAGCTAGGAAAACCCGACAAGAAACAGATGTCAGTTCGTCTGCCTAGAATGTTTTGCAGAATGTATGCAGATTGAAGGGACCGATCAATCCATCAAGATGGGGAGAGATATCGAGATGTAGAACATCGAGACATGGGGAGTCGACTATATAAATCGTCATTAGAAAATGAACGTTTATCATGAACTATGACTACCGTAAAGGAAGCCCATGCCGATGTCAATTCCTTAGCAATGCAGCAAACAGCATGGCCTCAGGTTCCTACACGGCAGAGCTCAAAAGCTTTCGTTTCTTCGCAATCCCCATCTACTAATGCCACCTCGATGCAGTGAGCGTAATCTTTTAATTTAATTTATAATTAACATAGGTTGAATTTTTGCAGCGAGAAGCAAAAGTAACGCAAACAAAGCGAAAGGAAAGCCGCGACAAAAACGCGCCGATCACACAAAAAAAAAACGGCGGAAATATTCCAACGCCGCGCCGGTTTAGATGGGTATCACGTTGTTTACGATGGAAGCCAATTGCACCTCGGATGAACAAACATTCGCTGGATTAGACAACGATTGGGGATTGGGAAACGTAAGAAACAAAATGATCGAACTCACTGAACACGTTGGGTTCTAGTTTAGTTCAGAGCTCCTTTCGATTTTACGCATCAATGGCAACGAATAAGTGCCGCGGTTCTAGCTTCCATTACAATCGATCCGATCTAAAATAAATGCAAATGTTTGACATTTCAAAATCCATGCCGGTAACATGTCGGAATTGAAGTTATGTCTAATGGCGAAAAATCCACTTGGAAAACCTTGGCGTGTCGGACGGAAATTTCACTCCGTGTTTCTAGCTGTAATGACCCGTCTGGAATGGCACCACTACTGGCAGAGACACTTGGTTGGTACCAAGCTACTCTGGTGGTGCACAGCACAGCTGGGTGAGCCGGGGCGAGTAGATATTAGCTTTCGTGTTGTTTTCGAGTTTTGAAAACTATTTTAATTTGAAGCATTTCGGGTTATTGATAGCAGGCACCACCACACCCCTCGAATCAAGTGGAGCTTAAATTAGCAATTGCCTAATGACAGGTCAAACAAGAGAGTGAAAGGTGCCTAGCAAATTTGTTTGATGGAAGATATCAAAAGGCAACAATTAGTGAAGGAGGAAGCAATTTAAACATCGTACGGTAGTGAACTGACTGAAATTATGAACGATGGAATTGCAAGATTTTTGTCTTAGTTACTTAAAAATGCATTTTGCACAACTTTGATGAAGAACTCAAATTATATCTGCATATTTCTGAAAAAAATCTCATATCATCCAATTATCCATTATCAACAGAAACATTTCCAGAAGAAGGAATTGATCGCTGACATAAAACACTGTGCAATTGGGTGTCTCAAAATAGAACAAAAAGTGTCGGAAAGTTTTTTTTATTCCTGTTCGGGTTTGTCACTGCGACCAGTTTTTAGATCCATTGTGACATTACCCGTATCCTTAGTGTAGTGCATGTCGCATTACTCAATTGCCATTGAGGGGCAATAAAGTATCGATTTTGACACAGTTTTTGTTTTGTTTTCTTAGAAAACAAAACAAGAGTACTGATATTGGCCATGCATCGGAAACCTAGCATCACCCTTGTTTTACTGCTAAATTCTCCCCAGTAGGAAGTTTAGGACCCGGGTTTTAACATTAGCAGCAATATCATTCCAATAATGGAACATGTGTTCAGTAATAAGGATTCTAGTATGTTCCTTGCGTACTAGCACTTTCCAGTCTTCGAAGAGTTAGTACATACATGGATCCCTAACCCAATTTGATTTCCTTTGCATTGAGTTTAGCCTCAGATGGTGAGGTTTTTAACTATATGCAAAGTAAAGTTGGTAAACTCAGTTTTATTCAAAAACTGGAAGTCACCAAAACACCAGTAGTAGGACTAAATGCTATAACTCCTTGAATTACAAGAACACATATTCCAAAATTGAAAAATAGGACGACACTAGATTTCGGTTTGGTAGATCTATCACCGCAACGCAACCCAAAAAGGCGATCTACCCACGCTACGGGCTCCGTTAAGGACAAGGTATTTGGAGTACATGGCTCAAATTTTCTAGAGCACCGTTTTTTAGAACCGGTGAACGGGTATGGCTATAAATGCATCACGCTGATTGTTCAGTGGCTGTCATCAGCGTGATGCATTTTGATCCAGATCCGTACAACTTTTCTAAAAAACGGTGCTCTAGAAAATTTGAGCTATGTAGTCCAAATACCTTGTCCTTAAAGATCGAGCATCTTTGAAACCCCCTCAACCATTCATCCCTCAGCACGGGTCGCCTGACACCTTGGATTGGGGTTACCTGTTTGGTGGACTTTTACCCCCGGAACAGGTGGTCCGTAGTGCTATTCTAAGCCGGCAGCTACACGGGCTTATTCCTTAAATGAATTAGGATGACTGATAAGCAACATCCAACTCACAGTCCTATGCTGGCCGACTGTTTATTTTCAACCAAAGCAGACACATCTTTAATCTTTTTTAATTTCAAACAGAAAATATATCAATTTCTAGATTGTTCGCTAATATTGCGCCAAACAACTCTCATCGATTACGACAATCGATTGTGTTGCTTCTCCTTGCACGCATTTATGAACCAGAAGATGCTAATTAGCAAACATATCTCGCTCTCTAGCACATGCCTAGACACATACACACATGCACACAAGATAGATTTAAGATAAATTCATGCAAATTGCTTAGATGGCTCTCAAGTGTTTAGTAGAAGATAAATCTACACACGAGTGCTAGTAGTGGCAAATGAAGCTCTTTTTGTTCGATTGAATCATCTCCATTGCACTCGGCTATGACGACGACGACGAAGACAACGTGCACTATACACATGCAGCAGTGAAGTCAGTGAGGCAGGCTGTCGTTGTCGAGGAAGTCCTACGCTCCGCAACTCATGGCAAATGATGATCAGATAAAGTAATTGGCTGGATTTGCCTCTGTATTCAGCCGGCAGTTGCCCTGCCCTAGCTGACTGTATTGCACGACGTTCAGAATAGAAAATAACTTCAACGACGTTGTAGTATAGACTTATGGCTGGTTTCCACCTGATAAGTACTGTGTAAAAGGATAGGACAAGTAATGCTCACGTAAAACTTTTGCAATCAAAATTACTTAGGCGTTCGCAGTTGATAAGTAATTCACAGCCAGAAAGATTTGCCAACAGATGGCACTGTCATGCGATGCTGTCAGTCATGTTGTTGATTTTCCGTACGGAATAATATGTCGATGTATTATTCCGTGAGTAAAAGGGACATTTCTCTTTCTTTGTGTTTCTTCTTTCGCGCCTGCGCGTTCACAGTGTGCATTAGTATTTAGCCGTGTCGCTCTATAATGTGTGCTCCGTCGTCCCTCAGCATGGCTGCATCTGAACACGAGATTGAATTTCTTGAGGTTGAATAATTTGCCGTTACGTAGTTTAACAATTTATAAAGACACCCCAAAACTGAATTGTTTATAAATAGTTCGAGTATTGAAAAAAGTAAATAGCATTTGAGTTTAGCTGATGAGGAGACAATGATTCTAAAAACTGTTGCATCATAATCATTTCATTTCGTTTGATGAATAAAATGTTCTATGGTGCACTAGAACCATGAGAAGTAAAGACTGTTTTCGATGAAATTTGGACACAGAAAATAATGTATAGCTTTTGATTGCGTTCACAAAATCAAATATTTTTTTGATCAGGAATAATATATAATGTGTAGCTAATACCATATAACAATGACAACTAATTCAGTTTGGTATTGGCGCAGATATTGTTAATATCATAAAATAAGATTTTAGCAAATTTTTTCATCCGTTTTAAAAATTGTAAAGGCTATAATTTTGATGTAACTCGTCAAGACGTCTGAAAATTTGACTCGAAGTTCTTAACAGAGTATCAATAAACTGGTAAAAAAATCTTAAAATCGGTTCAATACGTTTTTCTAGTATTCAAAACTCAAATCACTTCAAGGCATATTTTAGGTACATTTTAACCATTTTATTCCGTGTGTACTATTTTGTTTGTACAACTGTCATGACTGTTCCGATTTTTATTAGCATTTGAAACTGTAAAACCATTATAAAAACTGTTCTTAGCCAAATTGCTTGAAAACTTTTCAAGTTATAACTGTGTGAATGTCACGATACAAAAAAAAACATTTTTGATTATTGTGACTTTGTGCCACATATACGGCTATAACCTTATTACGGCTAGATCAAATTGAATGAAATTTTTACACAATATTTCTACATGTATACTTTACATGCAGATCAGTTTTGATTGAAATCGGTTCAGTATTTTTGAATCTAGAGCTATAACGGTGAAGAAACTTCTCAAATGGCAAAATTCTTGTTTCAACGATATCTCCACCAATATTCAACCGATTTTGATGAAATTTGTATAGTATTAGCTTTACGTAATACACTATTCCTGGTAAAAAATTAGTCATTTACCATTTTATTATGAAATCTTTCTGAATTCCAATAATTCGTTCCGAGATCCCTACGAGAATTGCTCTGGGATTCCCTCAGAATTTCTGCTTGGGATTCCTCCAGAAATTCCATCCTAGATCTCTCTCGAAATTAATTCAGGATTGCTCCAGGAGTTCTTTCTGGGATACCTAAGGGAGTTCCCTCAGATATTATTCCAGCAATTTGTTTAGGATTTGTTCAGAACTTCCAGGAGTTCTCTCCAGGATTACTCCTGTAACTCCATACGGGATTCCTTCAGAGTTTTCTTCATGGAATTCTCTAGAAATTCCTTCCGAGATTCCTCCAGAAGATTCATATGAAATTATTCTAGAAGTTCTTTCAGGGATTCTTTCACGAGTTTTTTTTTATGATTTCTCCAGAACCTTTTGGAATGTCTTCAGATTTTTATCTGGGAAGAAACTATTGAAGGAATCTCTGAAATCGCTCGTGTAGATATTCCCTGCAAAACTGCTGGTGATATTCCTTAAGAAGCTGTTGGAGGAATTTTATAAGGAACTCAAGAGCAAGTCTTGGAGTACTTCCATAAAGAATAAAAAAAACTTCTGGAGTATTTCCATGAGCAAAATTTTAGAAACTTCCAGAATGAATTCCAAATTATGTAATCTGCAAGAAATCCCAGTAGAATTTCTTGGAAGAATCCCGGAAGGATATTCTGGATAAATTATTGGACAAATCTTAGAAGGAACTCCTGGAAGAACCTTGGCTTATTTTCCAGGAGTCTGGAAGTTCTGAAGAAATTCCGGAAAGAACTTTTGAAAATTCCCGGAAGATACCCCGGGTAAAATTTCTGGAGAGGTCCCTGATGCCACCCCTGGTGCAATCTTAGAAGAAAATCCTGGAAAAATACCAGAAGAAACTATGAGAGGAACCCATAAATTTACTCTTAGAGGAAACCTAGAAGGAGTTCCTGGAGGAATCCCGGAAGAAGCTAGAGGAATTACAAAAGGAATTCTTTGAGGATTCACATGAGAAACGTCCAGAGCAAACCTAGATGAATCTCAAAAAGTTGTATCTTAGAAAGAAATCCTGGAAGAATCACTGAAAGAACTCCAGGACGAATCAAAGAATGAATTCCTATAGAAATCCTAGAAGGAATTCCTGAAATGATCCCGGAAGGAATTCCTGCGGCAATCTCCGAATAAATATCTGAGTGAACCCCAGATAAAAAATACTTAAGAAATCCCGGATGAAATTATTGTAGAATAGTTCGAAAAAACTCCTGGTAGAATCTTAGAAAACACCTCTGGAGAAAACCCTGGAGGAACTCCTAGAAGATCCCAAAATAAAAAAAAAACAAAATAAATAAATCCTGAATTAGAAGAAACTAACGGAGGGATTTTTTGTAGAACTTCTAATGAAATCTCAGAGACATTTTATAAGAATCCCCTGCGAACTTCAGGTGGATTTTTCGGTGGAACATCTGGAAGAAATTCAAGAGGACTTTCTGTGAAACCCAAAAGAAAAACCTTTGTACGGAATGCCAAAAGATTCATCACAATGAATCTCTCGTGGTTCTTCATTAAATTTTCCGTGAAGCTTTGTCCTACCTCGTATTTCATCTAAAACTCCACAAGGTAACCGTCAGAGTCCCAGCCGAATTCCTCCCACCGTAGTCCGAACTCCAATATTGCAGAATTTATAATTAGTATCCAACCATAGTTCTCGCTGTAATACCATTAAAAGTTTTTTTTAATTTCTTTTTATTTGTGAAAGTTAAGGCCAATTCTTCACACACCCATTAAAAGTTCCCTCAGAATCCCAGCGTCTCTCATTAGCATTTCCCTTGGAACTCCGTTGCACGGTGTCAAAATTTCGATTTTTATCGAACTTCCATGTACCACGGATCTTTCTTCACAGAAAGTCAGCATTTTGGCTATACTTTATAATTGGAAAGTTTTAAAATATTCCATCGGGGAAATTTTGATTTATCTAAGTTTTTGGCTATTTTCCATACTAAAATTAATTAAATACTGATTTTAACCAAAAAACGTCCCATACAAAATGTATGGGAAATTTTTCACCGATGAAATATTTTCTCGTCTTCCGATTATGAATAGGTATATAGCCCAAATACTAACAATTTCCGAAGAAAAATCCGAGGTACATGAAAGTTCGATAAAAATCGAGATTTTGACACCGTGGCGTTGAAATCTCACTCGGATTTTCCCCATACGCGCGCAAAAATTAAATTTAAATTTCAATCACACTTCCTGAGGAAACGAACAAAATTTCTCTAAGTCCAAATCGTAAACAACAAGGTCACGAAACGCCACACGAACAACGAACAATTTATCTAGCAACCGCCGTATGCAGTGCCCTTTTCTTCACATCCTTCTTACAGCATCGTTTCGTAAAAATGCTGTCGGTTAAACAAATGTCAAAATTACTTACGGAAAAAGGAGGAATTTTACTTGAGCGCTCTACTTGGGAACTGGAAACTTAGCTTTAAGCTCGAGACGTAACATAGAGGAATGTAAACAAAGCAAACTCCAGCAAGGGCGGTTCTCTACAAGTGTTCTTTCGTCGTAGATGGGTGAGTCATGAGATCAATATATGGGCGACGGATTCAGACACTTCAAGGCTACCGTCGAAAATAGACAGCCTGAGAATGCAAACACGCGGAATTAAATTCGAACCGACAGACCCACACACCGATCGAACAAAAGCTATCTTTGCTAATGACATCGTGCTCCATGCTTTTTTCATATACATATTCTCAACTCAGTCAGGTATGTCATTTGACGCAACAAACCTGGAGCTTGGTGTCATAAGAAACGACCGAGGAGAGATAAAGAGACCAGCCCACTACTGAAAGCAAACATCTCTTCCTCTTCACTGACCCGAAAGTAGGTTACTGACGTTTGCCCAAGGCCTGGAAAGCATGTCCCAGTTTAGTGTGAACTTCTACAGCAGCATAGAACGTTCCTTTTCATACGAACGCCCACTCATACAATAACTCCCTCTCAACCAACAGCTGCTCCTAGTGGCTGGGAAACAGCAAAGATACGAACTAGACACGTGCTGCGAAATCTCAAAATCATGGCAATTTACTGTCTTACATAATTTGCGATCTGTGTGCGAAATAGTTTACTTTTCGTGCCGTTCCGGTATAGGTACTACCGCAGTTGACTAGGTTAAACAGATACGTAAAATTCACACCGCGTTGCGTTGGGTTGTAGGCATCAAAACAGAAGGCGAAACTGGTGCGCTTTGGTCGCTGTGAAGCTGGGTATGACGGAATGGCAATAGGGAGAAGAAAAAAAACTCGTCGAAAAGAACCTGACTTGACCAGAGATTCCGTCAGCAAACAGTTGGTATGCTTTGAAACGTGCGCTTGTGAACTGCTTGCCGTAGACTATTGAATAGAATAAGGGCACGCTAACAATAAATTGCACATCAGTAGATTTGGTATAAGACCCGGTGAGGTTATGAGTTTCTCAAAAATCTCCGTATTTTCACCCACATTCGAGTAAACTAATAAATGGGTCTTAATGAAAATAATAGTGAAAAAAAAATCCATCACTATCTTTAGCGTATACTAAAACTAAGTAAACCCAGCCAACATAGCTGAACAAATCCTACAAAAGAGTTGCGCTGGATGGTGGGAGGAATTGTGTAGGAATATAAAAAAATGTGCACAGAAAAGCAAAGGTAAAAGGCAGAGAGTTGCATCAGTCGTGTGTAAAAGACGACCATTGTGGCCCTGCGCTCGCTGCTGGTAGGAACAAACAACCGATACCTACAGCTAGAAACCTGCCATCTTTTAGTGGCAACCATGTGATTGGAATAAACAGAGATATACTTTCGGATAGGTAGCGTTTGCAGAGGGCCAATGAACCGAGTTAGAAACTAATACCGATGAGAGACAAGTAAGGCATTCGTGTGTTTCATGAGCGTAGTCAACGTGTCTACGGTGGGCACGTGAAAATTAAAATGCATTGGCGACTATGTCAACTAGAAACGTATGTAACTGATTCCTTAAAAACAGTTGGCAAACATATATTTCAGCGTGGTAACGGTAAAGGCTGGATATCAGGTAGTTCAGATCCCATTGAGATCACTAGCCTCTGTCTAGCAACTTCCACCCCTAACTCTCCATTGTTTCGACCGGAGACTGCGAGCAATCTTAGGGAAATTCGAGTAACAAACCCCGGTACGAACTTCGTATGCTGACAGAGAAGGAGGGATTAGCTTCTGCAAATCCAAGCATCTGTTCTCCAGCAGGAGCGGATAACAACAGCATCTTTTGTCCATGATAAAGGCGGCTGTCGACGAATGTCAGGGATGTACAGGTCGGACTCGATTATCCGGAGTATTGTTTTTTATTTCACTCCGGATAATCGAATCACGAAAAAAAAATCTAATCGGAATTTTAAAATGTATGAAAATGGATTTATTTTTTCGTTATGCTATGTGTATGAAGCCTGAAATTTGAATAAGGAACTGTCCATAAATTACGTAACGCAAAAAAATATTTTTCCTTTCCCCCATAGTCATACTTTTCGTATGACTCCTGAAGTTTTTGTATTGGTCATCTATGTTGAATTCCCCCTCTCCTCTCAAAACGTAACGTAATTTATGGACGTTCCCTCAGAATATTGTATACAGTGGGCCCCTGATAGTATTTTGGGCTGACAAAATCGACACTTTTTTGTGAATTTTGAGCTAAATAAAAAAGATTTTGATTCTATAAAAAGAACAAAATATACAGTTGATGAGGGATGGTGAAGACGAAGGAGTATGGTTTATGTAAATTTGTATCAGTGTTGATGGACGAAAAAAAAATGTAATGAATAGGGCTGTAGTAAAAAAAATGTTCTTTTGATGTTTCTAACTTTTGTTGGCAATGTTGGCAAGATATCTCTAGGTACTACAACACAGCCTTCTCTTATCATTTTTGTGTCCCGACAAACAGACAGTTGGTAGGTGAAGTGTAACGGGTTTATACAACTTGAATCATAAAATTAAGCGAATAAGAATAACCATTACAAATAACATTTCTCATTTATAATCAACAAGTTTGACTCATACTACCTGAACAGGATCCGTTTCCGTTTCCTTTCCGCATTATTTTGAAAGACATTACGACTAAACCGTCTACAACCAGAGGTTGCGCAGACTGAACGTATTCTAATCCAGAAACAGCCTCTGCTGTTACCACACGTGGTACTGGGAGTGGTAATTTCGTAAAAACACGCTTTATACAAAAATCGTCAAAATCTCGGTAGAGTGATCCTTGTAGAAATCTCTAAAAGAATTCCCAGATTTGCCACTACAGAAATTATTGAAGGAATTCCTAGAGGAGTCACTGAAAGAATTTTGAAAAAGATTCCTGACTCACTACAGAAATCACTGTAATTCATTAAACATTTCTTTAAAAATCTCTTGAGAAATCCCTAGAGGAATCCAAGAAAAATATCCTGAGGAATGTCTAGAAGAATTTCTGAAGAAATCCAAAAGTTTCTGCAGATATTTAAGGAAAAGAAATACATGGAAGAATCTTTGGAGAAATACCGGCAGTAGTTTTGGGACTTCTCCTCTAAAGGACTTCTGGTGGAATACCAATAGAAAATTCTAGAGGAAACTTCAGAGAAATCCTTGGTGAAATCTTTCCAAGAATTGCAAGTTCTTCGAAAATACATAGATGAATCTCTGGTGGTTAAAATTAAGGTAAAATTTCACGATAAATCCTAGGAGGAATACATAGAGATTCTTCGGAGGAGAAATCCGTGAATGAATACCAGCAGAAATTCCTAATGCAATCCCAACAAGAATTCCTGGAGCATTTTTAGTTAAAACTCTTCGGGAAGAATTTGAAGAAGAAATTTCTGAAGATATCCCAGGAGAACTGAAGGAATTCCAGACGAAATTCTAGAAGAAATACCCAGTAATATCAAGAGGAATATGTACATCGGTTCTGGGTCATTTGACTGAACGCCATTGGGCCGAAAGAGTCGATTGGCCATGCCCTTTGGTCGAAAAATGAATGATGAACTTAAGTGGCCATACCAATGTCCGCCGTCTCAGTATAACTCTAAAGAACAGCCATTGATTCAAAGAAGGGAAAATATTGACAGTTTCAACGCCAAGTAATTCCTGAATATCAAAACTATAAAGAATAGCCTATGATTAAAAGAAGGAAATACTTCTGATGATCATATTGGCAGTTAGAGTGTCAAAAACATCCTCTGAATTCTTTTGATCATGATTTGGCCAAACGGCATTCGGCCAAACGACTTTTTCGGCCAGACGACATTTGGGCAAATGGCCGGACACCGAATTCATCAAACTTGGAAGCTTTCAACTACTCGGAGTTTGTACCGGTAATCCATCATTGAACAAAATCTCTGGAGCATATGCCCTTAGAAATTCTGGGGGATTCGCAGAAGTAATATCCGAAGGAATCCATGCATGCATTCTTTGAAAAATCCCTTGATTTGCGTCTGTTTTCAAAGGATGCCGTAAACCATCCATTGCATCAAATTTTTCGCTGAAATAAAATTAAAAATTGTTTGGCCCTTTTTAAATGTAACGCGAGATTTGTTTGTTACGTAATTTGTATATGATGCCAAAATATATCAACTGTCGTTAAGGAGAAACTTCAGGGAGTACCAATATGGGTGCCACCATGGCCGACTTGCACCTCTACTCACGTTTCCAAAAGCGCAAATCATAAAAATTCGTAAACAAATGCGGTCGATTTTGAAAAGCTGCCTCTTTTTGCAAGTGAGCAAAGCCAGGATTAACAAGTGCGACTTGGTTCGATGCTTTGTTCGTCAGATTTGTGCCTCTAAAGTTTGTATGCAAAATTTCAATGGGCTTTCTTGATGTATCACCTTAAAATTGATTGTGAAATGGTAATGTCTAGTGTAAAACACTTTAGTGTTAAACATAATCGGGCCAGTAAGCCGACAAAATCGGGTCAGCCTAGTAGGGTCTGGGACCATTTTGGCAGGGGACCTATTTTGGGCAGTTGCTGCTATAACTCAGTTAATTTTGAACCGATTCACTTTATTTTTGGAACACAAGTATCGAGTCATGTTCAAAAATTCAAGTCAATCGGTTCAAAATTAACTGAGTTACAGCGACAAGTGACCAAAATAGGTCCCTCTGCCCAAATAGTTCCATACCCCATTATAATACAAATACTAAATAATTTCAAATTTATGCATTACAATATAAAAATAAATCTTTATAAAAATTCTCCGGATAATCGAGTCTAAAATTCCGGATAATCGAACCCCGGATAATCGAGTCTCCGGATAATCGAGTCCGACCTGTACTATAGGCAAATCTGACGGAAGCTAACGATCCCTTCGCCAAAAAGTGCCATGGCGCAGCATAGGCAAAGTGCACTTTTTTCACTTTTTCGTATCGAATTCCGCATCGTAGAGAAACAAACGAGCACCTTTTGGAAAGAAAATTTAATTCTCTTTCAGATGCGCTTAGATCCGGTAGGTACCTACTTAAGAACAATATATGTGATTAATTTTAGGAGCTCTTGCTATGCCTCCGGCGGGCGATTTTCCGGATTTTTTTTTGTTAGCTGGCCAATCCGGTATCTGTCGGCGTGGCATCAAGAATGATGATAATAGAAGCCATTGCAAATGGAAAATAGCAACTTCTAGAGCAAAACATGAATAAAATTTGACGACAAAAAATTGACTTTTTTATGTAAACAAACGATTTTCCCCTTTTCTCTACAAGCGCCTCTAAAATTGGGGGTAATCCGAATTAGCCTATAAGGGGCCGTACACAAATTACGTCACGCTTTTAGGGGGAGGGGGGGTTTTGCATAACGTGACGACTCATACATTTTTTTGAGGTTCCATACAAAAAGTGTGACATAGGGGGGAGGGGGGTTAAAAAAGGTCGATTTTTGCGTGACATAATTTGTGTATTACCCCTAAGCAGAGGCGTCTCGTGACCAGCAGACTGTGCTGCAGATTACATTGTTGGGTAGCTGACCTTGGACCTCCTTCGTTAACCGTAGAGCCGGTGAGTTAGCCAACCATCAACAGAATTAGGGTAATAGGGTCCTAAAATTAAAGACGAAATCTCGCTTATATTGAATAATACGATCAAGCATGGTATTCTAATCGGAATTGTACTATACTCGAACTTGAAAAACAAAGGAATAATGAGAAAATTCGAAATAAGTAAAATGGTAAATAGTTCTACTTTGACATTTGAGGTCAACCTTGTGTGACTGAGCTCGACATTTTTCGCACTGGGATTTCAAAAATGTTCCTATCTGACATACACGGTGAAAAAAAATCACTCAAAGTATGTGTTATAAGCTAGGGACGAGACAAAAGGCTAAAAAAATAAAAAATATATATTTTCAACTATGGTTAATAAAAACGTCAAAAAATGAGTAAATATGTACTCTTGAACCATATATTGTGGTTTAAAACAAGAATCCCGATAGGACTTTAGGAGCCTATTGAGGGGTTATTATTATTATTAGCTTTATTAAGGAGATTTTCAGCCCAATTGAGGGGTTGTACTGGGGAGCTCCAAATAGTTCCATTTCTGGAGCCCTGGTAGTGGAAGTCACTTCCGTCTTCTTCCGGTGTTGGAAACACTTTATTCGCGGTTTTTGGTTTAATGAAGCATATATAAAAACACTTTATTTACACGACTTACAATGTTTAAACAATTTTTAAATTGCTTTATAATAAAACCTTATGAGTTACTTTTACATACCATCGTACTCAGAATGCTACACAGAACATAAAATCTAAATCGAATTTTTAGTGTTAATTGGGACCAATTGAGAGTTAAAACGATACGTGGGAAGGTGAGTCTATTCCCGACAGTACTAAATGAAAACGCGATTCGAGTTATTTAAAACTAGCTTTGCTTCGAATGAGTGTAATCCGTTTTGTACCGTTTAATTCCGCCCTAATTGCTTAAGGTACACCAGGGCAAGTTGAAACGGGTGGGGCAAGATGAAATGTGAAGTTTTGAAATAGATTTCAATAAAATTTGGAAATTTTTCCTTCGATAAAAGATTGTTTGAATCAAGAACTACGTGTTACGGTAAACGAATTGTTTATCATCATTAGAAAACATCATGTTAACCCGCTGTTTCATCTTACCCCATTCGTTTCAACTTACCCCGGTGTACCTTATCCTTGCCTATGCTTTGCTTGCCTAAAATGTCACTATCCTTAAGTAACAGAAAATCTAAATTAAATACTATTTCGTCGAATTCCAACTATGTCGACGCATCCTATGATAGACACTATATCAATCTCAACTGTAAGGCAATCTACAGTATCTCGTACTTGTTGACTCATTTCATAGAGTGCAAACATATAGCTGGAATTGAAAGGAACAGTATTTAACTTGATTTTCTTTCACTTTTACAGGAATTCAATTTTTTTTCGTTAAACCTTAACAAATAGGGTTTCGAACTACTTGAGCATCCGCGTCAATTCCCGGCACCTCAGAGCAAAAAGTGCCATGGCCATATTTTCCAAACGCACTTTCGTGGGTAATCATCTCCCGCAGCATTTCCACAACGAGATCCACAGTCAATAAGCTACACGTTCACTCTGAAGCCGCACAAGTGCACACAATTACCACACGCAGGCGAGTGCACTTCGTCAGCACAAAGATGGGTGCCGAAGTGAGTTCCCATTTAATTTTGCTGGAAGTTCGGCACTGGTGCCGAGAATTGGCGCTGGACTTGGTGTAGTAAACTCGTTCAAAATTAACTTCCCGGAACAAAATCTTTACAAAAATAATTATCGTTCCCCGGCTCATGATTGTATTTTTATTTTTAATTTTTTTTTTTTGGTTCAATAGCCAAAATTGTTTTTTTTTAAAGGCAGCTGTCAACATCTACAAAGAAAGTTTTTGTTGAATTTACAATATTTTTTTTGTTTTGGTAAGAGTGTGCAGATTGAGGAATCAGGGCCGATTCTTAATTTCAGCCAAGGATCGGTATATTCGCCTCACTCTGTTCATATTCATTCCTCTTTGCTGAAGCGAATCGAGAAAGATGCAGCAAACGGATTGTCGTGATCGATGGTGGGATGCGATGCGCAAATTGCTTGACATGTATATTCGTTGCCGTTCGTCGCAGTTTGGATCGCAAGTGAATGAATGAATAGCGAATGGCGAATGGTGAAGAATGCTGGTGAGCGATCAAAGCGGCTATTATCATAACTAGAAAAGAATGTCTGCATGTAATGCATACATTTTTAGTGTATTGTTGTTGAAATTCTAGATTAGCAAAGAAAATGATAAACAATTTTTGAAAACATAAAAAAAAAGTTATTATTCGTATCACTCACGAATCGCATCACCACTCGATCGCTTGCTATACGAATGTGGACGAATGAGTAATTTCCAAGTGTAGCTTGCCACCGTTCGCCGGAGTTTGCTGTCGTCGCAGACAAGCAAACACACAAACTAAAGCGACAACCGTTCGCTACTGACTGTCTTCGAATGTGGAAGAGGATGGAAAGTGGAAATCAGGAACCCTGATTTCAGCATATTCAACGTGCACAGGCTACATGCGGAAAACACGGATGATGACAAGAACGCAGCTCAAACACGTGTACGATCACTACCCAAGCCACGACGTCAAGATCATCATAGAAGACCTAAACGCTCAGGTTTCCAAACAGGAGGAATTCAGACTGTCGATTGGAAAATTCAGCGCCCACCAGCTTGCGTACGAAAAAGGCCCACGACTCGTCGATTTCGCCGCCTCCTATAAAATAGCCATACATAGCATCTTATTCTAACACAGTTTCCTTTGTCGTTCACCTGGAGATCACCACAGGTGACGGAATCCCAAATCTACCACGTTCTGATTGATGGACGGCACTTTTCTGACGTTATCGACGTCAGAGCGTATCGTGGCACTAACATCAACTCTGATCACTACCTAGTGATGGTCAAACTAAACCCCAAACTCTCCGTCATCAACAATGAAGCAGCCGGATGTCGCTATTGCATACACGCTGAATCCCAAGGTTGCTTTGCCAGAGAGCGTGAGCTCGATGGTGGCTCCTCTAGAGGACTGCTAGAATACATTAAAAACAGCCACCAAGAGTGCAGCGCAGGTGGTAGTGCAGCAGGAAGGTACGCAGCAGAACGTAGAACGATACACACAGAAGGTGGAAACAGAAGCCCCTTATTTTGGAAGAAAACTGTGCCGTTCCCAAGAAACACGGCAGTTCTACCAGAAGCTCAACGCATCCCGTAACGACCTCGTAGCGCGAGCCAAAATCTGCGAGGATAAGAATGGGAGCTTCTTGACGGACAGACGTGACCGTGAGGTACATAATTGAAAGGTGAGAGCAGTACTTTAATGCGCACTTGAATGACGTGAAGAGCCTAGGCACGCGAGATCAGGAAAACCGAGGAAACGACTACGTCAGTATAGCCGAGGACAGAACTAATCCAACTACCACTCTGAGGGACGTTAAGTATACCATTTAACAGCTCAAATTAAGCAAAGCAGCTGGTAAGGATGATACTGCAGCTAAACTCATCAAGATGGGCCAAAACATGTTAGCCTACTGGATCTGGAAAACAAAATAGCTAACCCGTTCACAAGGGAGGCAACCATTTGGAATGGAACAACTTTCGAGCAATCATTATTTTCAATGTGGCCTACTCTTTTTTGATATCAGAAATGACCCAAATGGAAGATAACGTGCCTCTAGAGGCTCAACAGCCGGATACTGTTTTTTACGAAATCCGGTCAATTTGTGTGCCTTGCGGACATGTAATATATGGAGCAGAGGCAAAGCTGTATACTTGCCTGAAACGCGAAGTAGCAAAAGTCGGGCTGGTGGTGAACGCGTCAAAACCAAAGTACACGGCAATAGTTGTTACCTGTTGGAACCAATGTGACATTAACCAAAGAAAATAAGCGGATTCTCGTATTGATAATGGGTTCAATTCCCAGTCATGCCTCCAAATACTTGTTTAAAACCCACAGAAATCATCAATCAATTGATGATCAATTCCTGAAAATGATTATCAGATTTTCGGCTTGTAACGGTACAGCAACGTGTCCCTCGCACAAGCAGTGATCTAGTGGACAAAAGAACTTTGAATTGAGATAAAAAAATAAAGACTACATAAATCTGTAGTCAAGTTTAAATTACCACTGTATATCGAAACGAGGCCTGCATAAGCCGATTATACGCGTAACCGAAACGTGTATCTGCCGTCCAAAACCCACAAACAACATTTTCATTTTCCAAATGTTGTTAGCATCTCAATCACATCGGCACGGTTGTTTTTCCTTCTCTCCGAGCGATCTAATTTCAAGTGCTGAGGCGGAACGACGAGCCATCATCTGGTTCAAAATATTGACTCAAGCATTTCGATTTCCATCAACAACAGCACGCGGTCGCCGGGCGCGTTTGCCGGGGTGATTCGAGGCGTTCGAGTTTTTGCGTTTTACATCTCCGCACAAAACGATGACGACGACGACGGTTCCAAAAAATGTTACATTTGCTGCGCTTTGCACCGCACTATCAAACAGGCCATAAAATCCTACTTCGACATTCAGGGTAATGCTGTTTGCTGACGCGTGCGTTTTATGTGTGCTGATGGTTTGCAGTTTTGTGCTTTTTTTATGGTACAATCTTATTAAAGTATGAGCTGATTTCAACTTGTTATTCATGTGATTAACAAGCTTTTGATTGAACATTTTGTATGGTTCCTGATAACTTATCGATTTATGATGAATTGACATATGATACGGGAACACGACGAAAATATGTTGTATCTCTCGATGCCTATAGGCTCCCAGCTTTAAAATACATAGATGGAATACTTTAATCATGGTGCATGCTGGAATGCGTGTTCAACAACATACATTTTTGTTGTTTTTAGAGATTTTGCTTGTATTGAACTTTACTGAGAATTTTCACGTCCACAACTGGGAACATGACTGTTGTCATATAATCTAAAGATTTATTGCTGGTAAACAAATCAATACTGGTAAATTGGTAAAAAGAAAAAAATGTTCAATTATTTACCATTTACCATCATGTATGTCGATACAATTCAAATACGTGACATCTGCAGACTGGCAAAGAACGTACAAAGAGCATGGATACTTGTTTGTACATATCTAATATCTACTCACAACCGACAATGTACTGAGGAGATGCGAACATATCTTTGGCACTGAGCGAGAGCAAACAGTGTGCACTCAATTGACCTATTAACCCGAGTACAAATTGAATCAAAGTGAAAGAAATTTGTCATGCGATGACGCACCTCCACTAGGAATGGAAGAACCTAATCTTTGAGCTTTCGCTTCGGCCGTCGTCTTCGGGTGGAAGGCCTTCCAAGAAGGAAAAGTTTTTAGCATTCTGACAAGGCCATGGAGACTGGGATTGCATCGTAAAACCAATTACAAGTTCTGAGTGGTGTGCATTAGCAATTTTTTTTCAATTTTACTTTGGGATCGTTTAAAAATCACGTTGATAACCTAGAGGAAAGAAACTCCATGCTTATCCGTGGAGAGAAGCGTTGAGGACAAATGAAAGGTCCACATGTCCAGCAACCTTAAGTTCACTTTTCTGAAATGGAAACCCTTCGACACATATTTCACAAACGTATTTTCCTCAGTTTCTCACAACTGCTTTAATCGAAAATTGGAATTATCATCACTTATGTGAAATGATCCCATTTCGCCGCACACTTCTGGGGTAACCTGCAGTAACAACACCCATTTGTCGATGGAGGCAATCTTTTCCGACCAATTATTTCACCACCACTGTTCGGTTCCGCACCGAAATTCATCCCCGTACGAGAGTTTTATGAGCATTTCATCTTCATTTCTTGCGCCGTCGCGTCGTCGATTGACTACCATCAGTGTGCATCACTGATCGAATTGATCTCTGGCGTGTGGTCTATGGTCTGTCTGACGACGAAGCGTTTCGGTCATGGATATGAAGAGAATTATGAAATTTACTTGTATAATTGGGATATGGTGTGGTCGCGGTGCATAATCCTCCCGCAAAAACTGCAACATTGGGTCATTTTTATATAATTCTATGACCGCAATGCTCGAAACTGTAACACTTCTACAATGATATAAAGAAAACTCAATCCAATTTCAATAGGACGCAGTCCAACAGTTAAAAATAGAGTTGCAGATTTCGTGAAACAGAACATACAAATTGCGGTAATGGAATCAACAAAACAAATTTCTAATTCTAGTATTGTTTATAGAAAATGTTAATAGAAATTTTATCTTTAAAGATATTAAATCAATAAAGCCATTTCTGGTAAATCAATGCTTCCTCAAATCACTGACTCTAGTAAATTAACCATTTTGCAATTACAACATTGCAATACGCCATGAAAAGCGATTAACATCCTTTTGCTAAACAGTGAGACACACTTGACAAGAGCTTGCTTTTCTATGGGATTGATGAATAGACGCTGTAGTAATGGTATAATTTTTAATTGGTCTGCCACCGTAAGATTGTACACCCAGCTATGCTGAAGCGCTCATTCCGTTATTATTTTACCATAAAAAATGAAAAGCACTACATTGTAGGGTGGCTCTTGTCTAGTTCATGAATGAAGCTGAAATGATGTACACGCTTTGAGAAGAAAAGAAATCTGTGAGTATGGTCCACTGCACGAATTTATGCTGGCCTGCTTACTCTCAAGGGATATTTGACGTTTGAGCGGTGCCGACACCGCTCAAACGTCAAATTTCGTGTGAGAGTAAGCAGGCCAGAATATATTCGTGCAGTGGACCATGATAGATATTATATCATTACACCGAGAAAAATTTCTACTCAATGACTGAGTTGGCCTTACTTAGAAAACGAAAAATCCTTTGTTTTCTTACTCAGTTTCCGTTAAAAGTGGGACAACCCATTGCCAATGGGTTGTCCCACTTTTAGCCGAAACTGAGTAAGAAAACAAAGGATTTTTCGATTTCTGAGTAAGGCCAACTCAGTCATTGAGTAGAAATTTTTCTCGGTGTATGATAAGTGATGTCACTCGGAACGCGATTCTACACGGTGTTCAATAAGTTCGGATACACAGTAATTTTTTTTTTTTTTTTTCATAGTGATTCCGGCGGTAGCACACTGTGCTTATGTTCTAACACCGCACCCTTTCCCTACGTTTGCTTCTATGAGCCTCTATTTTTGTTTCAACACACAGAAGTACGTAGGCATATCGTGGCCCAAGTCGACACTGTTTTGGCCTGCGTTGAACAAGAATAGTTTTAAAAAAAGTTTCCCCTTTTTCTTTTTGTCAATTGTTTTTTTTTTTTTTTTGTAGTATGGTCCATGTATTTAGTTAGGTTCTTGTCAGTTTGTCAGTTATTCGAAGTAGATCTCCAATATGTAGTCAATAGGTCAATTAAGTCATTCTGATCTGTTCTATCATAGCAGCTTTAGTCTTTGCTTTATTGAAGTGTAGTTTTATTGGAAATATGCTGAATGTCGTTATTAAAAAGAGACGTCTGGAACTGTGTCCTGCTAGTTGTTTCGTCATGCACATACGTCATGTCTTAATAATGCCTAGGAGATTAACGAAAACACGTGTGTTTGGTCGGATGTCCATTGCGTAGAAAGTCAAGGAAAATAGGTTTCTTTATTGTCAGTTGTTATGTAAGCAAGCCTCGCCAAGTTGGTCAGTTGATTGTAATAAAACAAAAATTGCTTGTCAACTATTATGTATTCATCCCCCTACAAATACTATGAAAAATATTCAAATTCGTTCTGTCCTTTCGGTCCTACCTCGATAAACCATGTCATTTTCTCATGCGTGGCCTAGAAATGTCAACCTAGTCATACAAAAGTAACGTTGTTCAGTTAATAAAAAGCAGTCAGCTTTTGTCCGAAATGTCACGTCGAACGCATTGTTGTTAACAATGCGTTTAAATGTTCGCACGTTAGCTTCGAATCTATCAGCACAATTAAGTGCTGCAAAACTCCTTCCCACTATTAATTCGTCGGTTGATTTTAATTGCATTATTTAAAGAAAATATAACTAACATGGTAAAAAATCGACAAAGCGACTATTACATTAATAAATTACTAATCAAAATCAACCGAGAAACGTGGGAAATAGAGCCCAAACAACATTTTGAAGTCAGCTGGCTGTTAAAGGTTCCAAAACCTGTCACAAATCCTATATTACTTTTATTAGGATTTGTAACCATCATCAAAACCTTCTCAAATCCAACCGACTTGGAACTATTGCTTGGGAATAGACTCTACTGAGCCCTGGCGGATCCTCCGTGTTTATCGAGCATGTCTGATGCATATGATCAGCCATACTCCATCTGCAGCAGCCGGTTCGTGATGAACCGTTGGAGGCGCATTAAAGTGTTAAAAAGGTGATATGTTTCACTAAAGAACACTACATTACAATAATCAAAATGAAACTCCTTCACTTTAATACCGTCAACCCCTGCGAACTTGGCCAGGGAAGTTCGGATACACAGTAAAATTGAATTTATTTCCCATCTGTAATTCAGATTTGCAAAGTGAATGTATTAATTGAAAGCTCATATAATACTGATCAAATACAGTATATGTTTTGAAATAAACTGTCCTTCATCCTTTTGTAATAATTGCAAACGTGTCTCAAGTTCCTTTCGGCCGGCACGCACGTCTGTCATTGATATTTCGTCTAGTTTTTATTGAGTAATGGTGTTAAGTTAAATCAAATTAGGTTGTTGTCCTCAGCATTAGTGGTAGCAACTATGGCCATACGAAATAATCTATAAGATTCAGATTGGGTGAAGTACGGACTCATTTTATTTTGATCTTTAAAATTGCTAAAATTGCCGCTGTACCTGTTTTAATGATTTTTGTTTTGTCAAAAAGCAAGGCTGCGTTATATCTCAGTTTAATCCATGATTATCTTTTCCAAAACTTGATTATATCTATATTGTGGCAAATTAGAACCAAAATTGGCTTTATATAATAGGGATACTCACTAAACAGATTAAATTGCTACGTAAGCCATGATTTTCTGCTTATTTGAAATGTTTCATGATTTTGCGAATGAAATAATCAAAGATTGCCTTGGTGATCGCGACGTTTAATCAGTTCAATCAGTTTACGCTGTTAAGTGAATCCCCTAAATGTATTTATGCATTTTTCATAGATTTAAGCACATTTTGACTAAACTTGCAAATTTATCACCATATCATCACTGAAATAGCAGTGTAAAGCTTTTGTCTATTAATTTAGTTATTTTAATTTAGTATAGTGAGATGTAAACTCAAAAGCCAACGTTTTAGACTTCTGTAGCTTGAGTAACTTATCGAAAATTATTCCAGCGTGCCGGAGCTAACAAAATTTAGATACATCTAAGGCTTATAAAAAAAAAGTAGAAAAAGACTTTATTCAAAACCATATGCTATATTGGATCAGTGTTATATGACCTTTCAATAAATACATTTACTTTGAAAAACTGAAAAACAGATGTGAAATTAATTCAAGTTATATGGTGTATCCGAACTTATTGAACACCGTGTAGATGTTCATATCATTTTGCATGCACATAAAATACAAGTGCAGTAAGAAACACCAGGTAGAGAGACTCTACTTAATTTTTTCTCAATGTTTGCTAACTCGAGACACAGCTTATAAGTTTAATATAATCACTTTTCGAACAATGTTCATTTTTATATTATTTTATAAAGTTAAATTATTGAATGCGGAATACTGATAGAATGACCAACGAAACATTAATTTCGAGATTTTTGCTCGTGAGAATGTGTTTGGTCCCTTGGATATCGAGATGTGAGAGTTAACAGCAGTGACGGAATTGTTCTCATCATGAATCAATTCGCGAGTGAAAAGCCAACACATAGCTTTGTTGTGGAAATTAAGCCACTGCGTCCAATAAGTTGAACTTTTGTGGCATGTCCCGTTTTGCTAGCTAATTACCATATGTCAAGTAATCAGCTACTGCCACGACGCGTCGTCTCCCAGTCCGTTGCAATGGAATTAGAGCTCACTTGTTGAGCTCTAAGAGCTTTTTGGTTTTATAAGCATTCGGTGTAATCAATCGTTTTGACTGATTACAATTTTTGACATTCACCCAATTGGATATCACCCACTGCTCAGGCCAGCATTTCAGGTCAATTTTTATTGTACAGTTTGATATACCACAGAATGGTTCTGGGTCAGCAAACTGTAAATTGGAACCACTTTTAACAAGCTCGTCTGCTTCATTCCCTTCAGTGCCACAGTGACCTAGAACCCTAAATACATTTACTGAGTTCCTTTTGCACAACCTGCGCAGTGAAAGAAGGCATTCCCAGGCAAGTTTTGAAGTACATTTGTAAGCGCACAAAGCTTTTAGTGCAGCTTGGCTATCTCTCTTAAGGCAGATATTTGCGTATTTCAAAATAGCAACATTCTCTGCTTGAAACACCGTAGGATAGTATCCCATCGCCACTGAAATTTGTATTCCAGGGCCATAAAGTCCTGCTCCCGTTTTTATTCCAACTTTTGAACCATCTGTATAGAATCTGATTGATCCTTGACGAACAGTGGGACCTCCGACCTCCCAATCTGCGCGAGTAGTTTCGTGCAACTTGTAGGGAAGATCATAGTTCTCCACAGGTTTCATCCAGTCTTTCATCATTTTCATTACTGGCCTATTTTGGAAGTATTGTGAAATGCTCAGGTGACCAACAAGATCACCTGGCATAAACTTTTCAACTCGTTTAAGTCTCAGCCATTTCTTTTCTGCTTCTAATTGCACGTACTCGTGCAAAGGTAGCAGATTGAGAATCGCATCTAAAGCTTTTGATGGAGTGCTGCGCATCGCTCCTGTAACATAATCAACGAAAGACGTTGATTTTTCGCAAGCTTTGATTGCGTGGTAGCCTCTTTTGTTTTTTGGCCACCAGACAAACGAAGCATACGCCACTTTTGGGCGGATTATGGCAGTATAACTCCACATTATCATTTTTTGTTTCAAGTCCCACTTTCTGCCAATAGTTTTGGAGCATAACCAAAACACACTTGTTGCCCTCCGATCACGGACTCACACCAGAGCATTCCAGTTCAGTTTAGCATCCAGAATCAAACCTAAGTATTTGACTCGATCACTAGGATGAATTTGTATCCCTCTAAGCCGAAAAGCTCTTAGGTTCATCTTCCCTCTCCTAGTGAAAGGGACAATGACGACTTTTGACGGGTTGATGCTAAGGCTCTTCTTAATACACCATGAGTGTGTATAGTTTAGGGCCCTTTGCATTCTTTGCGAAACAGTTTCGTCATACTTTCCTCTCACTATAATGACTATATCATCAGCAAAGCCCACAAATTCGAACCCTCTTTCCTTCAAGTTTCTTAGAAGATCGCCCTTAGTTGAAGACCACATTAGTGGTGAGAGGACTCCTCCTTGAGGGCAACCCTTCGTTGCCCTTACTGTTATAGAATCACTTCCCGGCTCAGAGGTGATTTCTGTTTTTGCAAGCACAGTATAAATCCAGTGAATGATACATTTTTTTCGAAACGACGTATCTAACTATTTTGATGTTTACAACTTTGCTTGAGCTTGAGCTTGAGCTTGATTGACCGCCCGCAGTTGCTACTCCAGTATCGCCAGATCAGCTACACTCACACAAGGAACCAATGAGATAGCTGCTTGGGACTAACAGGCATCTTCAGTGTGTGAGCGTTGCTGGTCTTGTATTTTTTGGCGACAATGGCGCTTGCTGCGTCAGGTTGCAGGTCAATGGGGAAGGGGAGGGAAGTGATGATTGCAATCGCTTGCCCACATCAGGCCGTTGAATCCTCTGCGCCTGCACAAGGTCATGCGGATGTTGGTGTGTTGGTGGGAAATGTTTATTTTTGGCACATGGATCATGCATTGGTGCAAGGGTGCCAGGCGTAAAGCGATAGATTGTGTGAAGATTACTGTGAAGCGGCACAGTCCGCTTGGTTGCATAAGTTGTAGGCGTTATATGATAGATTGACACTGTGCTGTGATGAAAGTTGGAAGGAAGGGGAACGGTTTTCTTTCAATCCGTTTCTGGTTCTAGCGATCGCTACGAACATACAAATATACATGAGATGTATATGTAGGAGAGAGAGAGTGAGAGAGAAAGTAGATAGGAAGATACAAAGTAGGAGGAAAGGGACGAGCCAGGGATTGAACCCAGGACCTTCTGCATATGAATCAGAAGCGGTAGCCACTAGACCACCAAGCTCGTCCTATTTTGATGTTTACAACTTTGCTGATAGATACACCGTTTTGATATATGAGAAAACAAAACGACGTATCTAGCCAAAATCCAAAGTAACAGATACACCAAACTGGCACCATACAAAAGCGTATGACGTATCTCTAACCAACCCGGTGTATGTGTATTTTTGTCAAAATTTATTGTGAAAATGATATGGAATGAGTAGGTTTTGTTTCTTACCTAGTGCATGCTATATCCCTGGTGATGTAAAGCACGAAAAAACTTATGAAAAGTCTTTTTATATAAAAAACTATTTTAGTGAAATGGTCGTCAACATTGACCATGAATTTACTCAGACCAGTGAAAAAGTTAGATACGTCGGTTTGAAAAATTATGCTTGAATTGGTGTATAATATACACTGTATATGCTTTCGGATGCATCTTGAGAAGCACGCGACTATTTTCGTTGGTCGGTCGGTTTTCTCGATATTCTAACTTTTGGGTTGAATCGATAGTTTCGCCCATTGTAAATGAATGCGAAATGAACAATTCTACATGTTGATCCATGTTTGTCTTTCTGGAATTTCTAAATGCGGTTCTTGAATAATCGCCACCACTCCAATCGCAGATTATGTGTTTATGATCAGAGAAATAGAAAAATCCCATCTGACACGTGCCAGTTTGTGATCTTGTCAAAGATTGTAGCATTGCAAAGTGTTACATTCAAGACCTCTTGTCTGATTGTATTTGAGAAAGTAGGTTTATCACCATTATTGCAAATGTCTATATTGTTGGAAGACAGATACTCTAGTGACTCACCTCGACTGTTAATATCCGTACTACTCCAAACCGTGTAATGCGCATTGGAGTCAGAGCCAATGATAAACGATTTATTGTTTTCTTTACAGTATTGAACAAATGATGCGATCTCAGGAACATCACCAGGAAAGTATGCTGAAGCCACCAGCGATCTCATTTTTACTCCTAGTGGTTGGTACCCTTGATAGCAACAATGTCCCTTCTGATAAACTCTGTAATAGGATAGCATTTTAACGTTTTACGTACTAAGACAGCAGTTCTGGGAGAATCTTGTTGCTCATCATATATATAAAAGCCCAGAGTTGTCTGTCCTTCCGTCACGCTCTGAAATGTTTCATTGAAATGTTTCACCATAGTTGTATCAAATTTCTAAAAGGTACGAGAACATTCTTAATGTTTTTTGACTTTCTAGAAATAATAAGAAGAACCTTCTGGAATGTTCTGGAACATCAATATTCTAAAAATTCCAAGAACTTTCTGGAAGTTCTAGAAAATAAATAACGTTCTGGAATGCTCTAAAATATGGAACTTCTTAAATTTTCGAGAATCCTCTTGAAGTTTCTGGACGCTTCAGAAAGAAGAAGAAGAAGAAGAAGAACCTTCTGCAGCATTATGGAACACCTTTTTTTGACGTAACGTCCCAACTGGGACAAACCCTGCTTCTCAGCTTAGTGCCTATGAGCTCAGTTATTAACTGAGAACTTCGGCTTCTAATAACCACTTCTAAGTTGTTAAACGTTTTAGAAAAGAACCTTCTAGAATGTTCTAGAGCATGAAACTTTATTATATTGGGAAAATATTATGGACGTAAGGGAACGAGCAAGGAACCAAAAAAGAACCTTCTAGAATGTTCTGGAACATAAAAATCCATAAAATTTCCAGAAACCTTTTGAAAGATACTGAACGTTACAAAAGTAAAACAATCATCTGAGATATTCTGGATATCATACTTCCTCAAATATCGAAAACTTTCTGTGCGTTACTGAACATTTCAATCAGAGAAAGGAGAAGAACCTTCTGGAATGCTCTGTACACTTTTCATTCTTAATTTCAAGAACTTTCTGGAAGTTGATGAAAGTCCAAGAATGAAGTAAAGGGCCTTCTAAAATGTTCTGGAACACCAAAATTCATTAAATTTCGAGACCTTTTTAGAGATTACAGAATGTTTCAGAAAGAAGAATAATAATCTACGAAAATGTTCTAGATCATAATTCTTGGAACTTTCGAGAAGTTACTGGACAAAAACAAGACAAAGACCTTCTGCAAACTTTTTTAAATTTACGAAAAGAGTCTGAGAGTTTGTGAACGTTCCAGAAAGAATGAAAAATACCCTTTAAGAAGGTTCTGGAACAACCATATTCATAAAATGTTTGAGAAATTTCTGGAAGCTTCTGAGCATTCCAAATGAAAACAGAAAAAAATCTCTAGAATATTTTGGAACATTAAACTTCCCAGGTACTTTCCAGAAGTTACTGAATGTTGCAGCAAGAATAAGAAAACTAACCTTCTGGAATTTTCAGGAACAAATTTTTTAATGCCGATTATGTTCGGGGAGTTTGTCAATGTTCAAGAAAAAAAATGTGAAATGGACCTTCTGAAAAGTTCTGGAAAATCAGAATTCAATAAACGTTCAAGAGAGAAGCATTTTTTGAGAGAGATTCTGGAATGGTCTCGAAAACAGTTCCATTGAAGAAGTGGAATTTTAAAAACAATCTTTTTCTAGCTAACGTGGCTAGCCACGTCGGGTCAGCTAGTCATAGAATAGTTTACTATTTTGTGTCAGAACCCCAAAAATCCTTCGTTTATTGGACCATGGCTCTTGAATAAGCGCCACTTCCAGTCCTTCTTTTTTAAACCTTCGACTCAACACAGCAGAAGCACCTTTTGAGTGATTAAGGTTTACCTGTACAAACTTGATTCCGTTCATGAAGATATGCATTTACCCACTTTTATTAAGCCTCGGAATTGAGACTTAAGTTGCCGATTTATCCCGGAGACAAATTAGGTCCACTGCGCCATTGCTCCGGTTAGCCCAGTAAGGGCAAAATACTGTGGAAGGCGCCCTGGTACTCCACAGGCTCCGTTAGCAGTTAGGTTTTTATTAGACCCCTCTAGCCATTCATTCCTTGGCACGGTAAGCATATAGCCGCATCACACCATAGATTAGGGGTCACCTGTTAGTACTCTGTAGTGTCAGTACAACTGCACTCGGTAAAATACATAAACCCACTACATGGGTTTTGAGAGAATAGAGATAATGCGTGAGAGTAAATGTTATGAGCGCTTGCACGCTGACGTCATCATTGTCTCCTTCTCTTTCCTACCTTCGGCGTCGGTCCATAAAGCCGTCCTTGCCCGCAAAAAAAAATTTGAGGGCAATGTTTACAAATCGTATGAGAATTCGTTTAGGTTAGGTTTTTGCTGCAAGCCTCTATATTAGGTCTAAGAGATCACAACGAAATGGAATAAAGTGAGTTGATATGTAACCACCAACGGGCTCGGTCGTCTTGTGTCAATGTCTTTTAAACAGGCAACTTTTGATTGAATGTATGTCTTGATTCCAACCGGATAGACAATATTGATGATCAACATCATACGGGCTCTAACAGCCGGGAACAATGCTTACTCACGTTTCCGAGAGTAAACAGTGTGTGAGTTTATTCGCACCCGTCTGCTTCGTGAGTAAGAAGCAAAACGACAACAAAAACACCCATGAGTTTTTATTCGTTAAGAACTAGTGTAGGTGCAGGAAGTGCATTTGAGTGTGATTATAATAGCAAATCCAGAGATTATCCATCATACACTAATGTTTTACGCTTCATTGTTCCTGAAAAGCAGCACTGCCAGTTGTGAAAGAAAAGGCGCTTTTCGTCAAAATGCAAAACACTCAGAGAACCTTTGCGAATCACAGGTGAGTGCTTGCCAGCTTCGTATACTCACGAATAAAGAAGTGCGAGTATTCTCGGGCCTCTGTTGTTCACGAGTAGATTTGTTTTGATTTGTGTCTGCACAGCTGCAATCTTCATCATTTTCCATCTCTGGTTGACAGTAGTGTGTGGGACCACTTAGTCGCTATAACTCAATCAATTTTACTCGAATCGATTTAATTTTTTGTACACGATGATATATGTAGGGACCGCATCTAGCCATATTGAGATCTCTAAATTTTATCTCACGAAACCTACTGCAAGTCTATCCATATACGGGAGAACAAAAGCTGTTTACAAAGTTCTTACAAATTCTTAACACGGGGAATTTGGACACAAGGCACTACTACACAGGCATTTGGATTGGTCAATACAAAAAAAATAAGTCAACTTGTATGAAATTGACTGACCTATAGCGGAATAGTGCCCAAAATAGAACCCCCTGCCCTAATGATTCCGCATCCTACATAAATATCTATGAATACAGTAGTGGCGTACGTGGAACGCAAGGTTCACGCGAACGAAGCGCCCTGTTTGTTGTAATGATATGTTTATTAGTTCGATTTTCGCATTTAAGGGAGGTTTATGAGGCATAAGATGAAGAAATTTAGATTTTTTAAATTGATGTTTCTTCTTCTTCTTCTTTATTACTCGACGTTCTCACTGGAAGTTGGCCTGCCTCTGTTCAACTTAGTGTTCTTTGAGCATTTCCACAGTTAATAATTGAAGGGTTTTCATTGCCTGCCGTTTCATTTCATTTTGCAGCATTTGGTGGGGCAATGAGAGCGCAAGTCAGTCCAAAGCCGATGATAAGGAGGGGTAATGGCTGAATAGTCTTTGCCGACCACATAAACGCCATGGGATAGGAAAAGGGTATTTTGGTGTGGGATTAGGGTGTTGGTACAGACTTGACAATATCAATGCTATTCAGATGCAAAATAATTTTAAGGCTCAATAGTGAATCGCATACCTTCTAAAACCAAAAGAAAAACAATAATCCACAAAATGCCAAGCAAGTCACAGAAATCAAAAGTGCCCGATTGTTTATTTTGTCAATTATAACAAACGGACACTCCTACCCTCTCCGACTCGCCAGTCATCCCGGAAAAAATGTCCCTTCAGTTCCGGAAAATATATTATCCCCCCCCCCCCCGTGGTCTTGTAGTGGGTAACTCTCGCTGAGACCGTCCCACTATTTACACCATGTCTTCAAAAATGTTTAAGGTGGCGATTTTCTAAAAGTCCTCCCCAAAAAAGTAAGGAAAATGCATTTGGTTAATCAAATTGGTGGACCCCCCGTTAGTTAGAGCCACAAGCATTTTGGCGAACCCCTCGATTTTGGTCAATTGTTGGCTCATTTAAACCGTTATAACTCGAAAGTTTCGCCAGAAACCACTTTAAAACTATAGGTTGTTGGAAAGAGAAAAGATAGAGGTACTCTTTGCTGTTATAAAAAGTTTGGTCGGCCATATTGATTTCGGCCGCCATCTTGAATTTATGTACCAAAACATTTTTTTCACCATGTTGGCAACCACCGATTTTCAAATTTCTTGCGTCAATCGAAAGCTGGGACATTTTTACACAACATATCAAAAATTTAGAGATGTATCTTTTTCCTATCAAAAGTTATCTGCACTTTTGTAAATCATGACACGTTTTCTCCATACATATCCATGCGCACCGGCAATGACACGCAACAGCATCAAAGATAATATCACATTGGCTTATTACAGTACAAATGCGAAAAATCTCCCTTTTCCCCCTATCCGCAACCCGGGGACGCGCCCTGTTGGATTTCGAAAGCCTCGGAGAATATTACAAACCTTCAATGGCATTCCCACACACTAACCCACATTGCCCATTCAGGGGTCTGACTGGGCCTATTACCCTCCCTCAGTTTGTAATATTCTCACCAACTTGGAATTATATTTTCCCGACACATAAATGACTTCGACAAATGTTCGATATACTAGGCAGCAGCATGGTCAGTATAACTATATCAGATGCCTTGAAGATCTGATTTTTACAGAACTGTTTGCCATTGCTTATACATTCAGCTATTCCAATCATTACTGCAAAGCACATCGGCCACATGCCCAAAATCAAAGCTTCCTGGAAGATATAATTCAAGCCCAGGGATCTTCTTCTGGAACTTAGATTTTGAATATTTTTAAGAGATTTTTCTGGATTCTATTTTTATTCGTCTATAAAATTTCTCCATAGTTTCTTATGTCGTTTTTCCGGTGGAGCTACACCGGTGTAGCACTTTTGCACCGAAAATGTTCGTATTTGATTTCCGTGCTACACCGGTGCAGCACTTTTTCTGCACCACGCAGGATAGTGTAGCACTCAAAAAATCGGGAGTGTAGCTGGTGCACACCGTGTCCACCAATCAGCGTTTGCAAAGTTGTCAATATTTTGGTGTTTATACACGCACACCAATGCAACTGCACCGAAAATGTTCGTTTATTCAGCGAAAAGTGTAGCACGAAGCGGTGTAGCACCGCCGCGAAAACGAAAACGACATTACTGCGGTTCCTCCTAGAGTACTTGGGAGCTTATTCTTAAAATCCTCCAGGAGTGTTACTTGTGTTGGTGTTACTTGCTGGGACTTATTTCTGGGAATCCTTGTGGAAATTCTTCATAAGTTCAAACTAGAAACCCTGCAGTGAAGTTCTTTCAAGAAATCCTCCAAGAGTTCCTTGGGGGAAAGCTTCAGGATTATTCTAGTGTTTTTTTTTCTGTGAATCGTTCAAGAGTTCGTGGAAAAAATCCACAAAGAAACTAATTGCTATCAGTTCAAACTCCTAAATTTCCTGCAGGAATTTCTAAAGTATTTCCTGGAGAAATTCTCATGAGATATTCATTAAGGATCGAAAAGTGACAAAAGCGGGACATACCTGTACAATGTTTATATAATAGCTCAAAATACTGATAGAATGACCAACAAACATTGGCGTAGCTAGCTTTTTCTTTTTTCTTACTCACTCTCCTAAATAAACACGAGAAAGAGCGGAATGCAATAGGGGGCCAGTGCCCCCTCTTTCATCCTTCTTTTTCTCTTGTTTGTTTAGGAGAGTGAGTGAGAATTGATTGATTTGTCTTTATTTCAGAGACTTTCAGCCCTTGGCTGGTTCGTCTCTTATTGAGTTTAATAGTTTAATAGTTTATTCTGCTATTCTGCTATTCTGCTATTCTGCTATTATCAACGCATCCCCTGGCTTTCGCCCATCTGCGTTGTCTTTTCACTAGGCAATACGTCTACCAATTGATGTTTATGGGCTTGCCGGACCAAGTCATGTAGCTAAGCCAAACACCCCACCTACAACTGTTGGGTAGGCACCATTGTCCCGCCCACTGGTCTTTTACAGCTAGTTGTAGGTGCATGTGTGCGTGTAAGTATTGGAGTGTGTGTGTCAGTGTTGGTGTATTGTAGGCGCCAACTCGTTCTAATCCACTCTGATAGCTAACACCCTATTGAACCATTACCCTTAAATTTGGCAATCTATGAAATAGAATGAGTTAAACGCCTGTAAAAAAACAGTCAGTTAAATCAAACAAGGAATATTAGTATTAAAGCGAAGATACAACGAAGCAACGCCCCGAACCTCGAGAGCACAAACCCCAAGAACCAAATGACAGGCAGCGCCGATAAGTCGATCGACTGGCCACCATCAGTGAATAACCAATCGAGTAAACCCCCCAGCACAAACTGCCACCAGCTCTCCCGACCTGCGCCCAACAAATCCGAGGCACAGCCCAGCCTTAGCTTCACCTTAAAACCAAAATCTAGATTACAGAGCACAATACTTCCCAAGTAACCACGCAGCTCGAGCCGCAAATCACGCACATCACGGCACAAATAAGACAAACACTACCACGCCCGTACAACCGAAACCGACCTAGAGTAGAGAAGGGTCTCTTTCCACTCCAACCCGGACTCAACTGCACTCACAGGGCAGCGCACCTCACCCACACCGCACTCATTCATGCATCACTGTCCGAGCCGCACGGTCACCTGGGTTGAGTCTATCTGCATGACCTCGCCCAACCCGTAACGCAGAGTTTAAATCCCTCTCTTGCATTACAAAGTACTCCCTCTTCCCAAAAATCTGTGCGTGGTATAAATGAGATCTTAAGGCTGAAGAAATCGTCACCAATACAACCGCCAATACTGAGCACTCAATGATGTCGGCCTTATCAACGACGCGGGCTCCTCAGTCCCAAACCTAATTATCCCACGCTACCCAAGTAACCACCCTGCTGAAGCCGTAAGCACCGCACGCACAAAGCACACACACACCGACACGCACCACCCCACACAAACCACCAAGGCCGAACAAAAGCGGAAAGCGGTGCCACCACTGCTGAATCACGACTTTTCAGTATAATTCAGCAATCGTAGATCCATCCTCGACCCTACTCAGCCCTAACGGTCCATAGCAATGCCTGTCAATATATGCGCCTCACACATGCAACCCCTACACCCTAACAGTATGGTCACTTGGGTATCCCTGGGTTTTGACATGATGGTCAGGGATCACAGCCATCAAAACGTTCCACACTTTATCAGGGCTTACGACCTGTAGACATGATGATTTCTCAATAGTTTCAAGCTCTTTCGGACCTTCCGCTATTGGAGACCATCATGGCTAGCGGTGTTGAGTTTAATAGTTTAATAGTTTATTTTCAAAATTACGGGATCCTATTACAGTACAGTATCATTAAGGACAAGGAAACAGTTAGTTAGAAAACAGTGAGTTAGAAAAAAGAAAAGGCTAGCTACGCCAATGCCAACAAAACAAAAATTTCAAGATTTTTGGTCGTGACAATGTTTAGCCGTATGCTCTATAACTCGATGGTCCCTTGGATATCGAGATGGGGAAAGTTGACAGTGGGATGTGGGACCACTTGGGAGCTCAGTTAATTTTACACTAATTTATTTCTCGGATACTACTTTTTCAAAACGACGTATAATACACGCAAACCCGTCGATACGTCGTTTTAAATAAGTATCCGAGACTTAATGTTTTGTACACGATGAGATACGTATCGTATCTGACCATATTCAAAACTTCCAGTCAATTGGTATGAAAATGAGTGAGCTATAGCGGAAAAGTGCCAGAAATAGGACTCCTTATCCAAGTGGTCCCGCATCCTAGATAAATAAATATACATATGAATACAGTAACATACGTGGGACCTCGCATAACTCGCGAACGAAACGTCCCATTTGGATAGCTTTTGTTTTGTTATGTTAATTTTCACCCAAAGGAGGTTTATGAGGCATAATATAGAGAAATTGAAATTTTTTGATTGATTTTTCCATACATTTAGAAGGTATTTTAATATAGATAAGATAAAATTGCACAAAATTTTGAAAAATTTCCATAACCCTGAAGAAATAGAATATTGATGCCAAGCCACTCACCTGAACTGATCAGTGCGATCGATCGGTGGGGTGGGTGGTGGTTGCTTCTGGTCCGACCTTGCGTCACAATCTCGTTCCACACACACTGGTAATCCTTTCCGTTTTGTTCTGTCGGGGCTGTGGTCAACCTCCTCCACAGGACGATTCGCTCGCTTGAATGTTTACATCAAAAACTGACAGCAGCAAAAAAGCGGACATCCAACACGTAGGAGGCGACGGATGCGGATGGCTCGTCGTCAAGGCAATGATTTTTCCTGCTCATTCAAAATGCCCAGAGCTACCGCAAAATCACGAACGGACAATTTCGTTTGATATCATAGTACAGCACGGTGGGAGATAAATTGGACTTCTAATAAGATGCTTCCGGTGATGCAGTTGAACTTTTTTCCACTATCAAATTCCGCCGAATATAAAGCTTTCATCACTCATTTGACGGAACTTGCTCTTTTTTCTTCAAGCACAATAATTTTCACTTTCTTCACCTGGGAAACCACTCGCCGTCGTCGTTGCCTACTGGGAATGAAAAAAGAAAATCAAGGATGCTGTCTACTTGACAGTGTCAAATCGGAACAGATCAACACACTTCCTAATCCACTTTCAAGTGCAGAACGGAAACGAAAATTTTCATCCGTTCAATGCCCCAGGGCGTAGAATTTTTCCTTTTCTGTCAAGCTTGCCGTAGCTCTTCAACCATTAAACCACTTTTCCCTTTCTCCTGGCGTTTGACAGACAGCTTCGAGACCCGAGTCCCTCGAATGCCTTTTTCGGGAAGAGCTTCGCTGGTGGTTTCGCAATCGCTCCGAACGGCAATTTCACAGAAAATATCACACACGGAGCATCCGGATGAATCCTCCGCCCCGCCGTAAAATGAATAAAGTCGAACGCGATCGATTACGACAGCAGAAAGCACCCAAATTCGGCCATTGAAAAACTTCACCTTAAACTTCCTCGCCCCTCGGAACTATTTTTACCAGAACCCGTAAGCAATCCACTTGTTACAAACCAGAAGCACTAGAAATTTTCACTTTTTTCTCCACTTTCTGCCCACTACAATAAAGATTAATAATGGTGCCACAGCTTTGGCTGTCTGGGCTCTCGAGTTGAATCGTCGTCGGATCGAAAACAAAAAGACAATCACTTCTACCACGCAGAAGAGGCGCACGGACTGCGAGAATACGAACTCTGGCTCTGATGGCTGGCTTGAAAAGCTGATGCTTCCACTTCCACTGCTCTGCTTATTCCGTTCCGTTCAACACTCGCTGTTGCTGGTAGAGGATACTTTTTTATGCACTTCACAGCCTGCCACCACACAACTGCACTAAAATGATATTCTGCTCCGCTTCGATCGAATACGCTGATGGGTTTGTTTTACAAATTTTACACGCAATCACCACTCGCGCAAGAGAAAGACGATTTTTTTACACTGATGGTGCGGTTGTGGTGGTGATGGATTTTTTTTGCTTCGATTTTGACAGTTCTCAATCAAGAAAATCAGGCCGAACATTTCAATAGGTCCTATCTGCATTTGAGAGGCTCTCTTTATTCGCTTTCTCTTTCAATTCAGGCCGAACATTTCAATAGGTCCTATCTGCATTTGAGAGGCTCTCTTTATTCGCTTTCTCTTTCAATTATTGTAATGTAATGGTAAGCTTTTCAACTACTTTTGCAGTACACATCAAAAGACGATTGATTTGACCATCGTTCTATGCAAGGAGATAATCATAATTCAAATGAACAGCTGAGATATTAACGAAAGAGAGGGAAACCAAAGAGAGCCTCTCTTCTGCAGATTGGACCTTTAGACATGTTTGGCCTGAATTATTGTAATGTAATGGTAAGCTTTTCAACTACTTTTGCAGTACACATCAAAAGACGATTGATTTGACCATCGTTCTATGCAAGGAGATAATCATAATTCAAATGAACAGCTGAGATATTAACGAAAGAGAGGGAAACCAAAGAGAGCCTCTCTTCTGCAGATTGGACCTTTAGACATGTTTGGCCTGAAATGTCCTTTGACAGCGACTCCCGCCCAGTGGGCTGGCTTTACCCGTTTTATTTTATTGCAGATAGAAAAAGACTATATCTCGCGTTTTATTCGAAAAAGGCCTATCCCTAGAACGTAAACATTGAGAAAAATCGATGCAAACATTTTCCATCACATTTCCTATTCGTATTTCACAGTTTGAGCATTTTTCAAAATGCTCCGTTCGAATGACACAAGATTTGATGTATCTGTGCATCAATAATCAACATTGCATTAAAAATTATCAGAAAAGTATGATAAATAATAGATAAACATGCATTAAGTAAACATGTTCAGCTAATTTGGAACCGAGTGAAACCGGTGTAGGCCTTATTGTGAGTCTTTCTAAAATTTTCTTAGCGTGGGTTGGTCACCCGAGTAAGTCTGTTGTTGACATCGAATCAAGGCTCGGCCCATTTTGAGAGAGAGAATTCTCTCTCTCGGCGCTCGGGCCGGGAGCCGTTCGGAAAATTTTCGGTTGTCGGCCCTTTGAACGAGAAGGCCTACCAATGTAAACAAAATTTTACCGTTACTGGTCCATTTGGAGCACGGACTCAGTGATTTTTCCGTTTTGAAGATGAGGTTTATTCTGATAAGGTTTACGATTATGCGGGTGATGTTTGCACAGTAAGTTACTGTTGGGGGATGCTATGGAATGGTATCAAAATTGATTTATTTACATTTTAAGGATAGGCCCTTTTTAAATGTAACGCGAGATATAGCAAGTTTGCTCCCCACAAGGGTTCGTTCAAATATTACGTAACGCTTAAGGGGGAGGGAGGGGGTCCAGCTCTGTGTTACGCTTCATACAAAATTTCAAAATTTCCCATACAAAAGTTGTTACGTGGGGGAGGGAGGGGCCCAAGTAACAATTCAATAACCATTTTGCTTTCAAGATAATTTAAAACGGTTTTATCATGGCATTAAGCTTGCCGTTTTGATTACAAAGAGCATTTACGGTTGCTAAAACAATAAACTTTAAAGTTTTTCTTCTGGTTATTTTAGAAACCTTTTGAAGACAAATTTAAATGCCAATATCGTTTGGCATTATTAGCAGGTTTAAAACGGTAATCAGTTCCTCTACGAAACCCAAGATAAAACCGTTGCTAATAACTGCTATGTTAAAATACATCATAAGACTGTTTTGAATTTACAAAACGCAGCATAAAACCGTTTAGCTTTATAAAAGTCCCAACGATATGCTCTTCGGCTTCACGAAATAGATATCATAAAATTCTATGCATTTGTTTAATTGAAAACATATAACCAACTTAAACGATATGCAAACACGTAAAAACAAACACTGCACACTTCCACAGTTCCGCCAAATTCACTCAACACCCTCATTGTAATCGATTGAGTGGTGGTCGAGCAAAATCTGCCGGTATAGCGCTATTTTAGCGTTTTGGTGGAATACTTTCATATACAGTATGCGGCAGGAAAAAATGCGAAAGTGTTTTTCAACTTCAAACCTCATTTTCGTCCATTTGACATTAACCAATCTATGTTTCAACGTTCCATGATCTATAATAGGCTAGTTTTCTGAAAAGTTAATTAAAAAATTTCCCATTTTGGTCACTAACCTTTACAGGGCGGCGCCTGAAGATGAAGACAACCAGAATTTTCAAACCGCAGAAAATCGCACAGGTCGCTAAATTTCGCATCTGATAAAACCAAGGATAAAACAAAATTTTTGATTTTCTCTACAATATCATCAAATATATGTACTTATTTCATCTGGTATGTGAAACTACATGGCTCTGGATCAGTGTGGTCTGGTTGTTCATCAAATTTGTGCTAATTTTGATACTGTTATAGTCATTTTGTTTAATGACCATTGGGCGCGCAGTTTATTGATATCCGCTTATTAGGCCTACATTATCACATGTTAAACATCAAATATGTTCATTTTAATTTTTCAGTGCTAGAATATAGACATTGACTGATACACTGTCATGAAAAAATAGTCATATATATCCCATATTTAGCGTGTAATAGTGCCTTGAACTTTTCGCATTTTTTCCTGCCGCACCCTGTAAAGGATTCTCTCAGGTCATCGGCTGGCAAAAACCTCTTGACGACAACAAGCTTATTTCCCCATATAATTTAGCTTGCGATGAACAGGACTGCAAAGCTGAACTAGATACAAATCCGGTAGCGCCTAGCATCGACTCGCTATCATCGTCCCAATGGTCAGGTTCGGGATCATAAAGTTGCAACAGAATTCAGCTTTAACACGATACATAGCAAACTTACCGAAGAACCCGGATAAAAACGAACAATTAAGGCTATGGGAGAAACAATTGAAAAACAACAGATTCTTACACTGCAAAAACTGCAAATATTTATGTTATGTTTTGTACACATATATTTTTGCAATTTGTCTGGACAAATGATGTTCATGGGTGACACACATAACGCATTTTTTTTTGGTATTTATCGTTTTAATGTGTGACTACACATAAAAGCAGTTCAGAATGACAAATGAAATCAATAACATTACTTATATATTTGATAGTTGTGCTCAAATGGTTTTTATATTAGAGAATATTAATTTATCGGGGGTTAATGTTAGAAGTTTCACCCAAAAAGCGGTTAAAATGCTTTTTAGTTGGGTTCTGCCCCAATCTGCAAACATCCAACCCTCGAGACAGCCTATCTAGCGAGCCCCCAACGAACGAGTCGGGTCGGCACTATATTGCAGTAAAAAGTTGGTCGATTGGTTACCGCTAGTGAGTGACCAATCGATCATCTTTTCAGTTCCGAACCAGGTTCTGAATGATGTTTTTAGGTTGTGCTCCTGAGAATTCTCGAACTTCCGAGTATTTTTCGCGATGATTTAGCAATAAATAACTCCATTACAAACTGCAACTCCCACAGCACAATATTCTGTTAACGTGTTTCGGTCGCCATCTTTTCACTTTTGGGCATCGCCGGCGGCAGAAACAGACACTGATGCAAACACGGTTTCGCTATAGATTGTTGTTATGTGTGTACACACATATTTTTTTGCTATGGGTGATCACACATACAAATGATTTGTGAAACTTATCAAAAGCATAATCAATAACCATGTTAGTTATATTTTCGGTGATAAAATATATGTGTGGGAAGGTCTATTGGATCGATGTGTAATTTCACATGAAATAAATATTTGCAGTTTTTGCAGTGTATGTTAACATTGCTTTCTATTGTGAATGTATTATACAGTATTTTTAAAATTTAATTCTTTATAGTGATTACAATAGGTTTACATTAGATTCCATGGTTACATAGCCAAATAATAGATTAACATTTGAATTCATTGTTATTTTTGGATTCAGCGTTCAAACCATTAGTTTACAATAGAATGTATCAGTAACATTGAAATGTACCGTTTTTCAATGGTCTGGACGATTGAAAAAAAAAACAGCTTTTGAGTAATTCCGAAACAGTGTGTATCGATGACAGCCAAGTTTCGTTGAAATCAGCTCGGTCGTCGGCAGTAAAAAATTTCGAAGAGCAGTTCCGTGTGCGGAAAAATGTGGAAAATTCACGCTCAACTGCGTAAATTTTCCGCACGGTAGTAAATATAGTGTGTGTAGTGCTAAATCCTTGGCTACATCATTCAACAGTAGCGGCATTTCAACAGGTTTGTATGTGTTTGTTTGCACTTTTGCGGAAAGTTGAGTTGGCAGGGCAGGGTTGGTAGCGAATCACACTTTCACAGACAAATTCACAGGGTTGGTTCGACCTTTTTTATTATATAATAAAATCATCTGAACTAGTAGTTTTTGACCTATTTTTAAGATTTTTTAACAATTTTCTAAACTAACATTTGAAAAGGGCTTATTTTATTGTACCAATATTTTAAAAAATATTAAAAGAAAACATTGAAAAAAAATGGAAATATAGCAAGAAAAAGTTGCAAGCTTTTGCTTATGGATGCTACGAATGGTTTGCTTATTTAAAGACCTCCCCAGAAAGTATGAACGCATAGAGAAAATACTGGCATTCAAAAATTATTTATTGATTATTGACTTTACATATTATGCTTTTGGTCGAAATACGAAGTGACCGAACGTGCGAAAATTGATTTTTAACCTACTTAGAAATGTCGCAACTCAATTTGGATTAGTGCATATTGTTGCTATTAATTAGCTTAATGATGCGCAACAGAAAAAATAGATTAAAATTTACTTCGCAGCTGCAACTTCGCATGTGCTTCTAGCGACGACTTCGATTTGGTGGTGCGACGATAATACTTGCACAAACGTTCTGTATACAGGACCTGCGATGCGACAGCGCCTTCAATTTTGACATCGACAGTACTTTTTAGTTGGGTTTTGCTTCAACCAGCGAACATCTAACCATCGAGGCAGCCCATCTCATGAGCCCCCAACGAACGCCGACTGTACATAAAATTCTAAGGTATATTTGAACCCACTTATCGTTATTAATCACCCCTTCTCATTCCTCAACAGTCACAAGGACGTCAAGCCGGTGCATAAGCAATCAACCCAGAGCTTGTTCCGATGAATGCGCACGATCTGGATTGGTTCCTGCGGAGAGAAGAGGGCGAGGGCAAGCTGCACTGCGAAGAGTACGGCCGGATGCTGAATGCCGATCTAAGCAAGATCTGCATGAGGGACAAATAGTATAATGGACTTATTGTAAAAATTCTGTTTTTTTCCATTCCTTTAATTTGACTGCAATAGTTTTATCATCAAACTCTTTTGGTGAAATCAAATGTGAAACTGAGTAGAACCGTAGAGCCATCTTTTGCATTTGGTAGCTTTGTAAGGTCTTTTAATATAGGATCGCTCTTTAAACCTGGAATACATGCATGCGTTTGAATCAAATTCTATATTGTATATATTCTATATTGTCTTTAAGTGCTGCAATAATGGTTAAACACGCTGTAATGTTACATTTGTACCTCATCACCCACTAAATGCAGCTACATTAGTGGACTAATAACACTTAGCGCGCTTCGGCACGGTTCCATCATGCCGCTTATAGTGTTGCCACATATAATGCTTAGTCTGCTAAACCCAGTTATCTGGCTGGTGGGGCATGGGAGCCTAAGTTTCGACCATCAATGCAATCAGACGTTATTTGAACTACAAAATGAGCGATCCAAATATTTGAAGAACTATTAAAACTATATAGAAGCTTGTGTATAGTCAACATTTAACGAACCTAATCTATGCAATATTTTGCATTTTAACACTTCGAACGATCTTCAAGTATAGGTTCAAGTTGTAGTATATCGAGTATTTTAAGTGCTGCAATGAAGGTTAAGCACGCTGTAATGTTACTTTTGTACCTCATCACCCACTAAATGCAACTACATTAGTGGTCTAATAACACTTAGCGCGCTTCGGCACGGTTCCATCATGCCGCTTATAGTGTTGCCACATATAATGCTTAGTCTGCTAAACCCAGTTATCTGGCTGTGGGGCATGGGAGCCAACGCTTCAACCATCAATGCAATTAAACATTACTCGATTTACTACATGAGTGATCCAAATATTTGATAATTGTTCGATCTGTTTTTGAAATATAGCTTAAAATATACAAGCTTCTAGTCCAAATGCATAATAATAGTTCAATTTCGCTTCATTCAGGATTTGCTCAAGCAGTTTATATTTTTTGTTAAGTTAAACTTAGAGGCTTGCTTAGAGGTTGAAGTTAGAATTTTCTGTTTCACAATAGAAAACAATTTCCTTGACAATTTCCAAACCATTCGATTTAATGTAAAAATAGTGCAAAACAGTATGTTCTGCATCACAATAGACAACAATTCCAAAACAATTGAATCTAACGTGGAGCCAATAATAAAGCCACTGCTCAAAGCAACACGTTTACCGTACATTTCACTGTTTAGAACAATTTAAAAACATAAGAATCTTCTGTATTACGATAGAAAACAATTCCCACACCATTGAATCAATTGTGGAACCAGTAGTGAAATCACTACTCAGAACAATACGTTTACCGTTCGATTCACTGTTTGAAACAATTCGAAAACATAAGAATCTTCTGTATCATAATAGAAAACAATACCAAAACAATTGAATTCAATGTAAAAACAGTACAAACAGTATGTTCGGCTTCACAATAGAAAACAATTTCAATACAATTGAATCAAATGTGGAACCAGAAATAAAATTACTACCCAAAACAATACGTTTACTGAGCATTTCACTGTTTGAAACAATTCGAAAACATAAGAATCTTCTGTATCACATTAGAAAACCATGCCCAAACCATTGAATCTAATGTAAAATCAAAGTTTAAAACAGTATGTTTTCGGCTTATTTAACTGTTCAAAACAATACAAACACATAAAAATCTTCTGTATATTTGATACCACGTATCGGTATTATCAACATTTCATTTACATTAGAATCTTATGTTTTGTGAAAAAATATGTATGAAAAAAAGTCCTTTTTTGTATTGTTACGATACTTAACAACCTATACAATTCAATGTGAAATCCTCATTCACATTTGATTCTATTGTTAGAAACATTTGATTCTGTTGTTTTTCTATTGTTATTTTAACATTGAATTCTATTGTGAGAGCATGGTTTTCAATGGTACTGTCACATTGGAATCCTATGTTCTTCTATTGTATTTTTTATCCGGGAAGCTTCTTTGTAGTGCGGGCGTATATCGATGATTCATGATTATTTCCGCGCATTACAGTAAAGAAAACTGGGATAAATTTATAGGTAATACGATCTGAAAATGGACCAACAAGTGCATAAACAAACGGATCAACAAACCAGCTGTCAAAATTTTATTTGCCTGCTGTTTGGTCATCATAAATTCTGAAAAATAGCCAAGCGGTCTACAAATGGCATTTATAAGAACATTTTGGCAAGAATACTGTCTTCACAAATGCAATTATAAATGTATACGCACTAATAGATTCTTTTATGGCTGCAAAACAGCAATGTTGATAAATCTGATAGCCGCCATAATAATTTTATTTCATTTCATTCTTATACTTTATTTTTAAGCATTTGCGCACATAGTGTTCCTTGATAATGGAGTGATACCAACTGAAATTTATTTAATGGCTAAAATAGCATATTGAAAAGGCTACATGTAAGTGAAATTTATGAAATTATTATTTTGTCCAACATTTCTTACTCTGGTAGGAACCAAAAATAAATCGAAATGTGAGCGATTTTCGAAGGGGCTTTTTATTTTTAGGCCTATTTTAGTATGTTTCGCAGTGAATTTCACGTGGCAATTGAAATTAAAGTACTAGACGATAAATATTTCACCTGAAAAAATATGATGGAGCCATCATGTTTCGAATTTGGTGTTCTCTTTTTTTTTGTTTTTAAGAATTTATTTAGATTGGATGTAATTCATAAACACAAAAATGTTATGATAAAAGCAATTATTAGTGGAAAAAGCAAGCGCTTAGACAGCGTGGCATAGAAACGGCAATGCCAAATCGCTTTTGTTAAGGTTCTTTCGAAACCTCCTGCAGGGTGGGCCAACTGATCTGATTTCACTCTTCGTGAGGTTATGGTCGATGAAATAAAGTCGAAAATATCTTGGCCATGGCTTTATGAAAGTCGTTTTATAGCAACCTTGTAGAATTTGATAAAACTTGAAATGTTACTTGGGGGGTCTAAAATCGTCAAATTTTGCGTTACGTAATATTTGAATGTACCCCAAGGAGAAACGAAAGTACGAGCACAGCGGAGCGGACCTGGTGTGATGGTTAGAACTCTTGACCCTCACGCCGAGGACCTGGGATCGAATCCCACTCCCGACAAACTCGCAAAATGTGAGTTCTTCCTTCGGAAGAGAAGTAAAGCGTGGGTCCCGAGATGAACTAGCCTAGGGCTAAAAATCTCGTTAATACAGATAAAAAAAAAAAGTACGAGCACAGAGAACAGACATCCAAGTCCAGTTCCGAAACTGTGTAAGGAATTTAACGGCCATTTGAAATATGCAACTCAAGTGGCAATAGCGTGGCGCTCCAATCGGTTAATTTCCCATACTAATTTAATTCACCACTTGAAATGTTTCAATTCACCACTGACTGTGGCAATATGGTGTTTGGTGGCGTTAGTGTTGTCATCGTGTATTGGTTTGCAACCTTACTCAAGTAAAGATTCAAATCCTTACACAGCTTTCCGAATGAAATTTATTCTAGCCTGGATGTCTGTTCTCTGTGGTACGAGTGCTTTTGGCATTAGCCTCTGCATGCTGTGAGATTTTGACTTTTACTGCGAGCACTGTGTTCAAAATTCCTATGAGAGATAGCAGGACAGCACCAAAACAGAGCTCGCAGTAAAAGTCAAAGAATTTTGCCAGCATACACAGGCTAATTGGCTTTGACGGAAGCAAAAATGCACTCACTCCAATGGGAAATCCCATTTGTATCTGTCACCGTGTGCGACAAGAAATATAAACAAACGAATTTTGTCTCGTTTTTTCTCACGTTTGCCATACGACTCCCGCAAGGTGGCAGCACTGCAACGCCATCAAGGCCTATAAAGCTGGGTCTTGTGGGCTGACTCAATTTGCTCTCTCAGCGGGAGCCTAAATCGGGAGCCAAACATTGCATATTGAGGTTATGTTCAACCTGTGTGATCAATTAGGAAGTATTGTTATCTATCGGAATTTAAAAAAATATTTTCATCTCTAATTTGTTTTTTTTTAACAAACTGTATATCACACATGATCGAACCATTTTACATCTCTTATTTTGATCAGAGATACATTCGCCGTGAAACAATAAAATACTAGCGCGACCTTTCCAACGGCCTTTCACCGAAGACCACATTATCAAGAAGACTTGCAGCACTGCTGAAAGCCGGGAGTCACTTTTAGCAGCGCCACCACGGATGAAGGTGGCACTATTCGTGATAGTGTGTGTAAATCTTCATACTCGCATCAATTCACTCTAACACTTTTATACAAAGGTGACACCTTAGCTCACCAGGCAGCGGTGCCGTCGGTGACGCTTGCCGTTAGTATGGGACCATTCATAAACCACGTAGACTTTTAGGGGAAAGGGGAGGGGGTCTGGCCAAAGTCCACGCTCCACACAAATTTTAAAGTTTTTGTATGGACGAAAGTCTACGAGGGGGGTGGGGGGTCTGAGATGGTCAAAATTTGGTCTACGTGGTTTATGAACAGCCCCTATGGAAAAATGACAGAGTTCCATGTCTTCTTGATAAAGTACACAGCTAGTTTAGATTACCGACTTCGGTAAAATTTTACTGGGTTTTTGAACTGCTGGCTTTTCGGTATTTTTTTCAATTACCGAAGAGTATGTAAATTGAAAAGTTGATCATCTGTCAAATAATAACTGAGCTAGTCAGTAATTTTTGTTGGGGAAATTTACTGACTTTCAGTTATTCATTTGTTTACAGCTGACTACCGAGTTTCCCAGTTTCATAATACTTGCCCATACCTCGCACTCCCTCGCATTTTGTGTTATTTAATCATTTTTGCATAAATACATTGCGGATATAGTCATGAATGCCGGCAAAATGATCGTCTTTTTAAATCTTTGTCAGCTCTTGGGAGGACAGTACAGAATCTGCGACGGATTTGCGAAAGTGGTTGAACAAAACTAGATCCGCGATGCTGCTGGTGCTAAAGTGTGTAAGGAAATCAATCTTTGAACCACACGGGAGATGCCACACATTGCAGTATCTTCCCTGATCTAGTCCCGCATAATAACCTTCTCTATGAATTCGTCGCAGAATCTGTATTCCTTACCTGTGAGTTGACGGGATGATAAAAAGATCAAGTCTTCAGCTGCTATGGACGGCAAAATTGAGTTCGATAAGAATTCTGCTGCTGCTGCTCCTGGAAAATGATGGTGAATGGATGTTTGACAGCTGCCCGTGAGAGCAGCAGTTTGTTTTCGTTTACATTGGCGAAAACTCGGTACAGGAGCAATGATTACTGAAAATCGGTAGTTGATTTCACTGACTTTTTCCTCCTTTTCGGTGTAATATGAAAATTACCGGGTTACAAGCGACTCAAATAACCGAACTCAGTAAAATGTAGAACACATTACTGAAGTTCGGTATCTCTTCAAACAAAAATGCTGATTTGTCGCCAAATCATTGTTTAACAGTTCGAGCCCAGTAAAAATAGTTACCGAACTCGTAATTCTTAAATAAGTGTGTAGTCTTCGCTAGAGGTTCAAATAAAAAAATGAACCCCGGTGGTTTGCATGAGGTGTCGTTCAAACCAACGGTGGTAGACCACGGGGTAGACGGTAAATCGTGAATAAGCGACAAAGATTAAGGCAATCTGGCGCTCATCACCCTTCTCTCTCAAGCAGCAGCAGAAGATAGCAATTTTTTGTTTAATGTTTTCATAGGGAAACGTTTCCCTATGAAAACAAACCTATCCTCCTCGGGAGCCAAGGCTTTATCGTAATGAAAAACCTGATGTGATTTTTGCGAGGATTTTTGGATAACGAAAGGGCCTTTTGCAGGTAACAAAGATTTACTGTTTTGAAGCCCACTGGGGTTTCATGAATCTGACAGTTCTCAAGTCATACTATTTTGGGAACGTATGGGCAAGGCGGGTAAAGTGGGCATCAGTTAGTTCAGTAAGCGGTCCGGTCACCAAAATCGTCCATTTCGTTTTGAGCCTTCAACGGTGAAACTCGTGTTGATTAGTCGGACAGACATTTAGCTTAAAAAAATCTTTACAATATTTATTAAACAAGAGAATGTAGTTATAAAAGTGTGAAAACATCTCAATCTGCTGATTGACGATGTGCGCATTTTGAAACCAACTAAAATGGAATTGATCTGATTCCAAGCGCTTGTCATGGATCCCGGTGAAATGGCTACATTTATTGATCCGCGTGGTAAGTTCAAGACCAATTTGAATTAATCGCAATAAATCTGCCCACGTAAATTAATCGACTGATGATTCAAAAAACCCTAATTTCGTATGAAAAATCCATGATTTGACACTCATGCACCATTCTGATGCCATTTCCGCCATGCATTCCGATAGTTGAATTTTGAGGTTAGGATATTCGTCTAATGCGGATGTCTTATTATTTTTACAGGGGCGTCATTGAGTAAGGGGCATAGCACGGATCATCAAGGAAGCAACTAAAAATACTACACCCAGGTAAGTGTAATAGCAAATACAAAGCAAACTTGTTTTGTATCTCGAAGCAATTTCGTATGATGATAAAACCCCTACCATTTATGAATCCTTATGATTCTAAACTATGCACCACTATCTGAAACATTCATTGTTTGAAATAACAAATATTTACTGTTGTTTGTATGTTTTGTATGATTTCCAATCTGATCTCGATTTTTTCTCTTTCTAGATGTCTACTCCAACGAAGGAAAAATGATGACTCAAGAGGTAGGTTTATTTACAAACGTTTTGTAGTAAGTTGATTGGCAAGACATGTTTTAATGATGAGAGAAATCCTTAACCATTTTATGAAATCGATGATTCAACAAAGATATGCACCACTATCTGATGCAAACTTTTAAGCCAACAATTTATGAATCAAACAAATCTTTTTGCAATGTGTAACTCCTGTTCTGTTTTTTACAGGTTTAATCCTCGGTCTAAAATCGCGGGAATGATACTCAAGCAGTAGCATTGAAGCAGGTAAATTTCATATTATATCACCACATAACCACAGTGTTTGAAATCATGAAAGATATAATAGTCGGCATTTTCAGTTTGAAAGTAATGCTACGGTGTGTTTCCAGGGGGAATTTTTGGGCACTTTACATTTTAATTCAGCCAATTTTATATCAATCAATTGCCTTGTTCAATCAAACAGTTAACGATGAGCTACGTACAATATCTAGCAGTTAACAAAAATCCTCCCAACCAGAATGACTTGAAAGTTGTTGCATAGTTTAAGGAGTAACATTTGATGAATACCTATATAATTATTAATTTGTAATTTATTAATCGTACGTAAGCCTGTCAGTTTTACAACTTTGTATCAGGTTAAGGAAAGTTAAACAACACAATTGTGTAACAAAGTTTACATATACACCATTCAGCATTTTAGTTATACTTTTAAGTGATTTTCACCTACCATTATTTTTACACTGAAAATCCCGACTTACTACACGTTCGCGTTTTCAACTACTGTGCATTCTCAAATTTACGTTTAAAATGATGATAACAATCCTTATAGTTACATGAATACTATGATTCAACAATTTTATGCACCACTATCTGACTAAACAAATTCATAAAGCTTTGTAATTCTAAAAATTATCCTTTTACCCCATCAATAACAATAACTTTTCTTTTCTCTTACAGGCGGCCGACTTGTCTTTCAGGACTATGTTTATTCTTTCAAAAGTTCAATAAAAGAAAACCGTTTCTTAACTAATATGACGTTTTTAATTCAAATTCAACATAGTTCTCAAAGAAAATTATCACAAAATCCACTGTTATTCGGAAAAGTAATGCTCATCCTTCAGCTCCTCCGGCATGTATCGCAGTCCGGATTCGTCCTTGTGTAGCAGGTTGTACCCCGCTCCGTAGTTGAGGCTCTTCATCAGTTTGGTCGAGGCGTTCCGCAGATGCAGCGGGACACTCGGCATGGGTCCTTTGTGTTGCGCGATCGATGCCTTGCACCGGTTGAAAGCGTTGTACACTTCGCGGCTTTTGGGTGCTCGGGCCAGATAAACGGCACAGTGCGCAATGATGCAGTCCGCTTCGGGCATTCCGACGGCTTGTACAGCGTTCAGGGTTGAAGTGGCCACCGTCAGGGCGTTGGTGTCGGCCAAGCCGATGTCTTCACTGGCCATTCGGATCATCCGTCGAACCAGATAGCGTGGATCCTCTCCGGAGACCAACATCCGGGAGCACCAGTAGAGGGCTGCGTTGTCGTCCGAGGCGCGGATCGATTTATGCAAAGCCGAGATCAATTCGTAGTGCTGGTCTCCTTTGCGGTCGTACAGCATGTGGGATTTCTGCAAGAAATGAATATTACACCATACAAAATTGCAACTCATTACTACGAAGATAGAGTACTGGCCATCAGGCATGTCCTATTTTGCCCCCATTCACACATCAGTTTCATGTGAATAGGTCTCGTTTTTCTAATGGAGCCAACCGAACTTACCTTAATTCCCTCTTTGATTTCATCCAGCGAGATCCGTTTCAAAGCGGAATTCTCTTCCTCTTGCTGAGCCGCAACCGTATTCAGCGCCAGCTGAAGACTGTTCAGCGCAATCCGAGCATCACCGTCGCAAATTTCCGCCAGCCAGCGAATGCTCTCGGCGCTGATCATCATCCGTGGAACGAACGGCAGACTCCGGATGTCCGGTACTTTATTGTTGTTCTCAAACATGATCGTCTTGTACTGCGGAAGCGCCCGCTCCAGAATCTTCATCACCGCTTCCACGCCCAACTTCTCCAGCACAATCACCCGACAGCGGCTCAGCAGGGCCGAGTTCAAGCTGAACGACGGATTCTCCGTCGTGGCCCCGATCAGCGTAATGGTACCGCTTTCAACGTGCGGCAGGAAGATGTCCTGCTGCAGCTTGTTGAACCGATGAATCTCATCCATGAACATAATCGTCTTCCGTTTGAATGCAATGTCGTTTTTGGCCACTTTGACTGCTTCCTTAACGTCGTTCACTCCGCTCATTGTGGCGGACAATTTAACGAATCGCATGGTCTCGTGCTTCTTGCAGTGGGTCGCAATAATGTGAGCCAAGGTCGTCTTGCCACACCCCGGAGGACCCCACAGGATCATACTTGGAATGGTATTCTTCTCAAACAGCGTCCTCAAAACCGTATTCTTTCCAATTATCTGCTCCTGACCGATGTAATCGCCCAGCTCGTTCGGTCGCATTTTCTCCGCCAGGGGAACACTTCCTCCATCATCCTCCGCCGCTTTCGCTTTGGCCTTCTCACGTTTACTCTGTTCCCGCTCTTTTTCCTTCTCTTCGTCCGACAAATCAATCACCGTCCGTTCGATATCCTCCTCGTTCACATGTCCACCGTTACTATTCCTATCCTCTCCTCGTCTGGCCCGCTTAGCACTTCCGACGTTCGGCGACGTTTTGTTAAAAATGCTGAAGCTTCGCTTGGATTCTCTTCCGGCCGTGGCAACACTCCCATCCACCGTCGTCCCGTTGGTCGTTGATTGGGGCGCCGTCGAATCGTTCAAAAACAAACAACGATCAACGTGCGCCTCGATGTCCGACATCGGGAACAGCTTGTCGCACACCGGACAGACCGATCGGGTGCACGACGATGATGGTTGCGGTTCTTCGGACATTCCGAAGGAGTCGCGTACTAACGGCCGACAGGTTTTAAAATTCAGTAAAACGTTTGGAAACCGTAAAAATAAGATGCACTTTTCTAAACGCGGGACATGTTTTCACTGGAAAAAAATACGTTTTATGTTTGTTTACTTTGTGCAAAGCGCGATGTCAGTACACGCGGGGGGTCACTCAATGGAAAAATGCCGAAAAGGCCTATTATATAATGAAAAAGATTTTTCTGGACAGTGATTTGAATAGGTCGTTAGTTCCCTGAGAATCATGGAACTGATGGAATTCAACTCAGGGGTGATACACAAATTATGTCACGCAAAAATCGACCTTTTTCAACCCCCCCTCTCCCCTATGTCACACCTTTTGTATGGGACCTCAAAATTATTTGTATGGGTTGCCACGTTCTGCTAAACCCCCCCTCCCCCTACAAGCGTGACGTAATTTGTGTACGACCCCTCACTTATGCCACCTTATGCTGTTTTTCTCCATTATCCATTTCCAACCTGGATTAGAACTGGATCAGATCACAGTTTCAACCCAAACCCGACATAATTTAAGCTTTGAACAGCTTTGAACCTTATATCACAGAGAAACAGACGTCACACTCTCAACGCCTTCCATCGATCACCTTTTTAACGGTTGATTCAAATTTTTAGTAGTAGGTCGATTGGCCACTCGCGGCGCTGGTGTCGTTTTTGCTCCTGTTTGACGTTTGCTCACTACCGCCATCTAGTGGCGGCCCGGCTAAACACAGTAGATTTAGCATTGGGCGATTACGTTTTCGTGACGATGTTTTTTTAATGAAATTTGTTCTAAGTGTTACGTCTGTTTCTCTGTGCTTATATATCCCATAGTGGTTTCTGCTTTTAGTAGTGTTGCGTGTACGTACACGCTGCATTACACGAACACCACTTGAGTTACTGGTTGAAAATAGTAAACAAAGATCAGCTGTTTCCAGCAAAATCAAATGGGCATATTTTCAACCAGTAGATTCGCATTAGTGTTCGTGACACCGCGCTGCGAAACCACTATAGCGGGAATGAGCCATTTTACGAGACGTTTCGGATCAGCTGATCGCTCATTTTATGAATGAAAATTTGACAGGAGGTTGCGCCCAAGCCCGTGAGTGTTAATATCAATATCAACACTGTTGTCGTTTCGTAAAATAGACTATAGATTCCAGCGCGAAAAATGATTAAGCATATCTGGAGCTCGATTTGAAAAGGTCGTATGTGCTTTTGTCGATTAAAAATTCGATCATTTGGATTCGCTTATTATAGCAAAAACCGTTGAAATTGAACAAAGTTGATACGTACAGCAGAATCATCACAAAACAGGCTTTCCGTTCCATCATTAAAAGTCTCCAAAATATCTTCTCTATTGCTACAATAACTAAAATAAACTGATCGAATTTTATATCGACAAATGTACATACGACCTTTTCAAATCGAGCTCCAGATATTTTAGAGTAAGGGTCTGTGTCAATTGGGTTGTTTAGTGAATTAAATATTGCTATTTTCTTTAGCCTAATCGGAAGAGCTCATTTTTCTGAGTATAAGTTGATTTTATTGCGTTCAAATTCCTTTGTTTAGATGGTTAAATAATCAAAACAGTTTTAATATCCGTGGATAGAATGACAGTTCAATCGATAAAGTGACAGTTCGCCCCGAACAAAAAAAATTCCCCATACAAATTTTAAATGCATTTTAAAAATAGTTCCCGGGCACCAAAAATGATGAAATTTTTCTGAGCCACTATGATTTTTTTCAGATTTTTAGAACTTTATTTTGATACCTAAAATCAATTTCAAAGAGATTTTTTGAAATCACCTTTTGACAGCTGGGCAACTGTTTGACAGCTCCGCCCAGTACAAAATGGAATGAGGGGTGATTCGACAAATCGCTCCCATACAAACTTCAAACTGATTTTAAAATAGGTTCCCGGGCACCAAAATTCATGAAAATTTGGATTTCGGCTCAGTTTGACATGCAGACTCAGAATATGGAATTATCTCAACACCGCTAATGAAGCCAATTGACACAGACCCTGAGTGTATTATAAACGTTTGTTTCCAATGCAAAACTATGGTTAAAGGTGTACTCAATAATGTATACCGCATTTAGTTCATCACTGGACTGCGCACTGAGTCTTCATAAGTGCGAAAACGTAAATAAAACTGCGCGATTGGATCTAATCTAATTGATGTCTTCGGCGCACTATTTCTTCGATGTATGCTGAATAAGTGCTCTGAAGACACCAAGTCGATTGGATGCAATCGCGCACTTTTATTTGCATTTTCGCACTTGTGAAAACTAGTGCGATAGTCCAGTGGTGAACTAAATGCGCTATATCGTTCAATGTTCACTTGTACGCAGTCTGCTATTTATATCTGTGGGCTCACTTAACAAAAATCACAATACCACAGAAAACATACATTCAAGCCCAAAGCTGTTTAAGGAATTAAACGGTCGTTTGAAATGGCAACACAAGTGGCAATTCTGTTTCGGCGCTGGTACCGCAAAGTTCCAATGCCGTTGTCAGTGGTGGATATGAAACTTATCGTGATACGTATACTCACCACTGATTGTGGCAACTTGCCATGAGTTATCAACGCTAAAAAATGAGTTCTTACACAGCTTTCGAGACAAAATTTGTTCTAGCTTGCCATTTCAAATGACCGTTAAATTCCTTACACAGTTTTGGAACTGGACTTGGATGTCTGTTCTCTGTGGCTATTCTCCGTGCAGTTGAAACCCGGAATTTTCGACTAGCGAAGTTGGACTTTTCTCAAAATCCATGCTTCGGACCTAACTTCGGAGGTGGTGCGCTGTATAGTGGACCAGGTTACTATACAGCGCACCACCCAAGTAACCAGTAAGCATTTAAAATAGCATTCCTTCAGCATTATAGTAGCCTTTACGACAAGGTGTTAAATGCTAATTAGCCGTATAGTGCTACCTCACAGCAGGTTTTGGCAAAATAACGGGCTGTCTTAGTGCTATCCCTTCAGGAACGTCGTGACGAAATGTCAAAGAAGTGTAACGCCTCGTCGAGCAAAAAAAAAACAAAAATAGATTGACGTCTGCTTCTCGTTCTCTCAGCCTGCTTCCCCGCTTCATCGTCCTTCCATATTCCAGCCGGTGCTAGGTGGTACTTTTTTGCTGATTTTTGTAGTGATGTAGGTTTGAACTTACGATCCGGAGATTGATTAATCATATCTGCTTCGGATTCTGTTGCTCCTGATCCACGATGCTAAAGCTGTCCCGGTGGCGTGCGTTGATTTAATCGCTAATATAAAGAATGATTCGATAACAGCTTCAGATTCAACATCCAAAACTTGTTTTCATTGAGATATTTCATTGTGGTAGAGCATTACGATCCCTTCTTTTAAATATCTGTGGAATAAGATTGTTTTTTCCCTCTTTCAAACAATCCTATGATCAACCAAAGCACGCACCTATTCAGCATATATTTTCCGACGAAATGATAAATAATTGGTGATTTTTTGATGGACAAGTTCCTAATCCAATCCAGCTGCAGTAATGTTTTCTTTGGTGCTTTTGGATGAGTAGGGGAAAATGAAGAAACAAATAAGATGCACAGATTTGTAAACAGAAGCATAGGCTCTGTAAGAGAGAGACAAAATGTGTTGCCAAATGCGTAACATATCTCCCAACCTTTTTGCTCCTAGAATTTAAAGAGCAGTTGAAAAGCATTCTGTATGCTCCCAAGTGAAACCACTTCAAGCAGTTGAAATGCTAATTAACAACCGAAAGCTTTTGAGCAGCACAGCTTATGCTAACTCAAGGCAGCTATGCATTCGAACTGCTCATGTAACGCAGCAAGCAGTTTAAATGCGTAATACGGGTTGATACACGGCTTATTCAAATGCTTAGTGGTTACCTGGGCACTTTCGAAGTTAGGTCCGACGCATGGATTTTGAGAAAAGTCCAACTTCACTAGTCGAAAACTCCGATTTTCAACTAAATTGAGAATAGGTTGCGATGCAGTCTTGCGGCCAAGCGAAAAAAATCCAATCAAACTTGCGTCTTGTCACTTCAATTTGACGAAAAGATCGGAGATCTTATCTAGCAGGTCGCCGCCTGTCTGTCGTCATAGGTGATTGTCAGTCCGTTTCATTTGCCGCAACGTCTGGTATCCCACAAGGCAGCCACTTGGGACCACTGATCTTTTTGACTGACCGCAATTTCGTCGTTTCTGTTGTTGGCGCCATCTGTCCGCCGGTCCGCGAACTGTCGTGCACTTGATTTCTGGAGCAACTTTAGACTAGGACCTTTCGTCATAGCTAAAATGTTGGGCGTGTGTAAGAGTTGCACTAATGAGCTCGTTGATAACTCAATAATGAAATGTGGCGGGTTCTGCTCAGCTCGTTTTTGCGTTGATTGCGCTGAATTGGACCCCAGCGCGCGTGCGAATGTCGATACCTACACAAGCCTCTATTGGATGTGCAAGGAATGCTGCAAACTCATGGAAAATGCGAGATTCAAAAATGCGCTGGTTTCATCGAACGCTGTTAATACCGGATTTCTAAACGCAATGAAGGATGAAATACCCCAAGTAACCAGTAAGCATTTAAAATAGCATTCCTTCAGCATTATAGTAGCCTTTACGACAAGGTGTTAAATGCTAATTAGCCGTATAGTGCTACCTCACAGCAGGTTTTGGCAAAATAACGGGCTGTCTTAGTGCTATCCCTTCAGGAACGTCGTGACGAAATGTCAAAGAAGTGTAACGCCTCGTCGAGCAAAAAAAAAACAAAAATAGATTGACGTCTGCTTCTCGTTCTCTCAGCCTGCTTCCCCGCTTCATCGTCCTTCCATATTCCAGCCGGTGCTAGGTGGTACTTTTTTGCTGATTTTTGTAGTGATGTAGGTTTGAACTTACGATCCGGAGATTGATTAATCATATCTGCTTCGGATTCTGTTGCTCCTGATCCACGATGCTAAAGCTGTCCCGGTGGCGTGCGTTGATTTAATCGCTAATATAAAGAATGATTCGATAACAGCTTCAGATTCAACATCCAAAACTTGTTTTCATTGAGATATTTCATTGTGGTAGAGCATTACGATCCCTTCTTTTAAATATCTGTGGAATAAGATTGTTTTTTCCCTCTTTCAAACAATCCTATGATCAACCAAAGCACGCACCTATTCAGCATATATTTTCCGACGAAATGATAAATAATTGGTGATTTTTTGATGGACAAGTTCCTAATCCAATCCAGCTGCAGTAATGTTTTCTTTGGTGCTTTTGGATGAGTAGGGGAAAATGAAGAAACAAATAAGATGCACAGATTTGTAAACAGAAGCATAGGCTCTGTAAGAGAGAGACAAAATGTGTTGCCAAATGCGTAACATATCTCCCAACCTTTTTGCTCCTAGAATTTAAAGAGCAGTTGAAAAGCATTCTGTATGCTCCCAAGTGAAACCACTTCAAGCAGTTGAAATGCTAATTAACAACCGAAAGCTTTTGAGCAGCACAGCTTATGCTAACTCAAGGCAGCTATGCATTCGAACTGCTCATGTAACGCAGCAAGCAGTTTAAATGCGTAATACGGGTTGATACACGGCTTATTCAAATGCTTAGTGGTTACCTGGGAGTGTCGATGAAGAGAAATCGATCATGTAATTTTTAAACTTAATTTGAGCACAATCTAGATTTGTCCAAATAGAAACCAATGCAAACAAACAAACAAACAAACAAACAAACAAACAAACAAACAAACAAACAAACAAACAAACAAACAAACAAACAAACAAACAAACAAACAAACAAACAAACAAACAAACAAACAAACAAACAAACAAACAAACAAACAAACAAACAAACAAACAAACAAACAAACAAACAAACAAACAAACAAACAAACAAACAAACAAACAAACAAACAAACAAACAAACAAACAAACAAACAAACAAACAAACAAACAAACAAACAAACAAACAAACAAACAAACAAACAAACAAACAAACAAACAAACAAACAAACAAACAAACAAACAAACAAACAAACAAACAAACAAACAAACAAACAAACAAACAAACAAACAAACAAACAAACAAACAAACAAACAAACAAACAAACAAACAAACAAACAAACAAACAAACAAACAAACAAACAAACAAACAAACAAACAAACAAACAAACAAACAAACAAACAAACAAACAAACAAACAAACAAACAAACAAACAAACAAACAAACAAACAAACAAACAAACAAACAAACAAACAAACAAACAAACAAACAAACAAACAAACAAACAAACAAACAAACAAACAAACAAACAAACAAACAAACAAACAAACAAACAAACAAACAAACAAACAAACAAACAAACAAACAAACAAACAAACAAACAAACAAACAAACAAACAAACAAACAAACAAACAAACAAACAAACAAACAAACAAACAAACAAACAAACAAACAAACAAACAAACAAACAAACAAACAAACAAACAAACAAACAAACAAACAAACAAACAAACAAACAAACAAACAAACAAACAAACAAACAAACAAACAAACAAACAAACAAACAAACAAACAAACAAACAAACAAACAAACAAACAAACAAACAAACAAACAAACAAACAAACAAACAAACAAACAAACAAACAAACAAACAAACAAACAAACAAACAAACAAACAAACAAACAAACAAACAAACAAACAAACAAACAAACAAACAAACAAACAAACAAACAAACAAACAAACAAACAAACAAACAAACAAACAAACAAACAAACAAACAAACAAACAAACAAACAAACAAACAAACAAACAAACAAACAAACAAACAAACAAACAAACAAACAAACAAACAAACAAACAAACAAACAAACAAACAAACAAACAAACAAACAAACAAACAAACAAACAAACAAACAAACAAACAAACAAACAAACAAACAAACAAACAAACAAACAAACAAACAAACAAACAAACAAACAAACAAACAAACAAACAAACAAACAAACAAACAAACAAACAAACAAACAAACAAACAAACAAACAAACAAACAAACAAACAAACAAACAAACAAACAAACAAACAAACAAACAAACAAACAAACAAACAAACAAACAAACAAACAAACAAACAAACAAACAAACAAACAAACAAACAAACAAACAAACAAACAAACAAACAAACAAACAAACAAACAAACAAACAAACAAACAAACAAACAAACAAACAAACAAACAAACAAACAAACAAACAAACAAACAAACAAACAAACAAACAAACAAACAAACAAATGTAGGAGTTTTAGTAGGCTATGATTAACAGAATAGGGTCATTCGATGTAATGTCAGATCATTCAATCTCGAGTCGCCAAATAAATGAGACGTATCTATTCATTGGTCAAGTCCTCTGTATTTGCAATAACTTCACAAACAAACAAACAAACAAACAAACAAACAAACAAACAAGCAAACAAACAACAAATACCGTCAAGGCACCATTCACCGTGGATCTAAGAGGATTCAGGGCAAATAAGGACTGTCATTTGATACCAGTCTTATAAACATTGTTGGTGACGCTTTAAATTGCCTTCATTATAGGATAAAATTAAAGTAATATCCAGAGAAGTCGAAAATTTTTCACAAAATTTGGTGTTATAATACAATTAGTAAAGCGTAGTAAGGTCGCCTGATTCTGTGGTAGGTCACCATTCACCGTGGTAGTAGGGACCCATTCACCGTGTATGAGAAATTTTATTCTATTTTGTTTAAAAATGATCAAAACAACCCAGCCAAGGGATTTTTCTTCGTTTATATTCATATCAAGTAATAACTTACAAGATTTTATTAGAAAAACGAATGTTAAAATTTTTAATTTTTTCTAGGTATATGGGACAATATGGGGCACGGTGAATGATTTTTAGGGTATCCATTTACCGTGCCCTTTTGTTTCAATTAAAAAGTACGAGTAATCGTACTTTCTTGCTAAACTTGCTTCGGTAGTGCAAAATACATACCTGATATGTGAATTTAATTGCTTCTTGGTGGAATAAAAACGTTACTACATTTAGTTTATCGCTTAAATCACCTTAGCGCAGTTTTCGTTTTTTCCACGGGGGTGCTACGGTGATCGTATTTTGTTGCCGCTTATCATGCGCAACCAGAGCTCATCAATACCAACATTCACTCAGTACATAAGCGGGAGAAGATAAGGAAAAACGCACTTTAGCGAACAAAGTTTGTGAGAAGAGGTGTTGTGTGTCTTTTTACAAACAATCCCCACTCTCTGTAGAAACTTTACCTAAACATTGACATTCTCAAATTGAAAATTATCAAATAATGCCGATTTTCATGATCATCAATACTCTAATGAGATCTAATGTGATGCAAGCGTTTTGCATCAATATCCCTCGTAAAAAGGTAAACTTTCAAATTTCACGACTGTATTGGTGCATATTTTGGGTGGAGCATAAATTTATGCTCCATGTAAGGAGGCACAATCCAACCTGTCAAACTCCATAGTGAAAAAATTAGGGGACTGTTATGGTCTTCTTGTTTTCTTACCCCGCATTAAAATTATGCTGCTGTGTTGAAAGATAGGTTGTCAGCTTGAGCCCTACGCTTGAGCCGCTGTTATGCTGGCTACGAAAACATTGCATTGGTGGGATAGGGATGCCAATTCCTTGGAAAAAATAGGTTGCCGTCCCCTTGGTTTTTTCACTATGAATGCAGTGAACGAGCAGAAACCCACTTCATGTGAACACACTTTAGTGTCAAAATGATACTTTTAAATGTTTCTAATGAGTGTTTTGACACGGTAACAACAACAATACATTAGTGTTGTAGTGGTGAAATTGAAGGGAAATTGTCATATCATTCAATCGTAATATGGAAATAATGAAAAAATATTCGAAGGCACACGGTGAATGGCGCCTTGACGGTACAAAAGAAAATAGCAAAAATAAATAAAAGAGAAACAAAACATGTAACAAAAAGAGTGAAAAAGAAAAAAAAACAAAATACTCCGAAAAGCAAGAAGAAGCATTTCAATTGCTTGGTTACAGGTTCTCTTCGATATAACGTACAAAAAAGTTTACTCTTTGTACGTTACATCGAAGTGTACGTTATATCGAAGCAGAGAAAAATTTAATATTTTTTATGCTAATACAGTACGGACCCGATTTTGTCAGCCCCTTTTTGCGACGAACTTTTTGCTCTCATTATCTAACGGGCAAATATTGATCAATTCATTTAAGATCATCATCAAACTACTGCTGAAAGGCAGAACATAGAGGAATAAAAAGTATGAATATCTGTTTAAGTTTTTGAGGGGAGCAAAAAATGTGTTCCGGAAAGGGGCTGACAAAATCGGGTCACTTATGTATTGATGATTTCGACGTGAAATTAACCCTAAATAATCATTTCGGTGAAATTCACAAAACCAATAATGAAAAACATGAGTTTTCACGAAAAAGTAATTTCGTTTTTTGTGCTTCGATATAATGTACACTAAATTTTTACCCAGTTTGCGCTAATTCTAGGTAACAAGGTTAATACTGCAAGAAAACATGGAAAACATTAGGGGGATTCACAACTGCGTAAACTGATTAAACTGATGAGATGTCGCGATTACCAAGGCAATCTTTGATTATTTCATTCGCAAAATCATGAAACATTTCAAATAAGCAGAAAATCATGGCTTACGCAGCAATTTAATCTGTTTAGTGAGTACCCCTATGATTTGAGTGGATTCCTAGCTTATCTGAGGGATATTCCTGAGAAAAATTAAAATTTTCAATGTTGTACGTTATATCGAAGCAAAATGTACGTTATATCGAATTCGCTATATCGAGGGTACGTTAAATCGAAGAATACCTGTATTATGAATTCGGAGCAATGTTTCCAAACAGTTCAATGTTCTTGTGGGTCAACAGAATGCACTCCGGTTTCCCTCAAACTCATTCAAACTATCTACCGAATCTGAACGGATGCACAAAAGGGTTTAAAACGTGATTCATATTCACCATCGACCATGATTGATGACAGCCAGCGAAGTTGGCGTGGCAGTAGCTACGCAGCAAGTCTGACCATCACACGTTGCAATGGTCCACTGCACGAAGTTATGCTGGCCTGCTTACTCTCACAGAAAATTTGACGTTTGAGAGGTGCCGACACCGCTCAAACGTCAAATTTCGTGTGAGAGTAAGCAGGCCAGAATAAATTCGTGCAGTAATCCATTGTTGTTCCTGAAAGCTTCCTTGTCTTGTCAAGCAGTCAGTGGTCGGTCGGCCGCCATACACGATAATGCAGCGACAGTTACTTCCAACCTCACCCACCACCACCCACCAACGACAACGACGACGACGACGTTGGTTGGTGTAAAGCTCAGTCCAGCTCTGAGAGCTTCAAACCCAAGTTTCCAACGCACTGACAGAATGATTGAATTTTCCCCGAGGGCCCACCACGTGGAGTTGAGGTTGGTCGTCTTTGGCTCTGTGTGTGTATCTAATGCCAAGGCTGCTGTCAGGATGGTCAGGATAAGACTCAGGTCAGTTCCTTGTTCCGTTGTGGTTGTTGTTGTTATTGGGTGGGGACAGTTGATACAGTTGGGTATCGTATACCACGGTACCACTTTACGCACATCGAAATTTCGCAGCTGCCTCGCATTCAATTTGCGAGTATGTAGTAGCGTATAATAAGTGCATAAAATTAGTTACAGGAATTACCTAATTATCTTCCGAAAACCAACTGGATTGGATGAAGGATCACTGAGAAACCACTGTGTTATAAAAGTTTCGACTGTACTGCTCTCCCATAGTAAGGATGCCATCTTCAGATCAACCTAGAAGAGCACGTGATATTATTAATGGTTCGTTTTGATTAAACTTTATTAAATCAAGAGACGCCCGGGCTGGGCAGTGAAATGTAATCTGATAGATACGTGCCCGGTAGGGACTGGATTGGCTTTATCGTTCCATTATTCGGGATTGTACGTCACTTGTTTTTAGCCTTTCTCGCACAAAAAAAAAACATTTTATGCAATTCAGTTTCATAATTTACATTTTATATAACTCATTTTGGTATCATAATAGCCGATTTTTCCGAACTGGTTCATTATGCAGCTGAAATGAGTTGCATAATGAAAAATAGTTGTATAATGTTCATAATGCAACTCATTTGAGTTGCATTATGAACATTATGCAACTCAAATGGGTTGCATTATGAAAAAATCATTGCATAAAATTTTGTATGGAACGCGTTGCAAAACTCGATTTTTTCAGCACTCTTCGTATTTATCCAACTCGGCAAGCCTCGTTGGATAAATGTACGACTCGTGCTGAAAAAATCAACTTTTTGCAACTCGTTACATAAATAACTATTTTATCATTAAAAAAGAGTGTAATCAGTTTCGTTCAAAGAGGGTATTCTGCTTAGAGGGTTCGAAAAGTCGGTACAAGATTTTTTTTATAAAAATGGCAGATTGCTTAGCATAATTTGAAGTGACGAATTAAAGATTGCAACGCACATTTAGCTCCAAAGAGGAAATGGAAGATACAAAATTAATGAATGTCGTTGCTGCTTCTATTTGTTATCACCCTTACGTCGGAAATGTACTACATAAATGCAATGATTTTAATTATGTGTGATAATATGTATTAGGAAATTGACAGAGAGAGTTCACCTCGTTCATAAATGCCGCACATAAAATTTGTCCGTAGAGTTAATACAGGTTTAGCAAAAGCAACTTGGGCAACTTGGAGGAAGAGGGGATTCAAGAATAGTCCACGCTTGTCCACGGAGATAGGGGTGGGGCTCTGATAAGTGTGCACGTAGCATTGACATAAGAATTAAGAAACAAAAAAATTTCCGCTGTTCGTACTCGTATGAAGTTAATCGTCAATATTAACTTCTTTTCCCGATCAGCCTAGATAGCTGTGTAGTGTCGGAAGCGGTTGCCTCAATTGGCTTCTTTAGCGGTGTTGAGATAATTCCACATTCTGATTCTGCATGCAAAACTGAGCCGAAATCCAAATTTTCATGAATTTTGGTGCCCGGGAACCTATTTAAAAATCAATTTGAAGTTTGTATGGGAGCAATTTTTGATCACTTTTGAGCCAAATATTTGATCACTTTTGACAGTTAAATTTTGACCAAGGTGTACCTGGCAAACAAAAATATTTGTCACTCTCGAAAAACGAATAGAGCTTGCTGACGTTTATTCACCTTTCTCTTTCAAACATGCAGGCGGAATAGGATTTGTTGCCATCAGGAAAGGTTTCCCGATGAAAACAAATTTTATCCCGCCTGCATGCTTGAAATAGAGAGGTGAATAAACGTCAGCAAGCTCTATAGGGACAAACAGAGACAAACAACCAGCCAAAATTTATCTGTCAAAAGTGGTCAAATATTTGGCATCTGGGCAAAGAGTGTAATAGCACCCTTAGGTATCAAAATTAAGTTTCAAAAATCTGAAAAATATCATAGTGGTTCAGAAAAAGGTGCTCTTTCGTATAAAATCAAAAAAATTAAACATATTTCTTTATTTAAAAACCCAATTGGCTAAGAATAACACTACGGACCGCCTGTTCCAGTGGTAAGAGTCCACTAAACAGGTGACCCCTAATTCATGGTGTAATGCGGCTTTATGCTTACCGTTCCAAGGAATGAATCACCTGTTGAAGAAATCAGTGCGCCCCTCGTCATCATTGAAGTGACAGCACACAGCACACCGAGAGCTGCCAACCGGCAGCACAGATTTGCGGCAGCAGCCTGCGCGACGGTAGGTGCGCCTTTTTCATTACTATAGTCTACTAGCTGTCCCGGCAAACTTTGTCTTGCCGTCTTGTGGTGGTTTGACAACTATTGAGCTCAAATAGCACCGCACTCTAGATTGGTTTCATTTCGGTCGTGTTGATTTCCTTCCCAGCTCATAGAAAATCAGTTCTTTTTCAATTTTGTTACTTTTCTAGTTGATTTTCGTAACTTTTTGTACATATAAACACAGCCACCATGAATACGAACCGAACAGTTCAAGAGTCATCCTGATCGGTTCAGCCGTTCGGGAGTTTTGTTGCCTCAAAGGGGCTTCAAACTCATTTTTATATATATAGATTTTACGAAACGACAACAGTATTGATATTGATATTAACTCTCACGGGCTTGGGCGCAACCTCCTGTCAAATTTTCATTCATGAAATGAGCGATCAGCTGATCCGAAACGTCTCGTAAAATGGCTCATACAAACTATCGAAAGAGACAGTCGAATAAAACGAGTGAAGTGTAAAAAAAACTTTGTCTCCAAAATAAAGGAAAAAAAACTTTGTGCTTTTTCTTTCGCGGTCACGAATTCCCTGTTAGTCCACTCCGTTCAACACAACCCACTGACAGGCATTGTTGTCAACATCTCTTTTGTTTAAACGGCCCCAAAATGTGCGGATCAAACGAAATTGGGCCCCTTATGTCACTACTGTCACTCCATGTTATAGGTATAGGCGTGTCAATGGCGTAGTTCAACATCACCCACAGTTTATGAATCAGCTGGGTTTAAATAGCAACATCACAAGGTAACTCGTCACAAAATATCTTAAAAGCATTTATGCAGGACAAATCCTTGTCTATATCGAACATCACAATACATAGTAGTTACAGCGTGGATTCCGATTTTGCTTCCGGAATCAACGAAAATTTTCAGCGTAATTTTTATGCTGTCAATGTTTACATTTTTTAGCCGCTTCTGCAAGACGTGTTGACTATTGTCAATTAGAAAATAACTGACAATTTAGACGTTTCTGAACGACTTTTTGGGGAAAAGTTAAGATGCAACTAACTTTAATAAGTTGAATCAGCGTGTTTATGAAGGAAAGTGCTGCGAAATAGCGGCATCACCTATTACATTGTGCAAAACACCTTGCCCAAAACACTCTCGATATCTAAGACACAGAGAACAGACATCCAAGTCCAATCTGAATTTTGTGTGAGAAATATTTCATCGGCAACATAAGTGGCAATAGCGCGGCGCAGCAATCGGTTAATTTCCCATAATAATTTAATTCACCACTTCAAATGTTTCAACTCACCTCTGACTGTGGAAATATGGTGATTGGTGGCGTTAGTCTTATCATCGCGTGCTTAGTAAAAAGTAAATCGCGTTAAGTACACTAAGAAAAATCCGCATCTAGTTTCCATGTGCCCACACATAGAATTTTGGCATCAAGCTTTGCACTCGAAAAATAAATGCATCGCTCATAAATTCAAATTACGCATTTAGAATATACATGCCGCTGCACATATTTTCCATCCGACAGATTTTATGTGCAACCTTGCGTGAAGAACGTTTATGTGCGCGCATATAGATTGTAATAATGAAGTAAGTTGGATTTTTGCCAATAAATATGTGCGGATTTTTTTAAGTGTACTGTTCCTTTGAATTCCACTAAGAAATTGCATCCTTTGACAGATACGTATAGGGTACTGCAAGCACCTGATCTAACCTCACTTTGTCTGACAGTTCAGCGAGCTTGTTTACAAGGTGTTAGAAATTTTAACGAGCGGCGAAAATTGAATTTACGTTTTCCGTCCCGAATCCATTATGATACGGAAATATCGATCATTTTCATCTCTACTAGTACAAAACCAATCGTCTAATTACCGTTTTACTGAAATTGTATCGAAAAACAGTTTTGCCGGATCTCCGCCAGAGACTAAGTCCATGTAAACAAGCTCGCTGAACTGTCAGTGCACGGCTTCGTGACGTCATCTTGCAGTATCCTATTTCGACCTCAACTGTAAGACATATTCAGTGTCTTGTACTTGACTCGAGTCAAGTCAAGTACAAGACACTGAAGACGACCTTACAGTTGAGGTCGAAATACGTATCTGTCAAAGGATGCAAATTCTTAGTGGAATTCAAAGGAACAGTACTTAACGCGATTTTCTTTTTACTCACAGATATTCCCCTAACAAGCCCAGGTTAATCATCATCATCGTGTGTTGGTTTGCAAACCTTACTCAAGTGAAGATTCAAATCCTTACACAACTTTCTGAATGACATTTGTTCAAGCCTAGATGTCTGTTCTCTGAATAGAGTTATTAAACTATAGAGGACGAATGTCGCTGCTGTTCCCCTTGTTCTCGTTCGCATACATGTCGGGTATCTATCTGTCAAACTGCATACTTTTTCTCTTTGACACTTATATCCCTCCCTATCTCTGCCAGCAAGAGATGTTGCGGCGGCGACGCCAGCGACATTCGTCCTCTATAGTTTGTTAACTCTATTGTTCTCTGTTTCTAAGATAGTTCCCAAACAAGATTGCTTTCGAGTAAATGTTCTACTGGTATTTTTCGGCTTTCAGTCACAGAGAAGCCTTGATTATTTTAGATCATTGTCAACGTTTCGATCCTGTGGTTGGGATCTTCATCAGGGCCTATTTATTTTGAAAGGGGGGGGGGGGAGGGTGTTGTACAATTATGCTGTTTTTATGATCGATGTAACTACTCACTCGATGGTAATCAACTTGTTTTCGATTCGTGTTGATCACACGGCGGAATGTCGTTTTCTGCTCTGAACCGCAGTTGTTTCACTGCGATTGGAAAATTTGATTATTCTAGAATGCTTTCTCAATATTGTAAACAACCTTGTGTAAAAGAGTCACAGTGGACTTTCCAAATTGGTAAGCATATTGGTTCACACGAAGAGGCACGTAGGCCAGATGAACATCACGGATGTAATGATCGACAATGCGTTCTAAGCCTTTCAGAAGAAAAGAGATCAAACTGATAGGCCTGAAACTCTTTGCTTCTTCATACGACTCACGACCGTCTAGTTCGCGAGGTCCAAGACTTGGGCACACGGTGTCAAAATCTCGATTATTACCTCGGATTTTTCTTCGGAAATGGTTAGTGTTTGGGCCATATATTTGTAATCGGAAGACTACAAAATATTTTATCGGCAAAATTTTTCCATCCATTTTGTATGGGACGCATTTGGGTTAAAAACAGTATTTTGTCCTGTTGAAAATGCTTTGACATCCATGTGCACAACAGAAACATGTGCTCGATGAACAAATTGAGATTTGAATTATGAAAAGAAATCCACGTACTCCGGTGAGACTCGAACTCCCGACTCCCAATTTGCTAGACGGGTGCTTCTATTTCTTCAAGCTACGGAGTCACTCAATATTAGTATGGAAAATAGGCAAAAACTGAGATAAATAAAAATTTCTCTGATGGAATATTTTAAAACGTCCAGAATGCTTACTTTCTATGAAGAAAGATCCGAGGTACATGGAAAATCGATAATAATCGAAATTTTGACACCGTACACACGTAATTTTGAATACCGAGTACGGTAAATTTTTGACGAAAAACAGCTGAATACAGCAAAAATTGGTGCACTGATCCTTAGTAAAAACCGAAACTACTGAAATAGTTCTGCTGTTCTATTTTTGTCAAAAAAGTACCAATCAGGCAATTCAGGATTCAATATGTGGGGCATTTGAGGTGGGGCTTATGGGGTTTCCAGAAACAAGTCCAGAAAGTTCCCAGAGAGCCCTAAAAAGGGGGTTCTAAGGGGCTTCAGGGGCGTTTTAAGGTATTCCAGAGTCATTTAAGAGAGATTCATAGTGTTTCATATTTTGAGGGCGTTCCAAGGCGTTTGATAGCATTTCAGGGGCGTTTCAAGGGGTTTTCAGGTGTGTTTCAGGGGGTTTATGGACCTTATTAAAGGAGTCTCAGAGCAGAGTGGTTTCAGAACTAGTTTCAGAGGCATTTCAAATTGATTATGATGATTCCCGAGCAGAAGAGAATATCAACAGCACAATAAAATATGTTATTTTGGCATAATAACTGTATAATGAAATCAGTAATTTTTATCACAGACAAACAGACGTATCACTTGGAACAAAATGATCCTCCTGAAAGCACTTCGGACCCCCTGGCCACCGTTTCAATAGTTCCCGTCAGTATTAAACATTCTTATGCGCAATATTGGGTTTGAGTAACATTTCCCCTTTTTATACAGGGCATAATAAAGGTGCATAAATTAAAAGTGCATAAAAATAATATGCATAAAATGAAACTCGTCTCATTAAATCTTACACTTTTGATGTCTTTGGCAAAGTTCTGTATTTTACTTTGCAGAACATTGTATGGGTCTAAAATATTAACAAATGTATATTTTGCTTGAAAAACGTGGTTTGGGACTTACTTTCATACACAGACCTCTATCGCTTTTGGTGTGATAAATACAACATTCACGTCTTCAGCAAAGTTGTTCGGAATTAAAAACGCTACAACTTTGCTGAAGACGTCAACTCTCTAGGTATCTCAACAATGTAAAAAAAATTGGAACCTCACTTTTAGAGGGATTGATCCGAAAACTCTAACTGTCAATTCTATAGTTACAATACTCCGAGCCGAAGCCAGAGAATCATAACTACATACAAGTAAAGGCATCAGGTTCATCCAACGATGTAATGCTCACAAATCCGGGGAACAGTGTGCTAAATAAGTATTCCAGAACTTCCTCATCAAAGGAAGTGTAATCGCCATTTGCCAAACGAAGTTCGTTCACTCGGAAATCGTAAGATTTCACAAGGATTTTGTTCGACCAACGGACTTCACTTAAACTGGAAACATTTTGTACAAAGGTTTTTCAAGCCGGATCGTTCAACAGACCGGAGAGTTTTCCTGTAGGCATTGCGAGCCGTCCTAAAAGCCTCCGCTCCAGCCGAACGTCATCTGTGCCAATCCAACTCTTTCTACATTGTTTCTTGAACTTTACCAGATCAGAGTTCTAGCAAGGGGTTCCTCTTGTGGTCTTCACAGACCGTAGGGGGCAAGCTTCTTCAAAAGCTTCCATGCTGAAGGTCGTCGCAGTATCAACGGCATTATCTAAATCACTTGGAGTGTCAATGGATGGTGGGTATCCATGAAATTTGACTGCAACCAAATCGGTAAGGAGATCTCAGTTGGATTCCTGAAATAAAAAGTTTGCGAAGTAACATTCACATGTTCAAAAAAGATGTTGCGATGGTCAGATAAAGATTCTTCATCTGACACATGCCAATTGGTCAGCTCGTGACTAATTCTGCTAGAGCAAAGCGTTATGTCTAACACTTCCTCTCTAGTAGATACCATGAAGGTTGGGCGGTTGCCTATGTCAAGTTATCCAAGATCTGTACTACTTAAGTATTCCATCAAATGGAGCCTCTCATATTGATGTCTGAGCTGCCCCAGATTATATGGTGAGCATTAGCATCACTGCCAACAATTGGCGGAAGGCCTTTTGAAATGCAGTATGCGATGAAAGCATCCGTAGGGGATAGTTCATCATGCGCTAAATAAACTAAACAAAAACGTATTTCCTGTTGAGTTTTCCTACAGATACATCAATTGTGATAGCACATACATCTCTGGTGGTTAGTTCAGAGATGAGTGTAGCAACTATTGCGTTGTTGACAAGCACACAGGCTCGAGGCATGACACGCGAGATTGCCATTTCATGTTTACTGAAATTAGCAAACACCGCCCAAGTAACCACAAGCATTATATCATTGCACGAATTAGACTGAATATCAACCTTTGCAATGCAAAATGCAGTAATTCCACACTTCTCATGCAATAATCCTTTAGATTGACATTATCAATGTATTGATGCATTACATTTTTTCTTTACATTAGGGTGCATTAAAAGGTGATATACGATAATTCAATAATTCAACACTGTAAAAACTGAATAAATGCAATGTACAAACTAGCAAAGGTTGCTCTAACAATACAATTACAAAAGCTTGACTCTAATGGTAAACAAATGAAATCAAAAAGAGTGAACAACTTTACGGTCAACTCTAGCGGTTTTCAACATTTCTGGTTCGGCTCCCGATCAACCTAATCTCCGTTTGAAGCGGTTTGAACCACCGATCCACGCCTTTCTTCAGCAAAACCTTTTTAGAGATGACTTTTCTCTTTTCTGTTACCTGCTATCGCATGCAAATAATGCTGGAAACCCCAATTAGCATATGAGTTGTGTGCGAGAGGTGTTTTAATTTTCTTATATTGAATAAATATATTCTAAAATGCATTATGTATTTTTCAGTGATTTACTTATCAGAATGTAATTACAGGGATTCTATTACATATGACGTTTTGCCCTCTACAGCAATGATTGAGACAGAAGAACAGTTTCCTTTTAGTTAACGAAATATCTGTTGTTATCACTGCAGCGGAAACAGTCCAAGGCGCCAGCACGTATGGAACTCATCTAGTGGTCTTCAACACTTCTGGTTCGACTCCCGACCCGGCAACAAAAAAATGATGGTTAAAACATTCATGTGGGGGGCATTAGTACCGTCGATAACGAAACGGTGCTAAAAATAGATTTTTGTTTTGGTTTTTCATGTTGCACGTATTAAGCATGTGCAAATGCAAATGTACAGCACATGCATTTATGTCACTTTAGCAATGGCTGTCAACGTGCTGCAATATGTGGCACTAATCTGATTTTAGTGGGGCCCTTTTCGACTTTAATATTGCTTTAATGAGGTGTATAAAGTAATGCAGCATTATATACACAATTTCAAATATGAATATATGGCAAAATTGATGCACTTATATACGGCTTCGTGGTTACTTGGGCGGGTTCACATGGTTTCCTAGATAGAAATTTCCCTTACGAAAGTAAGGTTCTTGGACCAAGGCCACTTGGGCTGTACCATTTTGCATTAGTCTGCAAGGATTGATCGTTGCTATTCTTTTATGCTGACGATTGATCTGAGCTATCCTAACCGTAGCCACTACCCAAACTATGCAAGATTGAACTCTTTACAATCACAGCACCACGAAGAACAGCAGCAATAAAACGTGATCGGTATCGATTGGAAAACTCCAAACGCGAGGATGCACAGAATACACTGTGTAAATCGCATAATGCGAAACCACAAAGGTGAACATTTAAACTAATCAACAACATATTCATAATTCCACCCCTATTTAGCCTCAAGTTTGAGACTGAAGAAGGACAGCTGATTATCTCGGAGAAATACTAGGTGAACTGCACCATTGCTCCGGTTAGTGTTAGGTTTTTATTAGACCCCTTTGTCATACATTCCTAGGCACGGTAATCATATAGCCGCATTACACCATGAATTAGGGGTCGGTTTAGTAGACTCTTACTTACAGGTGGTTCGTAGTGTTATTTATAGCCAATTGAGTTAATACCGCAATCGATACTACACAGCTATCTGGGCTGATCGAGAAAAGAAGTTAATATTGATGATCAACTTCATACGGGCTCCAACAGTCGTCAATTTATTCATGTTCATTCTATTACTTTTCATTTTAGTTCATTTTATTCTACAAACAATGTCAATCGAAGAGGGTATTTAGCTTAGAGGGTGCAAAAGGTCGGTTCAAGACTCTCCCTTCATCTTATTTTTTTTTTATAAAATCGCTACTGCAATGGTTTTGTAATGGTAATAATTCTGTAAAATTCCCACATTCATCATCCATCGCCTCCAATCAATCTCCCGCCATTTGTCATCCACCAGCACCACTTTAAACGTGGCAACCAATAAATCTATCCCCACGTAAACGTCTATCAATTCATTGTTTGTGCCATTGCAAAGAACAATACTCGCACTAGTGGATACCAGTCGGGTACTTTTCTCGGCTCGATTTCCACTGCTTGAGCTTGTGGAATTTGTCAAAGCATTTTTTAACTTGTCGTCCTTATCGCAGCCTACCCTACTACCTAGAACCCACTTGCAACGGAAACCAATTCCTGCACGGCCCAACCGCATATTTCATCCGCCTGATGTGTGAGCCGGCCAGCCGAGCTGGTTCGAGTCGCAGCAGAAGGAGAAACCAAACACTTCACTAGCTGTAGGAAAGTGGTTGTTGTCGGTACCTACGGTGAAAGCATTTTACTTTATGGTATTTGAGGTCTCTCAGCAGGGCTTTCCTTGTTCTCGATGTGTAAGGGAAAACTGGCCGGCCGTCATCCATTCTTGAGCCGGCATTCCGTCATGTAGGTATGGAGGTAGGTGGGATTGTTGGCAGGAAGCTACTCGCAGATCGTGCGGCTTAGGACAAAAAGCGTGTGAAAGCTCTGCACGACTAGGCTTTTTGTTGCGGTAAGAGCCAAAAGATCCATTGCGCGTTCTGCTAAAAACCATTGTGAGTTTGAGCAGTGGGAAAAAAGAGGTGCTAAATAGTGCGCTTCATATCCGTTCCATCCCAAGCCTCGGGGCTTAGCATTCACTGAGAAAATAGTATTCAACGGTGGAGCCTACAAATGAGTTGAGACGCCAAAAGCGCACACATAACTCCAGAATGCAGCTGATGTTCACCACAACAGAGAACTGAAATGCCACCAAACCAGCCAACAAGGAAAGGCCCACTGCTCCAAAGATGAAAATGCGTAAATCCGCTTATGCCAGATCCACTACTGCATTGAACGGGATGGAACGGTCCGGTTTTTATGCAAAACCCTTCTGTCTGTGACTGCACACAATGGCTAGATATGTGCTTGTAAGCGCGAACTCACAGTCGTACAAATCTTGGTGGGATGTTTGTTAGTTGCTGCCTATCCCGAGCAGAAGGGAATAACAACAGCATAAGAAAATGTGTTATTTTGGCAACATAACTTAGTAATGAAATAAGTTATTTTCATGTTATTAACATAACAAATTATGTTATAAACTTGGCTGTCATAAGCGGCAAAATAATATTGCATCTTGCTTTGCTTCATAGATTACCGTGCAAATGTTCAATCGTCTAAAACATTTGTTCACACGTCAAACACAAAGGAAAGTAGCATGTAAACAAACCGATTATTCCATGCACCACCCAAAAAGTGTAACCAACGTTTAAAATTTCTAGCAGTGAAACGAACCAATGTATGCTGAAACTGGTGGGAACATATTGTGGTGTGACAAAAAATTTCTGCAGGGGGTCGAATACGGTGCAAAAAAAGCAATAAAAATCATAACAAAAATATGTTCCTGCAAGGCCAATTTTATAACATGTTTTGTTAGTTCGGTAACAACATAATAACAATGAATTTTGGAAATATTTCAATAACAAATGTTGTTATTTTAAAGTTATTGATAACAATCCGAAAGCAAAATTAGTTATGATCTCAAACTAATAACAAAGTAAGTAATAATGCTAGGGTCTTGTTCCATTTGGGCAGGTGTACCTATTTTTGGCACTTGCCGCTGTAACTAAACCAATTTTATACAGGCGAAACTGGAAGCATTTCCTCACTTTTTGGTTTTTGATTTTTTATTAAATAACGCAGCAATATTTTCAAAATCGGTTTTCGTGCACATGTAGAGTATGGATCAAGGTATCTTCTGATTTTTTTTTGTAGTGAAAAATGTTTTTCGTTTTTGCAAAAACCATTTTTGAATAAAATTTCACAAAAAAATGGTTTCTGTAAAAATGGAAAACATTATCCATCTCAAAAAAATTCAGAAGATACTTTGATCCATACTCTACATGTGCACGAAAACCGATTTTGAAAATATTGCTTCGTTATTTAATAAAAAATCAAAAACCGAAAAAATGAGAAAATGCTTCCAGTTTCGCCTTAATTGGCACACGGTGAGTTACGTACAGTATCTAACCCTATTCCCAAATTTAACCTTAGTAAGGTCTTGGGGTCTTTTTTGACCTTTTTCAAATTTCAATTCTCTGTAGCTTTTCTTTAACGAATCCTAGCAATCTGAAATTTTCTGACAATTATTTTTTCGCGGAAATAAACCTTTCCCAAAAATCAAAAGCATTGAATGACCCCTAGGGGCGCTCCCATAAAAAAAGTTACAAATAAGACCCTGGGGTCATTTTTGACCCCAAACTTTGGACAGCTCGCAAAAATCAGTGGCTTGACCGATTTTGGATCTCTTTGGCTCAAATGAAAGGGGCACAAGTCTAGTTTTCAAAACATCCGGAGAAATCCGGATTCGGTCACTGTGGCCACCGGGAACCTGCTTCAACTGAAAAATGCCGCTTTTGAGACCCTAACTTTGGAAAGCTATAACTTTGCAACCAAACAAGTAATCAGGACCGTCCAAGGGTCGTTGGAAAGGTATTCACGTGGACTTTGATTATAGACATTAATATTTACTAATTATTGAGAACCGGTTCCGGAAATCCGGAACATCCGAAATATTAGTTTTCATCATTGCTATGTGGTTGAAAATCCACAAATGTATTCCCTTTATGCATTTTATTGCATTACTTCTCTGCACGCTTCACTGAAATGAGACACATATTGTTTAAGACCATTTTTGAAGCGTTCTGGGCAGGTCTGGTTAACGCAGAACGGGTTACAGGGACTCCGGAAGGTGGTCAATTGGGTAACGACAATGAACTTCGTAAAGTTTTCGCTCCAAAATCCGGCGCCACATGGTGCAACCTTCATATCTGTTGTTCTTGTGATACACAAAGAGATTGAAAGTCATCTTCTTCTTCTTCTTGGCGTAACATCCCCACTGGAAAAAATCCTGCTTCTCAGCATAAGTGTTTTATGTGCACTTCTTCTAGTATACTGAAAGTTTTCTCTACCAATCTAGTTTACATATGTACATCATGTGGCAGGCACAAAGATACTATATGCGCATGGGAGTAAGAGTAATTTCCCTTACGAAAAGTTCCTAGGCCAACCGTTTAATCGAGCCCGTCACCCTCAGCATGGTCATGCTAAATGCCTTTGGGGCCAGCTATGGTTATAGCGGCCCCAAATGAATAGTCATATTGGTTCCACGTGGTCACCGGAGTGGCCACCGGAGCAATCCATATTGTATTACTCTCAGATTATTACAATAAATGTAGGCTTTTGACGGCTCAATTTTTATTATTTATCGTAACTGTAATGTTCTGGTATAGAAATGAACAAATGATGATCTCGATCTTTTTAGGCCACTAGAGTGACCACCGGAGTAACCCCAATTGTGTTACTTCCATTTTCTGCAACAAAAGTAGGCATTCGGAAGGTCACCATACTGTCGTGAGCGCTATTCAAAATTTTGACTTTCTTGTATATGCCTCGAAAATAATAAAACTATAATATTTCTGCCAGATTATGATGCAAGATTTTGTCATTATCTACCGATGCGTGATAATGTTTGCACAATCGAACAAATAGGGTTTGTACGATGGTGGTAACATTATCACGCATTCGGTTGCATCTACGAAAGAAAAGTAAAATAATGACCGATAGATTTTTAGGTGAACAACTAAAAAGGAGCCAAAATTGTCATAGGTAAGTGACTGCAGAATAACGACAACATAGCATAACATTATCAGTTCCGGGTGTATGATGGTATTCGAGAGATTCCATAAAAACTGGAGATTCCAAAATAAAAATACCGGAAATTCATGAGGCAGTTACACCTAGAATTTTACCAGGACTTCCACTAGGAATTACTTTTGGTGTTGCAAATATGATCACGTTTCTTTGCACATTATAAAAAACAAAGATGAAGAACTGATGAGGTTTCATACCTGTTGGAGGAAGTGTTGTTGAAAATTGCTCTATTCCAGCGGCTTTTTTCATCTCCGGTGAAAATAAAAAAAAATCCTTCGGGAGCTCCCATGATTATTGCTATAGGAGTTTCACTTGGCATTCCGGCAGAATTTCTCTCACATAGTTCAAACAAGGATCGAGAATCGAGGATATCTCGAAAGATTGAAAATATAACTAAGGATTCTCTCCATAACGTCTAGAAGTTGCCCCGGAAATTCGTTCGCCGGTAGTAATGTTTTGAACTAAGAACTGAAGTTACAACGGAAATGCCTCTAGGAGTTTCTCAGGAAAATCCTCTAGGAGTTCCGTTTCGAATTCTCGTAGGAGTTCCAAATAGACTTTCTCTAGGAGTTCCACTAATTGTTTATTTTTTCTACCTCCATTAATTATTTCTTTGGTAGATCCACTGGGAATTCCTCTAGGAGTTCCTGTCAGAGTTTCACTGGCAATTCTGCTCAAAGTTTCCACGGAAGTACTTCCAGTTACAGAGAAAGTTTCACTCGAAGATCCTCTGTGAATACTTGTGGGACCCCCTCCGCTAATATCCAGAATTAGTAGTAGTTGATCCACCTTGAATCCGTCCAGCAAATACACCGTGGATTCCTTCAGTACATTCACTGGAACTCCTCTAAGACTTCGACCAGAAATTCTTCTAGGAGTTACAGCAAGAATCCACTAGGGATTCGTTAAGGAGTTCCAAAGAGAATTTCTGTAGGAGTTGCATCGATTATTTCTCGAAGTTCCATCGGGAAGTTTGACAAGAGTTTTATCTGGAATTTTTCTGGTAATTTTTCTCGAAATTCCACCGAAAATCTCTTCAGAAATTGTTCTAAAAGTTCCAAAGAGAATTTCCCCAAGAATTCCTCAAAATACTTCTCTATGTGTTCCACCACAAATTTCCACTAGGAGATAAACTTTTAATCCCTAGAGAAATTCTGTCAAGAATTCCTTGAAAGTTTAATTCACAGGAGATACTTTCCTAACAGTAGTACCGTCGAGGATACTTGTGGAAATTTCTTTTCAAAATAACTTTGGAAAATCCTCTAGGAACTCCTCTAAGAATTTCTCTAAGTAATTACTTTTGAAGTTCCACCATCCATTTCTGCAGGAATTCCATCGAAAATTTCTCTGCAAGTTTCACTATATAGTGCTTTAAAATTTCCGCAGAAAATTCAGCGGAAAGTCTACTAGGAGTTCCATTGGAAATTCATCTAGGCAGCATCAATTTAACACGTAATACATAAATCTTAATTTTCGTACCCTCCCCACCCCTCCGTGACGCATTTTCTTGTGTGAAAATCTAGAGTTCCACTCTAATTTTTCTTAGATTTTCACCGTAAATTTGTTAAGAAGTTTAACCGGAAATTTTTCTGAGAGATCCATCAGCTTCCAAGAGTTTTGCTGTGAATAACTGTAGGAGCTTTGCAACACAAATGCTTCGTGAATTCCACTAGCTCCTCCTGAAATTCCTCTTGAATTTACAATAGTTCCATCGGATATTCCTCTAGATTTTATAGTAGGTACACTCAGAGGAGTTTCACCAAGAAATCCTCTAGAAGTGCCACCAAATGCCCAATGTTTCTGGTTTATAGTTTCTATGGATGCTCCACATGGAATTCTTCAAAGACTTTTATTCGATTTTTTTTGGGATTTTCATCGGGAATCCCTCTAAGATTTCCTATCGAAAATCATCAAGGAGCTTTACCGGGAAATTAGGTAAAAAAAAATACCAGGCGTTACACCAGTAATTCTACCAAAAGATAATTTTATTATTTTTTCAATTAAAAAAAACACTAACAAAAACAGTTCCACCAGGAACCATACTAACAAACGTAGCTGCATAGCATCTTGTAGAACAAACGCCTTTGGATGAATGCTCTTTAAGCTCTTTTACAGCAAAAATGTTAGTTGGGAATTCCTCAAGGACTTCCACTGGAATTGTCCTAAGAGTTCCACCCGTAATTCCTCTAGGGTTTCTACTAAGAATCTTTCATAAATTTCCCATAAGTTCCGAAAGAGATCGACCCGACAATTCCTTCAATAGATTCTCCGGGAAACTCTTAGATAAATTATCCGCGGAAATTTTAGATGATTTATCAATGAATTCCTCAAGGAGAGATAGCCGGTTTGAAAAATTCTAAGTGCATCTCTGGAGAAATTTCTGGTGAAGCTTTTGGAGTAATTCTCAGTATAACTTCGATTTCTAAAGCACGGAAAACTTCATTTTCTAAAGTACGGAATCATTGTATAATCAATTCTTTGATCACAAAGAACCAAATGACAGATTGGTTTCTCACACTTTGCACCTCAAGTGTGAAACACAATATGAGATCCGCTGCTAAATGTCTACTTATGCTGTAAAACAGTTTATCTGGTGACCATGGCTTGGAAAGATCGAGATCATCTTTGATCTTTGAACGAACTTTGGTCTGGCTTGCATAATAAATTCAGGCGTTCGATTTGAATAGGTTCTAAGTTAGCTGTGATTCCTATGTAGATTCGACCTATTCAAATCGAACGCCAGAATTGGCCTACGAATTTATTTTCTTGGCTCCAACGTTTGGACCTCAATTTGTAATCTTCACAGTCAACAAAACAAGCGATTAGAGCACATCAAAAATCATTGCTAGTTATTATATAAAATTGATTGAAAATTTTTCGTTGAGAAAAATACAAAATGAAAAAACTTCTAATAATATAAGATGTACAAAGCATGGCTCACTGTACCCCACCCACAAAAACGATACGAGTGCCTCGGGTGGGGCAGTTGACCAACTAACAAATTTCATAATAGACCGTTAAATTGATGTACGATTGAAATTATCAGTGTTACGTCTGTTTCTCTGTGCTAGCAGGCTACCGTTGTAATGAAATGACAATTACAAATAGAGTAAATCGCCAATTGTTGCACACCTCATAACAAAAGCATAAAGTGTGGAACAAAATTGGCAAGTTTTTAAGGTGTGCAATAATTGGCGCTTTTCCCTACAATTACAAAATAATAAAAATCGGTTCAGTGGTTAAAACAATGCTAGACCTAAAGCTTGGAACACATAGCGTTCTTTCCGTCGAGGTATGAGTTTTTTTACAGTTTTCCCATGGGAAATCTGTCAAACTACTGTCAGTCACGCACACGCAAATGCATGCATTGTGTGGGGCACTTAATCCTAATGACAAATTAAAAAATAATTATGAGTCTGAGTATGTGTGATGAACTACAAACTCATCAAGTAAAACAACATTCTGAGGTCCACTATATCGAATTTCTAATGAATAGCAACGAATATGCGTAAATAAATACTAGAAAAGGAACATGAAATAGTTCAAAATTATCGAAGTGTTTATAAAATAAAAAAATGAAAAGCTCGATTAGTCCCAATTTGAGGAACCAATTAGATCATACACACGGTATGCTGTAAACAAAATCTCGAATGATGTAGTTTTAATTTCAAAACTTGTTATTGTTGTGCTATTGTTTACTAAATATTTGTACACTCTCAATAGTATAATAATAACGAAATTTGTTCCATAACAAAACATATGATTGAAATATTATTTTATGGGTATTTTATCAATAGCTTGATCATAAAAAAAAGATTGTCAAACAAAACATGTTATGGAAAACTAATGCCTTGATAAGTTAATAGTAACAAAACAAGATATAAAAACAAATTATGTGATATGATAGTTATTAGTTTGATATTCCCCTCTGCTCGGGATGCATTGCATATTCTAGGACTGTAGATCAATAATTAAAGTCACTCTAGCATTTGAAATGTTATATTATCGTTTCATTTCGAATAGTGAAAATTATTGAAAACTAGCTCTCCCGACAAACTTTGTATTGTCATTGTATATTGGGGACCGTTCATAAAACACATAGTCATTGAAGGGGTGGAAGGAGTGGCGGTGTTTGGGTAAAGACCACGGTCCTTACAAATTTAAATGGTTTATGGACAGCCCCTTGTAATGGTGTGACAACTGTTGAGTTCATTTCAGCACCACACTCTAATATCTCTACTAGCTAAATGATGGGTCTTTGATAACGATTTTGTTGTCTAAAACAAGTCATGTACTTTCGATAATAAATATTATCTAAACCATGCATGACTACGAATTAGAAAGCAGAGTACTGTGATTGGTAAGTAAGTCGTTTATTTTATTGAAGCATTTGTAACATCATTTATGAAATCGACATCTGGAATTTCATATTTAGTAGATACAGTGATTGAGCCTCGTGAGTGCAAATATCTCAGTGGGTGATAGAGGCGAAAAAAATAATGTTCTCAAACGTTTCGTAGTTATTGAAATTCTCATGTTTTGACTATGTTTATCTCAAACTTATCGTAGTTTTTCAACCTTTAAATTGTTAATCTTTCTATTATTATTTTTTTTATCAAATACAACACATTTAGTTTTTTTGAGCGAAAGAGCTCAACAGTGGTGTCTTTTAATTTATTTTTGCCAAATACATATATTTGAAAAAGTGTGTAATAATTTTGAACTCTCTTTAAGGTAGAGTCGCCTTTAAATTCGTCCTTTGTCAACAAACTTCTAGCTCTTATCGTTTTCAGATTCTCTAATTAGCATTTGAATATTCAGTACATCAGTCTTATACTTGCAGTTTACTTACTTCTGCCATTGCATTGCAGCTTAGTTGCCATTAGTTAGCATACAAAATGCCATTCAAAAATCTCAAGCTATTATGAGGTGGTTGTAATTAATTTCTCAAAAAAGCAAAACCCTAGAATGCCGTTCCTCAGAAAGTCGTTCTTCAGAATAGGACATTTTTAATAATCGTTTCCCTTTTTTTAATATCGGGAATACATTCGAGTAACAATGACACTTTCCCCAGTGATAGGATGTGCTATGTTTACCTATTATAGAATGGAAGATCAATTAAGCCTTCGAGTCTCTTCCGTTTGAACACTAGTCTAATCACTATTTTAGTCTCATGTTATTTCAGCCTTTCGATGCATTAAGCCTTTTGTAGCTGCAGCCTTTTGTACGTAACCCTGCGAATGACTGTGCTGTTTTGTAACGTAATCAATAGCAGTCGATCTGCAATGACCACTTCGGGATACTTGGGCTCTCAAGCCACCTCAAGCTGAGTATCCAATGTTCTCCGAAAAAAAAACAGAGATGGTTATCTTTTCTAAAAAACACAAACCGGCTAAGTTTCCGCTCCATTTGATGGGTAGGGCAATCACTCATAGCACGTCTTCTCAATATCTCGGCGTCTGGTTCGACTCCAAATGCACCTGGGGGAAGCACATTGTGAATCTGGTACAAAAGTGCCAAAAGCGAATCAATTTTATGCGAACTAGAACCGGAACATGGTGGGGAGTGCACCCGCAAGATCTGATCAGGCTGCACCAAACAACCATTCTCATTCTGTCGGTTTTAGAATACGGTAGCTTTTGTTTTCAATCCGCGGTGAAAACACACTTGCTGAAGTCTCAACGGGTTCAGTACCGTTATCTTCGGATCGCGTTAGTTTGCATGAACTCGACTCATACAATGAGTTTGGAGGTTCTTACTGGTGTACAGCCTCTGGCAGACCGCTTTGGGGATTTGTCGTTCCGGTTTCTCTTCCGATGCGAGGTTGTAAATCCGCTCGTTTATGAATACTACTGGTACATGATGCTGGAGGTAAGCCCATCTCCGGTTAACACCAATCGTGACAGCTTCTCAGACTTGGAAAGTCTATAAAGGATGAGATCACCGGTATACCTGAATCTTTTCATTCCGTAGGTGTTCCATAAAATATTGCAAGTAAGTTAAGTAAGTAAGTCAGTAAGGGCATCTTAAGTTCAAGTACTGACGATCAAAATGTGATATTGGTTTGTTTGAGATAAGAGGTAAAAGTACTGAAAATAATAGCAAAAAATTTGTTCTTGAACCATCTAACCAATAGCAAAATATGATATTTGAAGATCAATCAAATAGCTCACTGCTATTGGTTAGATCTTACCAAGAGCTAAATGTGCTATGATGATGATGTTCCAGGAGTAAAATTGAGATATTATTTTCAGTACTTTTACCTCTTATCTCAAACAAACAAATATCACTTTTTGATCTTCATATCAAAATATGCTATTATTGTGTTTTTTTTTTCTCTGCTCGGAATGGCCTCCAAAGTAGCCATTTTATAAAAATAGTAACTTAAAAATGATTTTAAAAATTTTTATTGTATGCGCTATTCCTCGTTGCCACTAGCTACTCAGCGACATTCATTTTTGACAATCAAGTTAATTTTTATATGAAAACGGCTACTTTGTAACGGCTATCTAAGTAACCGGTAGAATACAAGTAGCCGGTAAATCCACAATACGTTAGCACCTTTTCAAGCACCTGAACATACTTTATTTTTACCGACAGTCTAAGCTCTCTGGGGGCTGTTCGGTCGATGAAAGTGATGATGCACTCAGCGTACTTCCTGGAAGGAATACGCCAAGTTTCGAGTGCTTTGTTCAATCGCTCATACACTACACAGATCGAAAAAAGAATGTAAAATTCTGTGACATATGATGCACATGTTTGGAGCGTGGGATATCACAGAAGTTTACATGACATACCATGTAAAAGTCATAAAATATCATGTAAACTTCCATTACATGTCATGTAATTCCGCATGACTCTAAGTGTTTACATGACATATAACACAAATTTACATTATATGTCATGTAAACCATCATAACATTAAGTTTACATGACCTGTAAATCTCATTATTTTTATCTGTGTATTACCATATAACTTGGGTCCTTTCACATTGCTCGATTCCAGGCAATGAGAAAGCGGGCTCTCTGGCTAAGGTAGGCTAGCGAAGGTGATATTTACAAGCATCAAATCGCCTTCGACGTTTTGTATTGCACTTGCCCGTCAGGAGACCTTGATCAGCTGGCAACACAAATGGAGAGATGGAGAGACGGGTAGATGGTTGCACTCTATCATTGCACAGGTGTCGAAGAAGCCATGGTTCAAATGGTTAGATTTACGCCGTGATTTCATTCGTGTAATGTGTCGGCTGATGTCCGACCAATTTTTGTTAAACGCATATACCTTCCATATTGGGCTCTCGGAAAGCAATCTCTGTGTCTGTGGCGTGGCTTTCCAGGATATCGAACGTGTCGTATGATGATGCGATGAGTTTCGTAAGGTCAGATCTGAGCTGCATAAAATTCTCCGGGTCCGAGGAAAACAACACAAACCCGTTAGCAGGTCTTGATTTGGAATACATGAGTCTAATTTATCAGTTTTTGAAACGTGTTGTTCTCAGTATTTGATGAAGTACGTTGTTTGTTTTTGTTGTCCGCCATTTGGTTTTCTTGTTTGCCACTGTCTGTCGTTGTCCCCTTCCGTTTGTACTCTTCTTGTCGTTGTCTACCGATTAAGTACTCTTTTTTTGGGTTCCGTTACAGATCATAACATTTTGTCTTATCAATGTTTTCAGTGTAAGTTAGCAAATAATTTAGTTTAAGATCCCTAAATTCCTTCTTTCCAATTTTAAATTTTTGTTATCCCTAAACTCGAAACAGCCGCGAATACTATGGATACCCAAACTAACATGTATGTAGGGTATGTGTGCCATCAGTAATCTCACGCTCCCATATTCATCCTATTCGAAAACAAGCGATTCCGGCACCGATTGATTCCGTTCTTTTTGTTTTCATGCGTGCTCACTTCTAACAAAAAATACAAAAATATGAAACGAAATAAACAACGCTTCAATCCTTCCCGAGCAGAGGAAAATATCAAATTAGTAACTATGAAATCACATAACCTGTTTTTATATCTTGTTTTGTTATTATTTAATTATCAAGACATAGCTTTTCAATAACAAATTTTGTTGAACAATCTAATTTTGTTATAATTTAGCAATTGATATACATTCAATCAGGTACATTTCAATAACATATTTTGTTGAACTACAAGTTTTGTTATTGTTGTACTATTGATGAACTTATTAACAATAGCACAGCAGTAACAAGTTTTGAGATCAAAGCAACAATTCGATAATAATTACCTGTCCTTTTGTTTTATTTTTCTTTGCTGGTGTCTTTCGACTCTCGGCTAAGACCTATGTAGATCCATCTCGCCCTGTCCTTTTGTTTTGTTTCATTTTTGTATACAGTTAAGACGGAAATTTCTGAACGAATCCTCTGAAAATTCCTTAAATAATATTCGAAAAAACACTTCGAAGTTCTGGAGAAAGCCTTCGATACCCTGGACAAGTCTTCAAAAGAACTCCTGGCGCAATCTTCTTAGAAATTCCAAAAGTAATTGTTCTGAGCTATTATTAGAATTGTTGGTAAAATCTTTTGAAAAACTCCTGCAGAATTCTTCAGAAAAAACTCCTGGATAAATTACCAAAGAAATTTTCAGAGACATCTAAAGATGAAATTCGGGACAAATAATGACGGGAATTTCTGAAGAAACCCTTGAAGGGATTCTGTTCATAATTCTGGAGGAATTTCTAGAGAAGTCTTTGAAAAACTGTAAATGATTTCGTGGAAGAACTCTCAAAAAAATTTCTGGAAGTTTTGTTTACATTCTTTTAAAATGATTAATTTATTCTGATTCTGAATATGAATATAGTATTTTTCGATCATTTGATACTCATGTTATTGGTGGGTTTGTGAGACATAGTGAATAACTTTAAATAATAAGTATCATAATTTATTTAGTTACGATTTTGATACCATAACAAATTATGCTTTCCGATTATTATCAATAACATATTAATATCTAAATTTGTTATTGAAATATTTACCAAATTCACTGTTATTAAGTTGTTATTGAAACTAACAAAACAAGTTATTAAAATGGTTTTCCAAGAACATTTTTTTGTTATCATATTTGTTATTTTGCCGCTTATGACAGACAAGTTTATAACATAATATGTTATGTTAATAACATAAAAATCATCGATTCTATTATTCAGCTATTTTACACAAATAACACAGCTCCTTATGCTGTTGTTATTCCCTTCTGCTCGGGTTTGCTTTTCGTAGGATGAAAATGGGAGCCACATGCTTAACAAGGGAACCAATACCCTATGTAGTATTTAAGAATGTAAAAATTAATGTAAAATAAATGTTAAAAAATCATTTGTTCATTTTTTACATTTATTTCGGCTCAGTCATGTCCATGTGGCAAACGAGCCTACCAAATAAACGAATGCGTTAAAAAATTGCTTTTAAATACATCATCTTCATTTAAAGTTGTGAATCTAACGTTATGTTTCTCACGTATTTCACAAACATATAGATAGAGAAATTACTCCTTTTCCAATAGTGAAGATGAATTGCGCGGGAGCAATGAAATACGCTTCACAGCTGCAAAACAGAGGTTTGTTTCAAAATGCAGTTACGTCATTGAGAAATGTTGGTGCCGATTTACATTTGAAAGCCAGTTCATAGAGTATGCTGACGTTTATTCACCTCTCTCTTTCAAGCTTGCAGGCGGGATAGGATTTGTTTTCATCGGGAAACCTTTCCTGATGACAACAAATCCTATTCCTCCTGCATGTTTGAAAGAGAAAGGTGAATGAACGTCACCAAGCTCTATTCTATAATCTTTGATATTTCCCGAAGAATGGCTGATATGTACCACTCTGAATTGATCTGATAGCTCACTGAAGTATGGTCAGAAGACTAAGAACGCTGAATACAGGGTGCGGCAGGAAAAAATGCGAAAAGTTCAAGGCACTATTATACGCTAAATATGGGATATATATGACTATTTTTTCATGACAGTGTATCAGTCAATGTCTATATTCTAGCACTGAAAAATAAAAATGAACACATTTGATGATTAACATGTGATAATGTAGGCCTAATAAGCGGATATCAATAAACTGCGCGCCCAATGGTCATTAAACAAAATGACTATAACAGTAACAAAATTAGCTCAAATTCGATGAACCACCAGGCCACACTGATCCAGAGCCATGTAGTTTCACATACCAGTTGAAATAAGTACATATATTTGATGATATTGTAGAGAAAATCAAAAATTTTGTTTTATCAGATGCGAAATTTAGCGACCTGTGCGATTTTCTGCGGTTTGAAAATTCTGGTTGTCTTCATCTTCAGGCGCCGCCCTGTAAAGGTTAGTGACCAAAATGGGAAATTTTTTAATTAACTTTTCAGAAAACTAACCTATTATAGATCATGGAAATTAAATGGACGAAAATGAGGTTTGAAGTTGAAAAACACTTTCGCATTTTTTCCTGCCGCATACTGTACCTCGCTCTAATACTAACAATTCGCCAAGATTTCCTTAGAAGTACTGATATTTATTCTTTTCTGGGGAATTTCTATTATGGAGAATAAGGTTTGGGGGAATTACATACAACCGTTATGTAGCATTTCGAATGAACAATTTGTTCTGTTTTTTAAGCATTCCAAATCCCATTTTATCACTGCAAAACTGCTAAAAAGTAATGTGTTGCGTAATGGAGCGGCATGGATTAGACGACTGAGGATCACGCTCATGACTCTCTGTTTATGAAGCGAAAGTTTAGTCAGCTATACTACGGACCCCGCGACAAGGAATAGTTGATGATGATAAACCTGGGCGTGCTAGTGGAATACCTGTAAGTAAAAAGAAAATCGGGTTAACTACTGTTCCTTATAATTCCACTAAGAATTGACAGATACGTATTTCGACCTCAACTTTAAGGTCGTCTTCATGATCTTGTGCTTGATTCGACTCAAGTACAAGACACTGAAGACGACCTTACAGTAGAGGACTAAATACGTATCTGTCAATTCTTAGTGGAATTAATTGTTGTTGAAAAGTTTACTTCAAAAATATCCATAGAATTTTATTCAGAATTTCGGCTTTCGGTGGTTTTCTGGAATTGCATATACCTGACCCAAGACCAAACCGTTTTATGAAGCAAATCTAAATCAATGAAATTCACACGGTCGTACCTACAGCTCACAAAGCATCCAATCAAAGCACAGTTGACTTACGGAATGTTGTAGCCGGTAGCGAAGTGAAATCATCTCGGCAGGGCTTCTATTTTTGGCACTTTTTTGCTGTAACTCAGTCAATTTTTGATCATTTGATACTATTTTCGGAACACGGTGAGATACTTATAGTCAATTGGTTTGGAATGGCTAATGTTATTGCGAAAAAATGCCCAAAATACCAACCACTGCCCAAGTGGCTTGGTACCCTTTGTGCATTTATAACGCATGCACGCACTGTGTCTGATTTGCTGTGTAGGTATTTAAATTTTCGCAGTCCTAATTAAATCAGCCATGAACAGGATCAACTTTGGGCTCCTGCGGATCGATCGATTTCAGCACAGCATCATCGTACGACCTACCTATTTTTGTGCGTGCTTGGGTGCATGTGTGACGAAAACTGTAGCCCCATTCATGCATGCTTTATAATATCCACGTGCGGTGTCATTGGTTCGTTTTTAATCAAATTTAATGGGTTAATTAAAAAATTATCGCTTCTCTTTTATTTCAAGGTACACCGGAAACTTAATTGGTATGATTACAATTTTCGCCCAAATGGACATAACCGGTCAGATAACTGATGCTCGAAAATGGTGTTAATGGGGCATTAACTGGCTGCAGTACAGGAAGGTGTTAATGAAAGATTTTCCCAAACTGAATTAATCCGATCGGGTGAGCTTATGATGCGGCGTTAGGTGAAGCTCATTTGTAGAGGGGCAACCATATGAAAGCAGTGTGTTCATTTCTACACATTTCTAAAGATTTTATGAATCATCCATGCTGTCTTGAAATAATCAACTATAAGTTCAATTTATCAAACCTGACCAACTATTTTTTCCCCTGTCATTGGCATGTACCACATGTGCTGAAATGTTTTGTGGCTTGTATAGGGTGACAGTTTAGGAAAAAGGGAGTAGCGTAAACAAACCCAACTCCTTTTTGTTTGCAAGTTTTCAAGTATGTTTATTATTATTGTAGACTTTTTATTATGGGGAAGTTCAGCCCGTGTTCAAGTATGTTTGAGCTTTCTAAACTCAATCGAATATGTAGTTTCCTTCCGCTGAAAGCATGACATATTCAACGGATAAGAACACAACCTAGCTGTTCCACGTGAGAATGCATGCGGCTTACAGAGCGACATGAAGCTCTCCACCAAGCAAAAGCGTCCACTTGTAACGAAGCATTACAAGCAACTAGCAGCAGAAAATGTTGGCAGCATTCGAACCAGTGTTATTGTATCGTTTTAATGCGCATGTTTCACTTGGCTGGAGGGTTGCATTTGATATGGTTCATTGGAAGTTGGCAATTTCGAAGATTGTTCATTCTGTAAAGGGGAAATAATGATTCCTTTTGAGATTATTGTTATTTTTATTATAGAGTAGGTAAAGCGGGATTACCGCAAATGTTATGTTCATGACATGCCTGACATGTTCCAATTGCTGGGAATTGCCTATGCATCTTGAGAGACCTAGAAGAAGTTATTATTATTGACTTTTTTTATTATGGGGAAATTCAGCCCAAGGCTGGTTCATTCCCGCCCTAGAATAAATGATTGAAGAATTTTAGAAACTTTTTATATTTAATTGCTTGAAGAAATGCATATCTTGCACATCTTGGGAGTACATACTGATAAATAATTCTTTTCACCAAGATTCTTGAGAGAACTTGAAGAAGAATTTAAAAAAAAAACGGAAATACTGAATGAACCCGTAAATAAAAATTGTCACACAAAAAATCTTTGTTCTAGGTCAGCCACTTACCTATAATTATAATAGTAATAATCAATAATTATAAGTTCAAGTAAAATGTCCCCCAAGTTGGGACCAAAAATATATAACTACCGTCTACCTCCGTTGGTTTGAGCGACACCTCATGCAAACCAACGGGGTTCATTTTTAATTTGAACTTTTAGTAACCCTGTGGGCATCGAAAAACACACTGATAGTAACCCTTTTTGCTGTTTTGTTTTGATTCTGCGTTCCGTTTCATCCCGTTCCATGAGCAGAATGACATATGAACCATTATTAGTTTGAACGATATGCAGATTAGCGGGGGGCAAATTAAAAAGTGTTCTGATTAGATGCGGTCAAGCAAACGAGGGAAGGCGGTAGTTGATTTTTCCATAAAAAATTTGAAAACTTACACACTAATAACATATACAAATATGTGCTAAAAATATAAACTACGAAATCAAGCATAACGCGTGAAATGGGCCTGAGATCTTTTTATAAACATGTTTTGGTCAATAAAAAGAAAATCGGGTTGAGTACTATTCCTTTAAATTCCAATAAGAATTTGCATCCTTGCATCCTTTGAAATATATGTATTTCGACCTCAACGTAAGGTCGTCTTCAGTGTCTTGTAATTGACTTGAGTCGAGTCAAGTACAAGACACTGAAGACGACCTTACGTATTTCACGTATCTGTTAAAGGATGCAAATTCTTAGTGGAATAAAAAGAAACAGTACTTAACCCGATTTTCTTTTTACTTACAGGTGTTCCACCAACACGCCCAGGTTCATCATCATCTATTTTTATTACAATTATTACATTATTTAGTGCATTTTCGATATTTTTATGACATAAAACTTTTTTTTATTATTATTTTGATTATTTATATAACTTTTGTATATTCTAATAGGACTTCCACCCCAATTTCTTTATTTGTATTTTTGTTTTGTTTTATAGAATAACTTTTTGATGTGTCGTTCATATTTGGCTATATAGTAGGGCTAGCAGACGACGTAGAATAAGTTTGGATAATGTTCAGTTTTTTTTTCTCTTCAAATAATAGACAATTTTACTTAGCCGCAGAAGCGGCAGCCATTCGACCACCGACCTCGTTAACTCACAGTTTGACGACAAAATAAGCAACTGCGAACATTGACTGTCTAACCGCCAGAATTCAAGTCACGAAAACTATTCCCACCGAAAGCAAAAGTCGTTGCACATTGCACCCGGACCGGAAGTTAACTGGCCCTGGAAGTCACCCGACGACAACACCCAGTAACTAAAACTAATACTTACTTACTAGTCTAAGATATGGTGGCGCGGGGGGTTCGGTCGGCGGTCGTCGGTGTCGAAGGCCAAAAAGACAGCTCCTTCCGAGCAAAAGTTTTCCATCACGATCATCTTTATCGGTCCCGGTGGTGAAATTTGCAGCATTATGACCGAAGCGTTTAAATGGTTTAGTGCGAAAAGTTACCCCACTCTGCTGCTTGCTCCTAGGGCAAACAATGTGATGCTGCTCTGTGCTGGCGGTTGGCTGGATGGTGTTTACTGGAAAGTGGCAGGATACACTGGTTGTTGTGGTTTTATTGATTAAAAGTGAGTAAAACCATCAGCACTCTCGGTCATGGTTCTGGAAAGCTTTCCCTGGTAGGGAAAGGCGGGTGCCCGGCACAGAAAATCCTCCGTAACTGGCAGAGATTAGATGCATTAATATCGTAAGTAAATTTTTGGGAGGCGAAAACGTTAATGCTGTGACAATCGGGATTATGCGGTATATTGCGCGTTTTTCGTTTCAATCAAATTTTAAAATTCGTCCACCTAAAAGGTTCACCCTGTGGATTCAAACATGACGATGTTGGGGTAATCAGCCATGGATCAATGAAGGATCAAAACGCTTCCTGGCCAAGAAAATTGTATAGCATTAGTCACTTCAAACATTCCATGATCCACTAAATTTATGGCGCGAAGCAAGCCATATTTACCAACGGTAAACAAAGTGTTACATGTTACATGTTCTAAGGTCCATATATTCGAAGCGATATACACGCAGGTGTTCAGCAAAATAATTCTGAGACTGTTAAAAAGAACCAGAATAACCCAAATAACAAGGCAAACTAGATGAACCACAAGAACCAACTAAAAGAATCACAAAAAAACAGAAGAACCAGAAGAAGCAGAAGACTTAGATGAACTAGAAGAACTAGGAGATCCAAAAGAACCAGAAGAACCAGAAGAACCAGAAGAACCAGAAGAATCAGAAGAAGCAGAAGAACCAGAAGAACCAGAACAACCAGAACAACCAGAACAACCAGAACAACCAGAACAACCAGACCAACCAGAGCAACCAGAACAACCAGAAGAATCAGAAAAACCAGAAGAACCAGAAGAAGCAGAAGAATCAGAAGAACCAGTAGAAACAGAAGAACCAGAACAACCAGAACAACTAGAAGTATCAGATGAACCTGGAGAATCAGAAGAACCAGAAGAACCAAAAGAATCAGAAGAACAATAAGAATGTTTGTTTGGCGTGCTATACTAGTGTTTGTAACGCCGTGCATTAAGTCATTAAATACACTGGGTCAAATATTTGACTAAATGATCTAAAGGCATGAACTAAAGAGTAAACATCTGTTTGACCCAAATGAAAATTCTTCCGAGTAATTTTCTTCAAAGATTGGAAACCTGATTTCATTGAACGAAACCTTTCACTCACGCTATAATGTTTTAACATCAATTTCCGCCGTAATCCCACTCAAACTCAAGTCCCACTGTTCACTGTGTCCCTGTATTTTGATTCATTCAACAAACTTGCCCATCATGAATTGAAATAACACGACTGACTGCCATCGTATTTCTTTGTTCAAGCATAAAATTCGCTCAACGAGCCGTGGAGAAAATCTTTTACGAAAACAAACCGGTGATTGCGGATAATTCATTGTTTCGTCAGATCAAGTTGATGGATAAACACACCAGGAGCAGTGGCTTTGGCCACGTCAGCAAGTGCTGTTACGAAGTCAAACTTTTCGCCACTGAAAAAATATTTCCATCAATTGACTTTGGAAAGTAATTTTCGATCGAATTAATTTTGAATTTTGTTCCCACGCTTGGAGGTGTTGTTCAATCAGGTGTAGAGAAATTGTGTGCTAACCGTAGACAGCCATTTTCGTAAGAGTCAGGACAGAAACGCAAAAATAACTCCCAAGCTAAGGAATTCCTTCATCCAAAACATATCGCCGACACATCCCACAACTGCTCAAGAAAACAGCGTTTATTAATTTGCTGATGAACAAAACTTTTCTCGTTAGTAGCATTATAAACAAAAACGTGCACAGAATGGTACTAGCGCAGGGAACGCAATGATGATAATCCTATGGTTGCGAACAACACACTCGTCTGCCGTGTCAGACTTGGCCGACTTGGCATGCAATGGAGGGCAGTTGTGTTGAGATTCGTACTTTTCCGGTGGATGCTTTGTTTCTGAGTGCTAAAGACGAACGTTTCCGGGGGGAAAGATCCTAACTTAATTATGAACAACAACAACACATTAACACATCATTCCATATGTGATGGACCCACGATACAGTTATAACGCTGGTTGTTACAGATTTTAACAGTTTTCTCATTGATAGCCGTTGCCAGTAGCATTGAATCAAAACGAAATTTTGAATTCAGCTCAATGGATCGATGAAAGAATACGAGTATATAGGTTCATTAAAATGCAAATCAAGAAGTGAGGAATGAGCATATTTTTAAGAATTGCAATCTACATAAAACTATTTCGCCATCACCTTTATGACATTTGTTTGCAACTATAGCTGTTTCTGCTTCTGCTGAAAGAGAATTTCCATTTTTGTTTGCTACCTCAAAAGGGGGAGCAAGAGTCCCTCGGTTGCATTTCTTGTTAACAACTTCATTATCACTCCTTCCTTACGGCAAGCACAATACAGATATAGTCACCGAGCTAATAAAGTTTTACACTTATATTTATTGTCTTTCAATGTACATACATGGCCATATCAAAAGCCTCTTGTCAGGTGTAAACTGGCACCTTTCAGTTGAGAAACAAACATGTTTTCGCACAAGATCTTATTGAAATGGCTCTGTCGTGTGGATTCAACCGTTCTTCTATTAGATCCCCATGGGATGGCGTTCTTCATTTGATTTCGTGAGAGTGTCAACAAATAAGATCAATAGTCTAATTTAAATAAGTTGTAGCAAGTCTCATTTAATGGGAACACTGATCAAAATTCTTTTACCCATTGTAGATCAACAATGACACATTTTAAAAAGTATATGTCCCAATCATTACGGGAAACGGTGCCAAGATACGGATGCATTAGAAAATCGTATAGTCGGCTTTTTCGGGCCCGTATGAAGTTGATCACCAATATTAACTTCTTTTCCCGATCAGCCTAGATAGCTGTGTAGTGTCGGTAGCGGTTAGTTCAACTGGCTAAGAATAGCACTACGGACCGCCTGTTCCAGTGGTAGGAATCCACTAATCAGGTGACCCCTAATTCATGGTGTTATGCGGCTTTACGCTTACCGTGCCTAGGAATGAATGGCTAGGGGGGTCTAATAAAAACCTAACCGCAAACGGAGCCTGTGGAGTACCAGGGCACCCTCCACAGTATTTGCCCTTACTGTGCTAACCGGAGCAATAGCGCGGTGGACCTTGTGTTTCTCCGAGACAATCAGCTGCCCTTCTTCAATCTCATACTTGAGGCTGAATAAGGGCGGGATTATGAAGATGTTATTAATTAGTTTAAATTTTCACCTATATGGTTTCGCATTATGCGTTTTACACAGTGTATTCTGTGCATCCTCGCCTTTGGCGCACTCAAATCGATACCGATCTGGCTTTATTGTTGCTGTTCTTTTTTGTGCTGTGATTGTTAAGAGTTTAATCTTGCCTAGTTTGGGTAGTGGCTACAGTTAGGATAGCTCAGATCAATTTTCAGCACAAAAGAACAGCAACGATCAATCTTTGTAGACTTATGCAAAATGGTACAGCCCAAGTGGCGTTAGTCCAAGAACCTTACTTTCGTAAGGGGAATTTCTATTTAGGAAACCTTGTGAATCCGGTGTTTGCTACTTTCAGTAAAAATGAAATGGCAAACTCACGTGTCATGCCTCGAGCATGTGTGCTTGTCAACAACGCAATCGTTGCTACACTCATCTCTGAACTAACTACCAGAGATGTATGTGCTATCACAATAGATGTATCTGTTGGAAACCTCAACAGGAAATACGTTTATTGTTCGGTTTATTTACCGCATGATGAACCATCCCCTACGGATGCTTTCAAGCAAGTCATTGCATACTGCACTTCAAAAGGCCTTCCGCTAATTGTTGGTAGTGATGCTAATGCTCACCATATAATCTGGGGCAGCTCAGACATCAATTTGAGAGGCTCCAGTTTGATGGAATACTTGAGTAGTACAGATCTTGGATTACTTAACATAGGCAACCGCCCAACCTTCATGGTATCTGGTAGAGAGGAAGTGTTAGACATAACGCTTTGCTCTAGCAGAATTAGTCATGAGCTGACCAATTGGCATGTGTCAGATGAAGAATCTTTATCTGACCATCGTTACATCTTGTTTGAACATGTGAATGTTACTTCGCAAACTTTGCGTTTCAGGAATCCCCGGTCAACCAACTGGGATCTCTTTACCGATTTGGTTGCAGCCAAATTTCATGGATACTCATCATCAATTGACACTCCAAGTGATTTAGATGATGCCGTTGATACTACAACGGCCTTCATCATGGAAGCTTTTGAAGAAGCCTGCCCTCTGCGGTCTGTGAAGACCACAAGAGGAACCCCTTGGTGGAATTCCGATCTGGCGAAGCTCAGGAAACAATGTAGAAAGAGTTGGAACAGACGACGTTCGGCTGGATCGGAGGCTTTCAGGTCGGCTCGCAAGGCCTACCAGAAAGCTCTTCGGTCTGCTGAACGATCAGGCTGGAAAAACCTTTGTACAAATGTTTCCAGTCTGAGTGAAGCCAGTCGATTGAACAAAATCCTTGCAAAATCTAAGGATTTTCAAGTGAACGAACTTCGTTTGCCAAATGGTGATTTCACTTCCTCTGATGAGGAAGTTTTAGAATGTTTATTCAGTACACACTTCCCCGGATGTGTGGATATTACATCTTCGGATGAACCTGATGTCTTTTCTTGTAGTTATGATTCTTTAGCTTCGGCTCGGAGTATCATAACTTTAGAATCTATTGAATGGGCACTTAATAGCTTTGCTCCTTTCAAATCTCCTGGGGCAGATGGGATTTATCCTATTTTGCTTCAGAAGGGATTTGATCATTTCAAACATGTTTTGAAACAACTACTTGTTTGCAGTTTTGCTACAGGGTATATTCCCAAATCCTGGCGGGATATTACTGTGAAGTTTATTCCGAAAGTGGGTCGCGCGTCGTATGAAGAAGCAAAGAGCTTCAGACCTATCAGTTTGACCTCTTTTCTTCTGAAATGCTTAGAACGCTTAGTCGATCATCACATCCGTGATGTTCATCTGGCCAATGTGCCTCTTCATGTGAACCAACATGCTTACCAATCTGGAAAGTCCACTGTGACTCTTTTACACAAAGTTGTTTACGATATCGAGAAGGCATTCGCTCAAAAGCAATCCTGCTTGGGTGTTTTCTTAGATATCGAGGGTGCCTTTGACAACGTGCCTTTCGATGCCATATTGGAAGCCGCACGGGGTCATGGTATATCTCCAATGATTTCCAATTGGATTCACCAAATGCTCAAAAACCGACATCTCTTCTCGACATTGCGTCAAGCGGCGATTAGGAAATTGAGTGTTTGTGGATGCCCCCAAGGGGGAGTCTTATCACCACTTTTATGGAATCTCGTAGCAGATACGCTATTGAGGCAACTCAATAATAGCGGTTTTCCTACTTATGGTTTTGCCGACGACTACCTAACATTGTTAGTCGGTATGTGCATCAGCACCCTTTTCGACCTGATGCAAAACGCTCTTCAGGTAGTTGAGGGTTGGTGTCGCCAATATGGCCTTTCGGTAAATCCGAGTAAAACATCTATTGTTCTTTTCACGGAAAAGCGAAACCGTAATGGTGTTCGAACTTTACGTCTCTTTGATTCTGAAATCAATGTGACTGAACAGGTAAAGTACGTTGGAGTCATTCTTGATTCCAAGCTTTCCTGGACACCTCATGTTGAGTTCAGAATCAAGAAAGCTTGTATGGCCTTCGGGCAGTGCCGGCGAACCTTTGGTACAACTTGGGGTCTAAAACCCAAGTATATCAAATGGATCTACACAACTGTTGTTCGGCCAATATTGGCCTATGGATGTCTTGTGTGGTGGTAAAAGGGCGAAGTGAGAACGGTCCAATCAAAGTTAGGCCATCTCCAAAGGATGTGCTTAATGGCGATGTCTGGAGCGTTCTCTTCAACTCCCACGGCAGCGCTCGAAGTTCTCTTTGACGTTGCTCCACTACACATTCATCTCAAACAAGAAGCACTTTCTTGCACTTACCGCCTATGGGTACTCGGTTTACTAGAGGAAACTCCTGTGAACCGCAGTTCAACACACACCTCGTTGTTTCCACTTTTGGTGAATTGGGACAAAGTTGTCCTTGCTCCAAGTGATCTTACAATTGCTTGTAATTTTCCATATAGGACATTTTCCACGAAATTCCCTTCCCGGGAAGAGTGGACATCTGGTTATCTGGAGGGAAGTATTTCAGACGGCATCGTATGTTATACTGATGGCTCCCTTCTCGAAGGTCGAGCAGGTGCTGGTGTTTATTCTCGTGAGCTAAGGCTGTATCAGTTTTATTCACTTGGCAGACACTACACCGTTTTTCAGGCCGAAATCTTTGCTCTTATGTGCGGAGTGCAATCAGCACTTCAGCAGCACGTAATGGGCAAAGTAATATACTTCTGTTCAGATAGCCAGGCTGCTATTAAAGCACTTGCTTCGGCGAACTCCAGGTCGAAGATAGTTATCGCTTGTCGAACTCAAATTGAGGAGCTGAATTCAGCAAACGCTGTTCACCTTGTATCAGGTATCAGATATACGGCTCAAGCGGCACGTTCTCCTCCATATGGGAAATTTGTGCCTCGCCAATCATCACTTACCCAAGGGACAAGGATATAGAGGAAAAGGAAAATGAAGGACATGGAAAAAGGAGGGAAATATACTAAAGGAAGAGGAGAAAGGGATGATAAAATTAATACAAGCACCTCCGAAGAGATGCTTGCATAATTAAGTAAGCAGCTATGCATGGTCAAAGGAAAATTCTAAATAGAATTTTCATGTTGATCATACATAACACTTAAATGAACATATTTCTGCACCCCCGAAAAGATACTGAAATCGATTCAACAGAAACAACTTCTGTTCTTATGGGATGAAAAAGTTTACACAACACTGAGAAAGAGCAGAAGCTGACCTTTTCATATGATATGGCTAATTCTATCCTATGTAAGTTCCTCAGAATTGTGAAATTCTTTAGAACAGGTACAAACATCTTAACGTTGTTCGTAAAAAACTCCTCATTTATGCAAAAAGCTAAAGTTTTCCTGCTTAATCCAGAGAAAAATACGATCCAGTTGCGATCTTAAACCTATCTCAGAGTGAAACGTTCAACTGTGAAGCTTTGCAGTTAACATTTTTCTGGATACAAAGGCTTACGGCTGTGCTGGCCATTAAGCTCTCAAAAGAAAAACAAAAAAAAACATTTATTTTTTCTTTTCGTGGATTGACTTTGCACCGAATAATTTCGAGTCAACATATTGGGATTCTCTAACAGCACGTCCAGTTAATGCTTTAGCAGAAGACCCCGAATGCTACCAAAATCAATTCAAATGCGTAGCCAAAAATAAAAGCTCTTGCTGCTAAACAACAGGAACTAAAAAAAAAAGAGAATAAAATATATGCTCTTGATAGCCCAATAATGTTTGCTAATCATTCAACACAAAATTTGCTGAGGTATTAGGTAAACCGAAAGCAGGAGAGTCATTACAAATCATGAACATCTTGCAAAAGATACATTGATAACATCTGCTGCACGTTTCCATACATCAGAATGATACCCCATATCATGCATAGATGATAATTTGCAACACACTAATAATCATCGGTGATGATGATATGAGAGGCAACACAAGCAATCATCTTGACTCTCATGCAGTCACTCACCGATGTACTCGGCTATCACTCCCAGCAATAGCGGAACATATGTGTTCAAAAGTAAAACACAAATCAAAACAGTGTACATTGAACGCAGACACACGTGTTCCGTGAGTTGCATTCGTATACAGCTATTGTATGTTGCTTTACCCATCACACTTCAAACTAAAATCAAAAAGCAGTAGGGGTAATAAATCAGTACGAACAGAAAACTGTTTGTATTGCGATTATAGATCAAAGCAACAATGTATACACATTTGCGATAACTTGGCAATGAATCTTTCAACTACCATCCACCACAGGCATACGCATTGTGCTTTGAACTAATAGTGTCGGTATTCCCAATAGGGTAACACAATTCTAATGTGCATTTATCAATACGGTGGTATGCGCATACTGATAAATACAATTAGATACATCTGATTACCGCTGCAATCGAAAACATACGTACTTCAGAACAGAGTGAAGTCGCAGTTTTGGATTGTTCTGCCTGTTGGTTCAGTACTCACCATAACACTCGATAAACACTATCAACGTATTAGAATGAGTAGGGTTCATACACATAGTGACACAGAATCCCCTTATGTATGTGCAAACACAAGACATCCAACCAAATCGATTATGGTCTGAAAATATCAGAAATATAATTAATAATATTTCCGTTCACATGAGGTTTAAGCACTGAACTCCACTTTCTTCACATGTAATTTATACTTATCTCATGAATTAGTCGCTATGAGCGCTGTTTATCACGAAAACACTTAAATAATGACACATTAAATGCGCCATCGTGAAGGCGTCCACTACCCAACGAACACCACACACCACACTCCAGACGGCATCGTATGTTATACTGATGGCTCCCTTCTCGAAGGTCGAGCAGGTGCTGGTGTTTATTCTCGTGAGCTAAGGCTGTATCAGTTTTATTCACTTGGCAGACACTACACCGTTTTTCAGGCCGAAATCTTTGCTCTTATGTGCGGAGTGCAATCAGCACTTCAGCAGCACGTAATGGGCAAAGTAATATACTTCTGTTCAGATAGCCAGGCTGCTATTAAAGCACTTGCTTCGGCGAACTCCAGGTCGAAGATAGTTATCGCTTGTCGAACTCAAATTGAGGAGCTGAATTCAGCAAACGCTGTTCACCTTGTATGGGTACCTGGCCATTCTTCCATCGCTGGAAATGAATTGGCTGATGAGTTAGCTCGCACTGGAGCATCACATGACTTCATTGGCCCTAAGCCAGCTATTCCGGTATCCAAGTGTTGGGTGAAGCTTCAGATTGACACCTGGGCTGCCACTCAGCACAAACAATACTGGAATAGTTTGGAGTCATGTCGTCAAACAAAATTGTATTGTACTGAGCCATCTCTAGGGGTGGCAAAGTATCTAACAAATCTGTCAAAGCAGAATTGCAGCATGCTGGTCAAAGCATTGACTGGCCACTGCCGACTCAGTTATCACATGGCGAATATTCAGCAAGCTGATTCATTTGCATGTGATAGCTGTGAATCCGATTATGGAACTTCGTATCATTTAATATGTAACTGTCCAGCTTTTGCGCAATTGCGTTTCCGAGTACTCGGGAAACACTTATTAAGTGAAACTGACTTCAGAAACCTGAATCTTCAGGATGTTCTGTTGTTCTTGACCCGCTGTGGTAAAGAGCTATAGGCTCTCTTTACGCTTTATGCATTATCACAGTGCCCTTCTCAGGGCGCTGTTCGAACCCATTGTGGCACGCTTATGCGTTGTTACAGTGTCCTTTTCAGGACGCTATGTGAACCCATTGTTGTACGCTTTTGCGAGTATGACGATCCTATTCCTTTACCTGTCCTTTCCCATGTCCTATCCTTTTTCCTTCCCTTCTCCGTCAGGTAAATGATGAATAGGCTCGTGTTCATGGCGATGGCACAAATTTCCCGAATGGAGGAGAACGTGCCTCTAGAGCCGACCTACTGATACCTGATACCTGATACATGGCCATATCAAAAGCCTCTTGTCAGGTGTAAACTGGCACCTTTCAGTTGAGAAACAAACATGTTTTCGCACAAGATCTTATTGAAATGGCTCTGTCGTGTGGATTCAACCGTTCTTCTATTAGATCCCCATGGGATGGCGTTCTTCATTTGATTTCGTGAGAGTGTCAACAAATAAGATCAATAGTCTAATTTAAATAAGTTGTAGCAAGTCTCATTTAATGGGAACACTGATCAAAATTCTTTTACCCATTGTAGATCAACAATGACACATTTTAAAAAGTATATGTCCCAATCATTACGGGAAACGGTGCCAAGATACGGATGCATTAGAAAATCGTATAGAAGCCTGGCAGGTAAACTCATGAAAGTTGCAGTCTTTCATGTTTGTTCGTAACAGAAATTATATTATCTTTATTATAGACACTATTGATTCCATAGGCTCGCAGAAACATGGTTGAGCAATACGGTTTTAGGGTGTTTTGTCGTGAATATAGAGAGTACCGAGCGAATATGGCGTCACACAATTCATTGTCGCTATTGAGCTCGTGACCATTTGGCTACACGAACTGACAGTCCGTTTGGCTACAGTTGTCTTCGCCTTCGCGAGTCTATGGTATCTATTGTGTCTATAATCTATATCTAACCAACGTGATTGAGGAACAAATGGAGACGCTTGGTTACTGATAAATATGCTAATCATGTCATGGTAAATGGTGTTATACCCCACTATTAATTGCACACTTTTTTTTTAAAGAATCTGTGTGTAGAAGATACGAGGCAAATCCTTCAAACACGACTTGATCAACATTTATGCGACGAAATCTATAAGTTAGACGACATGACGCGTTTAAGGATGTCTCGATAAAGTCTGCAGAAAGTGTCCAAAGCATGACGTGAAGTCATAGGTACTTATTGCTCGAAGGAACTTTTCTCCTTTTAGCACGGTTACTCCGGTACCATCCTGGGCCGTGACGACTGTCAACAAAAGAGGGAGGATACCTTTCGTGCGGTCATACGTCCGACAGCCCACGACGAGCGTTACGTGATTGTTTATACCTAACTCCAACAATCCTTTTGTTATATTGTTTTTTTTTTTGCTCTTCCTAATAGGTATATGGAAATGGACTATGTGGAATTTATATATTACTGTGCACTCACAATTTAAAGGAGAATTATCCGTAGAAATCACTCAAGTTGATGCGTCCCCGTACGTGTCAAAAGGTTCCCACATCTTGCAGAATAATTGATGCAGTAGTTGTGCGGATACTACGGGGTCAGCTTTGAGCATCTGCTTAACCCTAAAAGGGATACCTGGGGTCCATTGGACCCCAGGCGCCTCTCAGAGCTCGTCTTTGATGGAACACACTCAGCGAGGTGACGAAACTGAGGCCATGAAAGTATCCCTTTTAGGGTTAATATAGACTGAAAGAGGCGTAAAACTAGCGAAATACTTGATGGTTAAGGTTCTCTTATGAACTTGATGGTTATTCTGTTATTCTTCTTCGAGAGCAAAAACATAAGAACAATTTTCATTCTAGTTTTCTTTTTTGCGCTCCCAAACTTGTACAAGATTTTACGTTCGAGTTGAACATTTGAATTTTGGTGCGTCGACTAATCTGGTTGATTTTCCATACATTTCTTAAACTCGCAAAAGCAGCTCTCGCCTTCTTGATCCATGCACCTATGTCGATCTTGGTGCCACCATCGGCCGCCATTTGGCTACCAAGATATTGGATGCTTTCAACATTCTCCACTGATTGCCCAGCTACCGTAAAGCTGGAAGGGTTGACCGTCTTTACATCTAACGATTTGGTCTTGTTGACGTTGATGATAAGACCTGCCGCTGAGGAGCGATTGGCAAGATCATCGAGCTTGCTCCGCATATCAGAGCGCCGTTGAGCTAGGTGAACAACGTCATCAGCCACTACGAAATCATTCAGGTGCTCCATGGTAATGGGCTGCCACAGCAATCCACGATTTGGTTCACGGTAAAACGCACCTACCAGAATCTCTTCGATTACGATGAGGAACAGTACATCCTTGCCTCACTTCAGCAACGACCCGGATGGAATCGGACAAAGCACCGTTGTGCAGTACTCTGCACGAAAATGCCCTGTACTGCACAGCAAAAAAATCTTGTGATATCACATCATTTGTGCTGCACATCATTCGCGTCGTAAAAGTGATGTACAAATTACATCGTTTCCACGCAGCAAATTAGCCGCCGTAGCTTGAGAGTGGGTCTAGCAATCGCTAGAACCGAATCAATAGATGATTCATATATAATTAAAATAGCATGGATTCGTACACTGATTCGTTGATTGTGAGGCATATCCCTTAGAGTAAGGTGGGGCAAAAGTTCGACCTTAGTTGATAATTCAACCTATTTCAAAAAATCGAAGCAGATAAAAATAAATAAATACCGTGTGGTGATTCTACCATCCATGAGCCAAAATTTTGCTGAACAAAGTTACGCCAAATGTCTTTTCAATTTTGAGTTAAAACACTTTTTGTATATGTGTGTTTTATTCGAACTCTTGCCCCACCACTGGGGCAAAAGTTCGAATCTAGTGTTTGTGAAATTTCGCTAACCGTAGCACACTATTTTGACACTTTGGTAATAGGAATACCTGAAACCACTTAATATTTGATGTTAGAACTGGAATACACTTTAAAATTCGATTTGGATTTTACCCAAATCAGAGTTAAATTTACTACACCAAAAATTAGTAGTTTTCCGCCAAATTCAGATAAATCAACATTTTTTTCCAACTTTAATCGAATTTTCTCACTAATTCCATCACTCTTAGCGATAATATGTACATTTTGCAGAATTTTAGGTTTATACCTAAAGTTGCCGCATGACTCGAACTTTTGCCCCACAATTCGAACTTTTGCCCCACTATGTGTAAAATACGATTTCCAAATCTTTTTTGCAAAAAGTTATACATGCTAGAGCATCTTCAAAATATACTTAGTTACGCCCCAAAATAAAATATCGAATTCGATTTCATTAAAATTTCATTCCATGCGTTGGAAGGGTCATCGCATGTTACAATTTTTTGATCAAAAACCAACATTTTGTCATAACTTTTCGAAATATTGATCAATTGTCATAATTTTTGGAGTGAAAGACTCTTTTTCAAAAAGGGTTCGAACAACCTTGACACCCTAAAGATATATTTTGAATTGAGCTCAAAAACTTAAAAAGAAACTCTTGCCCCACTCGAACTTTTGCCCCACTTTACTCTACCTCTCGGCTATTTCACCGAGTTAGAAGGTGGGTGATAAATCTGATACTGCTTCTAGGTATTAACTGGAATGGGTTTGTTGACACTTTCCGGTGCCAACCAGGGTGTACATGGTGAGTGTGATATTTGTTGTAAAACGATGTATCCGAGTGAGATTACGTTCGAAAATGGTTACATCCCCAGAAATAATTTTTTTTACACTCCTGGATATTACAAAATTATTTGCTGTGCGTGCTTCAATGAGGCCGATGATTTTCTTAGGGACACCCTTGTGCCTGAGGGCTTCCCACATGTTTCCGTGATTGAGACGGTCGAAAACTTTTTCGTATTTCAATAAACACCAGGTACAGAGACTCTTGGAATTCATTGATTTGCTCCAGGATGATACGGAGCGTGACAATATGGTCCACACAGGATTGTCCGGCACGGAATCCTACTTGCTGCCGTCGGAGAGTAGCGTCAATTTTATCCTGTATCTGGTTTAGGATCACTTTGCAGAGGTATTTGAGAACGATACACGGTAACATGTTGCCCCGTCAATTATCGCATACAGTCTGGTCACCCTTCTTGGGTACCTTCACGAAGACGCCTTGCGTCGGGGGGCCTTGCGTGGGCCGGAAATGTCGCGGTTTCCCACATCTTGCAGAATAATAGATGCAATAGTTGGGCGGATACTACGGGGTCAGCTTTGAGCATCTCAGCTGATATGCGATAGACCCCTGGGGCGCTGTTCGATTTCATGCTACGGATGGCTGTTTCTATTTCTTGCGCTGATGGAGCTTTGGTGTTGACACGGGTAATGCGCCGAACCCTTGGCGGATCATGCTGCTGAGGTGTTGATGGCGTGGCCGACGCTTGAAAAAGGTTCCCAAAGTGCTCGAACCAGCGTTTCAACTGCAGTTGAACTGCAGTAACTGTCCAGACGTGTCTTTCACGGGCATGTAGCATTCATCTTGATCCCACTAAGGCGACGTGAGATATTGTAGAGGAGACGGATGTCACCGGTGTTTGCGGCTTTCTCGCCTTCGTCGGCTAGTGAGTCCACCCACGCTCTTTTGTCCCGTCTACATGAGCGTTTCACTTCCTTCTCGAGAGCCGAATAGCGCAGACGGGCTGCGGTTGTGGCTCCTCGTATTTTCGCTATCGCGGCTTTGGCATTCCTTTGCTCCTCTATCTTCCTCCAGGTATCATCTGTGATCCACTGCTTTCTTCGGGTGGTGATGAAGGCGTTCTTGATGGCGCTCCATTGATCTTCTACGCTTCCACCTTGTGGAATATTCGCAGCACAGTTCTCTAGCTCCTCGACGAAGGACCTTTTCACCGCAGCGTCTTCCAGTCGGCGTGTGTTGAACCGGCGCCCGATATTCTCCTCCTGTCGATTGTTCCTAGCAATGCGCAGTCGGATCTCGCCGATTGGGAGATGATGGTCGGCGCTACGTTTGTTCCGTACTGGTCGATGAGGAAAGAGCGATCCCCCAATCACCATGTCATTGTTGCCACAAAACTCTGCAAACAGCTCTCCGTTTTCGCTCCTTTCTCTGAGTCTATGGCGTCCCATGACGTTCTCATTGTCCGAGTTGTCGGAACCAGCCTTCGCGTTGAAGTCGCCCATGAGGATCTTGATATCACCTTTCGGAAGCTTGTCTACGACAGCATTCAGTTGACTGTGTTCTCTTTATCTTGCACTTCGGTAGCATCGGTTGGCGCGTAACATTGCATCATGGTGAGGTTTCGAACCCGTATTCTGAATCTGGCTACAATTATCTTCTCATTAATAGGTGGCTTCATGAGCGCAGCGTGGACGTGAGCGCTGAGCAGGAAACCAACTCCACGGTGGTGAGGCCAGAGTATAGCAGAATTTGACCCGACGTCAATCTGTGCTCTCTAAAGTTCGGCCAACAGACTTTGTTCAGTCCTAGGATCTCAAGCTTCATACGGCATGCCTCATTGGCTAGTTGTGCCAGTTTACCCTGTTGGGCTAAGGTAAATACATTCCAAGTTCCAATTCTTGTCCATTGTTTCTCACTTAAAGTCGTTGCCGTTGAATCAGTTCGTAATCTTTCATTTTCGGTTTCAGTAACGGTTTTTGGGTTTCAGAAACAGTAGGTCGTTGGCCTAAGGTCCCCTATCCACCGTGGTGGGGCTGCCACCTTAGGTATAGCTTCCGGTGGAGGAGCATTTCGCACTCAACCGCTGGATACCAGAACAGACCAAAAAAAAAAAAATCAACAAGGATTACTTTTAATATATTATCCAGAGATTCCTCCAGAAAATCTTTCAATGAAATAATTCCTCCATTTGCTTTTCCAGAAATTCCTTCCACTTTTTGTATAGGTATTCCTTCACGAAGTCCTCCATAGTTCACATGTATTTTTCCTAAAATTCCATTCCAAATTTTCCGCAGGAATATTTCCAGATATTCTTCTGGAAGTTCCTGCAAGAGGCTCTTGTATAATTTCTTGCAAGGACTTCAGTACAAAACACTTTGCAGATTTACGCAGGAAATCATATAAAGGTTCCTCTAGAATATACATTTTCTCAAAAAATCCTTAAGGATTTCTCTTGGAATATCTTCACGAATTATTTCAAAAAGGTAATTTATAAATTTCTCGTGAAATATGTCCCAAGAATTTCTACATGTGGGAAATATTTCAGGATATTGTAGAGATCTGAGGGGCAGAGGATTATTCTGTTATTTCTCTAGATATTCATTCGGATATTTTATTAGTGGATTTGTGTAGAAAAATCCTCAAGGTGTCCTTTAAGAAGGAATCTCTTTAGAAATGTCTACGGAAAGTTCTGTAAAAAAAAACTGCCCGAATGTCGTATTACGGAAATGTTCCGATTTTATCACGCCCTCCGCGCGACATTCCTTCATTTTTAATTGATTTGCTGTTAAGGGCGAACGGTCGGGAAAATATCTTGCTCTGTAGCTTCAAAGATGGTAATCTCAGATTCTACTTCATGTTATGGTACAAAAACTAAATTTTAATCTGAACGCAATTTAATCTGTTTAGTGAGTACCCCTATTGTATATGCTCATTTGCAGTGCATATGCTGATTGATTTTCAGACTTTTCTGTGCGGTAGAAATCGAAATTACCATCATCAAAATCGCGAGGCAAATTGTTAGGAAGAGAGGGAAGTTAGGAAACATAACACGTCGTCCCGTATCACCTCGAGAGTAAGTGTTTCCCATCATCTCCAAGATGAATGCTTAAGGCACGTTTTGCAACGTTAAAAATATTGTTCTTGCGTATAGATTTTGTAGAATATTTAAAAGCAGTTTTGAAAAGGGGCGTGAAAAAAATAGAACAATACTGTATACACTTCAGAAAATAAGCCTTTATTCTTATGCCAATAGAAACAGCAATTACATACTATATACGAAATTTCGAGAAAAAAGCACTTGTCGGAAAAAAAAATTCAATGAGTTTTTTTTCTTTACTGGGTGATATACACAAATTATATAACGCAAAAATCGACCTTTTTCACCTGTGGTAACGACATAAATGATGTCATTGATATTTGAATGTTATTATCACGCGCGCTGCGAAAGCCAACTACCATGCTAGCGCACTGCAGGGAAGAGACTGACTCAATCAATCAACACGCCTTGCTAAACATGTGACATTCGTGTGCTGGCTCGTGTGCGCACACGGTAGGCGAAGTGAAAGCGGACATTCTTAGAGGATCTACCACATCCCCTTTTCTCTCAAAAAGAATATTGTCATTTTGTATTCAACGTAATTCCACTTCAGAAAGTCATTATTGTTTTTCCAAAAGACCAATCGTTAATACCAGTTTAAACACATTTGCCAATCAGTATTCGAATAGAAATAACATGTGGGCATGTTGCATACAGCTTATATTTTATTCCAGATTACAGCACATGCAAGTATTTTGCAAATCCTAACACTCCAGCACTATACATCTTTCCGCCTTTTCTCACACAGAAATGAGTAACTCCAGATAATTAGAATTATTTACTTATAGATTAGTATCATATGCCATATATCATCACTTATTAGTATCCTATTCCTCTCCAGATTTATTTGGATGAACCATACACAAATCTGTATCATAGTGATGTTTTTGTACAATGTACAAAACTATTGTGTAGAAGTTTTAATATGCTATTCATAGTTGACTTATAGTGGCCTCTCAAATATTATTAAAATAAATCATTATCCTCCACTTATTTTTTTTCAGTTTATACTTCACAACACCATATTTCAGAGCAACGGAAAAAAATGGCCACAAAAAGGCATGTTTCTTCTGATATTTAAAATTTATGTTTTTTTTTCTTCGGTTTAATCTTAGAACGTAGCTAATACAGTAACTGTAATTACCATTTGCACAATGTTCATAGATTATTAAACACTTCATATATGTATTTTGTCATTTGTCTCTGCGGAAGTTCGAAGTGATAAATGAATACCAAATCCAACTACCAGATATAAATAGTCTAGTGTCCTATGATGACATTTTATTAAAATAACTAGCTTGACATTTTGGGCAATAACGGATCATCAACTGTTGTTTGTGACAAAACAGAATATTACGTCGGCCCGTTTCTGAAACTATTATTATACAGTCCAATGTGAAAGAAACATTTAAAAGTGTGTTCTACATTTTTGTTACATTTTGTCTTTTCATTACTTTCGACTATATGTTTTTCTTAATGGATATTTGAAAGCTCTACGCCATAACTGATCTCAGCTCATAAGTACCCCAAATAATATCTAACGAAATTTACCATGGATATCATTGGACGATCTTCAACTTGATCTTCTTTGATTCGTATTCAGTATGATCATAGGCGCCAACATACATGGTTTGACCCGCAATACATTCTTTTTCTTTGATTTGTCAAAGCACATAATAGTAGTAGTTGTTTTTTTTTTTCTTATACAACTGCATGACTGCCACGATGTTTATTAGCATATTAGTCCTAATCAATAGGTGCAGCATTGAGCCCCTTATACCGAAGAAGCATGTAGTTTAATAATTGAAACACGTTTTTATAGCATTTTTTTTCTACAATTTCTCACAGTTCTCAGAATGTACTGAATCAATTAATTCATCTTTCTCTTGCAAGATACTATCAACACATCCGCATCCTCGATTTTTTTTTCAATGCCAAGCTGTCGTAATAAGATTTTTTTTTCCAATTCCGGTACATCCATGTTTCTGGTACACATAAATTATATGCATCCCATTTTTACTAAATACTTCCTTTCCCGCGAGGTAACATCTACCTTGCAATAAACTGACATGAATAATTTTGTTTTCAATTTTTATGGTGACCGAAATACAGGTACATGCATAGTATATCCTTTTTCTAAAATACCATTCTTCATAAGCAATTGAGCTTAATTACTTTAAATTTTCTATCAATTATTTGTCTTTACATTACAAACGTTTTACGCCACTAATGTAAGCTTTTCCAGGAAATTTTTATTTTTACCGACTTTTCGTACCCTCTGGGAAGAATACCCTCTTCGAATGAGTGTAATCAATTATGTACCTCTCAACTCCGCCCTGTTATGCTTATTCTTTGACAGATACGCGGATTTCGACTATCACTTGTCATCTTCTTCAGTTTGAGGTATCCACTTATTTTGACTTGTATAGTTCAGAGTTCTTTTATAGCTTCATTTATTGAATATATTATGGATTAACCCCTAAATCACTGAAAGACGTCAAAACACTCATAGGCTTTGGATAACAGCACGCTTTGTTTTCTTGTAACTTTTCTATTCCTTCATCTCATCGATAACTCAGTACATCCACATAACTAGTACATAGCAGAAATCACAGGTAATATACATCAAACTCTACTTGCTTTCCATCGATTACCTCTTTAACCGTTATGTGTGTGACACATTTTTTTTTTACACCGTGCTTTCTAAATGGGTGCGGGGTAACCGGGTACCCGTCGGCCACATAAGGGTTAACGATAGATTCAAGTATTCAGTAGGTTGAAGTTGGACACACACGACACTCTTATCATATTTTTTTTCACGGCCGCCATCTAGTGATTGCTCTACTGAATACAGCATTATTAGCGTTGGACGGTTTGGGCATAGGAACGATGATGTTTCACGCTATTTGTTACGGTTGTTTGTCTTAGGTATTTTGATCGAAATTCATGGTGAAGAATATTACCTTTTAAAATGTGCAGATTGTGCAATCTAAAATAATAATTTGTTCATTTTTTTTACTTTCATCATTAAGTATTTGCTAAAATATTGTTTTTTTTTTCAAAATATCACAGTGGACGTTCGTTATGATTTCCCGTATCATCCTCAAGTTATCAACTCATCATTTACATCACCATAATTTCAAGAACACTTTATTGTGATATCTACCTAAAGCCGATTTAATTCCTAAGCTGGTACCGACATGTTTTCATCATCAGGAAACAATGAGTTGCATTCGCATGAATAAGTAAACTATCATTGAGTTTTCTCATCATTGAAGATCAAATCATTTATCACATCGATTCAGAGCGATCATTGGCTTATCGGAACATTTAGGAACGACCAACCAGTATCTCATATAATCCAAGTGCGATATAACGGTTGGATTTCATCTCGCATCATCCAAGAGCTATTGCTGATTTTTTTTTCATTTAAGAACGATCATCTATTTCCTGAATCAAGTGAACTTCGCATCATTCAAGAGCGTTTATCTCTTTTCTTGCATCATCCAAGAGCAATCCTGTGTCATCGCATCATCCAAGAGTGATCCTCTTTTTTTGCATCATTTAAAAGCGAACTAATATAATTTCGCATCATCCAAGAGCGATTGTTGACTTTTCGCATCATTTAAGAGCGGTCGTCTATTATCTGCGGGCAAACTTCGCATCATTCAAGAGCATCTATCTTTTTCTTGCATCATCCAAGAGCAATCCTGTATCATCGCATCATCCAAGAGCGATCCACTTTTCGCATAATCTAAGATCGATGCTGAGATTTCGCATCATTTAAGAGCGATTATCTCATTTCTGAATCACCTGTTTACTTCACAGCATTCAACAGTGATTATCTTTTTGTTCGATTCTGCGAGCAATCTACTATCGCATCATTTAAGAGCGATTAAATGTCAACTCATATCATCCAAAACCTTTCTCTTTTACAACGTGACTAACTTTCCGGCTTATTCAAGAGCGAAGACTTTTCAATCCGATTCACCAACTTCTTCGCATCTAAGATAAATCTCTTTTCTTTTGCATCATCTAAAAACACCCAATTTCTCATCTTTGTGAATTGAATGCGAGAATGGCTGCTTTGGTTCTTGTCATTCATTACACTTGAAATATCTAAAACGGTCTGAACACGCGGAAATCATAATACACAATAAGTATTGAGCAAAATTTTCAGGTCGATGCGAATGATAGATCGCACTCAATAAACGTTATTTTTTTTACGACACAATAATTCTAGCTCGGGAAATCGACAAAAAATTTTTCGCAAATCTTCATTAATTTTAAGGCGAAACATCAGAGATTATCAATATGGCTGCCAAAATGGGCAACTCAAAGCCGTATTCATCTTTTTTTTAAGCACTTATCCTAAAAATTCGTAAACAAAGGTGCTTGATTTAAATTATCTGCCTCGGTAATCAACCAGGGTAATCAACTGCAGCGTGGTTCGATGTTTCGTTCGTCAAGTGTGCCTACAAAGTTTGTATGCAAATTGAAAAAGGATTTCTTTATGTTTCACCAACATTCCGCTTTTTTATCCAAGAAAAACTTTTTACATTCAGAAACTTAACAAATGTATGGAGGTGAATCGCCCTGCTCCCCCTTTCAAAAATCAACATCGTTTTCCAACTTTATTTTTATTAAAACATATAAATCGGCTTCGTTTGTATTAATCTGTTGTATTATGTGTTTTTGTTTTACATTAGGCATTTGTTCTTGCATTAATGTATCATACGAGTCCCAAAATTAAACAAGGACTTACCTTGAATTCCATCTATTTAGTCGCAGTTACCTTATCCATCACAGTCCGAAACATTTTCGGATAGGCCCAACTCATTTACTTTCTTCACCAACGGCAAATTAACATGCAGGCGAAAACAAATTACCACAGGAACAATTGATCCATGCCGAACGGCCTTGAATGCCTGAACTTGAATTGAATCAAGCGGCGCGCACAAAAGCGGATAAACAAAAGCGGGCGCAGCTGCCTGTCGATTTGATGCACATTGCGCATCCGAGTTAAACACAATTTTATTTTCGCCGTTTAATACTGCAAATGGCTTCATTTAAAAATATTTCACTTTTCACAAATCACATATTTGCCATCATGCAATTCGTCACTATTTTTTTTATCTTTTATTCAATGCACGCGTCCAATTGCTAAACACTTTGCTCTGAAGCATTTTCTTTTTCGCTTGTTTCTATTTTTTTTCACAAACATGACCGCATCACATTTTTTTTATTTGTTTTATGCAAACTGTTTTAAGCAAACTTTGGATTCTACATCCTCGTCGCCATCTTGTGGTAACGACATAAATGATGTCATTGATATTTGAATGTTATTATCACGCGCGCTGCGAAAGCCAACTACCATGCTAGCGCACTGCAGGGAAGAGACTGACTCAATCAATCAACACGCCTTGCTAAACATGTGACATTCGTGTGCTGGCTCGTGTGCGCACACGGTAGGCGAAGTTAAAGCGGACATTCTTAGAGGATCTACCACATCACCCAAAAAGCACCTCCTTCTCTTTCCAGTCTTGTTTATGTAGTGCAAGGAATCCCTCGATTTTTCATGCCATATCATTTTAGTTTGGAAGTTAAGCAATGATTGCTTGGGATATTGATTTAGGTATATGATTGTTTGATTTAAGAATAAGGTATTTGGAGTACATATTTTGCTCCAATTTTCTTGAGCACAAATCCAGAGAACCGTTAAATGTATCTGGCTGAAAATGTAACTTGATGCTTGCTTCCACCCAGTAACCTAATCATTGAGTTATATTTTCAGCCAGATCATCACGTTCGGAACAGCTTGTTGAGGTAGTGTACGGGTTGGGTCAAAAATGATCCTAATGCACCAGGAGGGTCAATCAGATGTATTTTTTGTTTACAAACACTTAATTTTCAGATAATTCGAACTTTGGCATCCTTTTCAAAACTTTATCACTATCATGGATCTTTTAGAGTTTGAATTGCATACAATTGCGTATGATAGTCAAGTTGAAAAATGTTTCCGATAATACAACGGTGAATGTGATTTGCATCCTCAATTCCATGTTTAAATTTCATTCCCGCAACTAAAACTAATTGAAAACGTTCGATGTGTGGTTCTGTGCTTCAATGTTTCATGATCATCTATGTATTTTAAAGTTAAATTCAAACGTTATTCGTTCTTAAGTTTTTTTTACAGTTCAATAAAAGATGCCTTTTCATTGTTATTCATAGGGCGTTGGTACTTAAATATTTTCCATACATGCACATTGCTTTAATTATAACCCCGTACATGTTGTTACACTCTCCTTGCACTATTAAGTGCTATTGCTTGCCAAAGAGGGTGTGCTTTGAAAACCGTGCTCCTTTTAGCTTTGGCGAACGAGAAGGTCAATCGACAATGAATCACGGGTAATACAACGACTGCATCGTTCCTCGCTTTGATTGTGATTAAAGTGTTCCAGTTCTTACACCTCCCGAGCAGAAGAGAACCCGCATAAACGATAACCATAAGATTTTCTTAACCACCCATACAGTTCGAACAGTATGCGGTATTGTTGAACCGTCTACATTACGGTCCGTGTATTGTGTTGGTTTATTAGGGAATAGCAAAACAATAGCTATAAAATAACATAATCTGTTTTTATATCTTGTTTTGTTATTATCAATTGTTAACTTATCAATTTGTTAACTTATCAAGGAATTACTATTCCATAACATGGACAATCTTATTTTGTTATTATCCAGCTATTGATATGCCCCATCAAACAACATTTAAATAACATGTTTTGTTATGGAACAAACTAAGATATTTTTGTGATATTGAGAGTGTACAAATATTTGCTAAACAATATCACAACAATAACAAGTTTTTAAATTGAAACTACAACATTGCAGATTTACGTTCTTTCCAGCATTCCGTACATATTATACAATTATTCTTGTCAGCTTATTATTTTATGAACACTTCTACAATTATGTCCCGTTTTTTTTTATCACTTTTTGTATCCAGTTACATATAGCCGTATCAATTTCATAGAAAATCTTAGAATGCTGTAATACTTGGTAGATTGATAGTTCCTCGCAAATAGTTAGACTCATATTTTATAATTCGCAAATAGGATAACTCTATCTAAAGGGTGGTCCAAAACATGTTGTTGATGGTTTGTTATCAATAACTTTTGAATATCAAAATTTGTTATTGAAATATTTTACAAATTCATGGTTATTAAGTTGTTATTGACACAAACAAAACATGTTATTAAATTGGTCTTGCAGGAACATTTTTTTGTTATGATATTTGTTATTTTGCCTCTTATGACACACAAGTTTATATCATATAATTTTATGTTGATAACATTAAAATAACTGATTTTATTACTCCAAAATAACGCATTTTGTTATACGATTGTTATTCTCTTCTGCTCGGGCTGAGCAACTATTATTCAGTTGATGTTGAAACTAGGACCGTTAGTAAATATGGTTTTCCAATACATGATTATTCAATCAAACTGTAGAAGAAATCATCTATGAGAGCTCTGGTTGGTTACTTGAGAGATTAGTTTTATTCTAAAGCTGTTTCTGTTGTTATTTTTATCTGAACTTTTTTTTTTGAGGAAATTGACTTTCAATAAAAACAGCATTAGAACATCACAACATTTCATACCTTCATGATCGTCTCAAGCATAATCGTTAGACGGTTTCACTATTTCTTCAATAAAGTATTTTTTGTTTATTTGTTATATGATACAGAAACCGTATCCCAGCAAGGAATCACTTTGTGAAATTGGACGAATACAATAATTGAAAAGTGTCTCATGTATGCCTCCATGAGCAGCAGTTGATAAGGAAGATGGTTCATGCAGGCCACTTTTGCTCTGGCCACATACGACGTCGGAAAGCTGACCATGGTCAGACACTATTCGTCCCAATCAACATGAAAGGGCCATCATGTAGGCACTACACTTCTTCTCGAAACTATAGGAAAACGAATCGTTTCAAGTGCAATCCAAAGGTGGTTGTGTTCAGAAGTGAAGCTATTTTCATGAAACTGAAGCTCCACCAAACAACTCGTCAGATTAAGTACAAAACGGAGGAAAGGAATTAGAGTGAACGAACCAAACTTCCAAGTTTTGATTTATTCGCTACTTGTGCCATCGGTTATAAGCAACGTGAAAGATTTACTTGGTTAGGCAAAGAAACCATCCAGTGTAAGTCTACTAGCAGATGAAATTTAACTCAGGGTGGAACATTTTCAAAAGTTAATTCTGTTTCGGACAAGTTGCAAACATTGCTGCTTCACATCCAGTCAGTCAAGGGCAGCCAGGTTAAAACTTCCCTATAAATATTTGGAGGTGACCTTTCGACTTGAGCGATGCATTTCGATCGGCACCGGAAATTAATATTCATGTTCATAAAAATATACCGAATGTAGGAGCTTTTCAATGAATTCAGTTGAACCGAAGCTGAAGCCTGCGAAGTTTGCACATCGATTCGTTCGAATGAAAAATGCATCAGCATCGGGAACATTTAAAAACTCACCTCTCCGCGCGGGAGAGGTTCATTATTTTAAAAATTGCACATTAAATTGAGCTGTCGGTTGAGCGGGGAAGAGGGGGTGAGGTCGGCATAAGTTATTGCTATTATTTGTACATTTGTGTCACTCTCTCTCTCTCGGCTTTATCAGGAAAACATCTCCGGTAGGATAAAAGCGCCACAGGATTTACTGGGACAGGGGACACGCTTTTGAATGAAATTGAAGCATCGGACACAATTAAAGAGAAACATTCGTTGGTTAGTGACGGCAACAATAAAAATGCCCCAATTTCGATCAAACATTTAAATTTATAATCTTATTAGAGCAAGCCTTGTATGCTTCTGTAAGACATAAATTGAAATGAGTGTTCCACACTCACCAATTTGTCATCATAAGAACTTCCACGTAGATTGCTTAAATCTTCTACAGTTCTTGAATCAAAAAACATTGATGGGAATGACAATAGAAATTAAAAAATCTCTTAGTGTGATGCATATTTCAGAGGGTTCAATACATTGTAAGGTAATAGTGGCATGGATTGCGTCCTCACTGTTATTTGGGGAAAACGAATAAGTAATAGCGTGAGATATCTGCATTTCTGTGGGTATTGTGGGGAGAAGTTTTCTTTCGATTTGTAAAAAAAGGAATGTTCATGGTGTGGGCTCGGAGTCAGTTTGGCTTTCTATTCTTCTATTCTATTCTGTTCTGTGGCTTAGTTGATCAAAGCGTCGATCTAGCGAATACGGAGTCGTGGGTTTAAATCCCATCAGAACACGATTTTTTGCCTTCTAATTAATTACAAGTTTTTCCAGTATTTTTTTTTTGTTTGAAGAAAACGTAGAAACGATAATGATTTGTGCTAAACTGGACAGGAGATATGATCTATGCCACTTTTTTTCTATTTTGCATCATCATACACTGCCGTGAGCAGCATAGTTGTTCCTTGTTAATAGGGATTCCTAAGAACATGATACAACTATGCTGTACACGCCAGTAATGCTCTCGCTAGAATCCCCCAGAAGATAGCCCACAAAAGCACTCTTTCACAGAAATCTCACATTGCCACATAGATGTGTCATGTTGTTTGCAAGCTAGTACCTCCTAGAACTGACGACGGAAGTGTGAAAATAAATTTGTTAACACAATATATGAAAATCATATTAGGGATGTGAATTATGGGGGAGGCGTCTGGAGCTGCTAGCTCGGAACACATTTCGCGCGGAGAACAACGATATAAACGAAAGATAACGTGGAAATATAAGTGGTTTTGCGCTCACGATTGTAAGGTTGGCACGACAAACAATCAAAACGACATTCGGTTGGATTGTGCTTTTGCCATTTATTCTGTCACAATTTGATTGATTTTCATCGTTTGATTTTATTTGTTTTTCGTTGTTTTTGGAATCCGTTGTCTTCAATCTTAAGCATCAAGATATGACGAACTTTAATCTGTATGGAGAGGGTTATCAATTGTTCCTAGATGGCACGGCTAGAATCGCATGATGTACAACCGGAGTTTTTCTCGTCCGGGGAAGACAACATTCATTAAGCCTATCTCGATTCCATAGATGCTGATTTTGAGGTATGAAGCACTCAATTGATTACACCAGGATTTGTTGCACAGAAGAACAGCCCCAGATCGAGAGTGATATCCATCTAAAAGTAGGTAGTTTTTCTATGGTTGGGTTCCATCCGTTTCACTACTAAGTTTATGAGACTCAATGCTAATGATTAGTATCCAATGAGAGTCTAATAGAGGTGGGGAAGACGATACTTCGTATGCGTGAGATCCGTGTCTGGTGCAAAACATGTCACTACTACAAGCAAAGCGAGCTCCCATAAGAACGCGTGTCAAATAGTGACGTCACTATTTGTGTTTACATTTTTCTTTGCTTACTAATACATAGCCATCTCTTCTTCTTCCCCAACTGTAATATACTCTCATTGATTAGTATCCATACAAGTTCATGGACTTAAAATGTTTTCCAAATCAGTTATTAATATACCCATATTTAATCCTCGGTTTTAAAAGCTCATCCTCATCACATAAATATGTTTTCCCAAAAGCAACGGTAGTCAGAAACGGTGTTGACGTCATTTATCGCCTTGTATGCTTCCCAGAATAATTCACAGGAATTTGTCAACGATGCATCACCCAATAATCATGATTATATTAGTAACCTTTGTAACACTCTGATCAATTCGCCCCAGAGCATGATGTTCCATACTCCCACATGCGCCTCTTCCCACCCCTCAACCAACTTATTTGCTGACCACGTCAATCTAAATGTCCATTTCGAATGTCATTCGGATTTTCTCTTTGTCGGTAGAGAATAGATTGCTGATGCGTCCCGTGGTCCACCAGTCAATTTTTTGGAAATTATTTGTGGTTTCACGTTTCATGGTAGCCAATAATGGTAAGCTTTTAAGAAAATTACATGACTTGTATGGCCCAGATCGATACAGCCAGGCTGATGGCTAAGGCTGCTGAATTTTACAGACTGTATGACATTTAGACGAAATTTAATTTGAAGGCAATGATGAAGCACGACTTTACAACTTTGTTCATCTATTCTCCTCTGAGAAATTTATCTATCTGTTTGTATTAATTCAACCTTCTTTGTGCATTAGCTGACGCTCACCGCGTTGATCCCAATGCACGTCTAGGGTTAAATAACCAGAAAAGTTCACAAAATCCTATTTTTATTATTGGCATATTTAAATGATCTTCGCTTGAATCGCGAAATCGTGTATAATCATTTATATGTTTTTTTGTTTTCTGTGACTCCATATTCCTTCTGGTATTTGGCCTGCTTCTTCCACTTTATCTTCGTTTGAGCATCAACATCTAACATTTTCATTAAAAAGTAATAAATGATTTTAATATGATCAGAATATGGTTCACTAAACCCCAATTTATGCTCACTTTATTTGCGCCAAACTCAATTTCTGCCCTCTGTCCTGGTTACACACTAAAACCCAAACAACGCTCCGTCATTTTACACACTGAATTCCAATTAAACCCCCTCAATTTGAACTCTTTTGCGTAAATGGGGTTCTAGGTATTCTTGGACCTACTTGTTGCAATTAATTTACAGGTGTATCTGAAATTTCTCGTCTTAAGACTTTCTCCAACACTGTTACTGAGTTTAGTACTTCTCAATTTTGAATGACGGAGCTCGCAAGTGTAAATGTTTTTTTTCGGATGGAGCACTGTCCTGGGACTCCCTCAGACCCCTGGAATACCTCTGAGGCCTCATGGGATCCCATGAGTCCCTCTGAAACGCCATTGAAACTAGGAAACATGGAAGGTTACACATAAACCCAAATTTGGAGCAAAAATTACGAGAACGTTATTTTGTAAATTAGAATAAATCGACTCTAAAAATCCCCTTAAAAAATAAAAAAAAACTACATAGAACCCATGCAAACTGTCTTCAGAAAAAAAGTAAGTTTTTACCATACCTTCAAGTTTCCCTTACACGTAAAACGTGAAACAAAAGCTTGAAATTGATAATTAGTTTCTAAAGAATATAATCGTTCTGATTTCCTAGAAAAACATTAAGGGGATACTCAAAATAACTGGGAGAGGTAAAATTTTCACTGTAACACAAGCTGTAACTTATCGTAAAAAGCATCAAATATTCTGAAATTTGTACTGTAAGTTCATCAACTAGTTGTGTATCAGTGGTCCAAATTTGGAAAAGATCGGGCTATTCTACACGAAGTTAGAAATATTTTAGAAAAGGGTATAATTATCCGATAGTCAACTTTGAGCTGTTATATCTCCGGATTGAATGAACCGAATGCAATGAAATTTTGATTATTTATGACTCATATAATGAACTTTGAAAAACATTTGACTTCATTTGAAATTATTAATAAGAAAAAAAGTTATGGCGATTTAGTTTATTCTATGTTTTCTTAGCAAATTTATCTATTTTTTATATTCATCCCATTACTTTTTTAATTTAATGCCGGCCATTTGGCAGCTTTCTTTTTTTTTGTCTAGTTCAATCGCGTTCTGGCTCAATCGCGTGTAACGCTTTACGGAGCCGCAATTCATTATTTGTATTTAGTTACATACAATTTTCTGACTTTCTTAGGTACTCAAGGTCAATACTGGGAGGAGGCCAGGGTACTCGTGGCTGCTCGAGGTTAGCGGGTCACAAAATTTTAAGGAGAGGCATGGTGAGGATAAAGTTTCAGGGTTCTCTGTAGCACATCCGGGAGGTATCTTGGCTTTTGGCGTCACCTCTGGTGTTTGCACGGGCTTGTCACGGGTTTTCGTCTGCCGGATGGCCAGGAACATATAACACAAAAAAGACAAAACACAAAGAAAAAAAAAACTGAAGCGAAAAAAAACAGAAGATTATACCTTTATACAACACATGCGAAGAAACTCATAAATGGACCGCATATAAATTAGATCGCGGGTTCCCAACACATCTCTTACTGGAACAAAGGGTTGTCTGCCTCGGGCCTCAAGGGTATCCAATAGTAGCGCTCTGGAGGCGTCATTATCCGGGCATTGCCAAACTACGTGGTCGATGTCATCATATCCGGAACCGCATTTAGTACAAAGCTTGTCGAGCGCGCGGTTTATTCTATGCAAATGCGCGCCTAGCGAGTAATGGTTGGACATGAGTCTTGACATCACGTGTATGAAGTCTCGGCCGTAACTCGTCCAAACCGTAATGCCACGCTCGCAAAAAAACATTAGAAATAATGGAATGTAACCACCGTCCCAGTTGGCCATCACGCCAATCACGTTGCCAACTTTGAAGAGAACTCTGACGAACTAAATGGAAAAAATCATCGTGTGAAATTCTTCTATCATAGGTCTCGCCTTCCTGTGCACCCACCTTTGCGAGAGAGTCCGCCTTCTCATTGCCATAAATTGAGCAATGTGAGGGGACCCATACAAAGGTAACCTTGTATGATCTATCGACCAGTGCACCCATCTGCTCCCTTATTTTTGTAAGAAAGTAAGATGAATGCCTTACAGGTTTCATCGACCGGAGTGCCTCAATAGAACTAAGACTATCCGAGAAGATGAAGAAATGGTCTGCGGGCATGTTTGAGATCATCCCCAAGGCGAAGTCGATTGCTGCCAGCTCAGCAACATAAACCGAACAAGGTTCCTGAAGTTTGCGGAAGGCGGTGGAGTTTTCATTGAAGACACCGAAACCAGTGGATTCATTTATGCGAGACCCATCAGTGAAGAATCTCTTACAGGGATTGACATTTTGGTACTTTTCGTTAAAAATGCGAGGAATAGATATACATCGAAGTTGATCTGGTATTCCCTGAACAGCTTGTTTCATGGACAGATCGTATTTAACAGAGGAACTGTCATTGGTGAAGTGTACACGAGGAGGATTATAACCTGGGAGGCTTATATCAGATGACATGTAGAAAAGATAGATTCTCATGAATTTTGACTGAATGTTCAGACTGAGCATTTCTTCGAAGTTTTCAATAACAAGTGTGTTGCTCACTCCACACTTGATAAGTAAGCTTAGCGAGAGCTCCCAGAAGCGGTTCTGGGGAGGTTTCACCCCTGCCAGGACCTCTAGGCTCGCATTATGAGTTGAGTGCATACAGCCGAGAGCAATACGCAAACAACGGTATTGAATTCGTTCCAGCTATATTAGGTGACAGTTTGCTGCTGAGTGTGTAACCGTTTGGTTACAAATTGTAGATTTTTGTTTTGTATTATATGTTAAGTGTCGGACCCTTCACGTTTCTTGTGTAAGAACAGTAGAAATACCACAGTAGTGATAGGGTCCCGTACCGCTGTGAATACGTTATCTGCTACCAATTACTGATGTAACATGGCTGATGAGATGAGTGGCAGCGAGATTGCTTACAATGACGGAATGTGGGAAAATTAAGAATTAGACGGCCATTGCCAAAACTTGCCTCTAATCTGTATCAGGCGTCCGTGTGCATAAGACGTGATATTCTAACAGTGCAGTGGTTAAAATTCGGTGAACGAGAACCCCCCCCCTTTTCTAGCAGGAGCTAGGGTTTTAGTTCTGGGGATAATACCGTTCAGGTAAATAAGTACCCTGCACTTAATTTAAAGATGTTTGTTAAAATGTACCGTCCATTAGGACCTCTTTTGTTTGGACCTTTAAATCCCACCGTCCAGCACACGGGTCGGCCCGCGAAGCCATCAGGCTTCCGCGCCTAACTCGTCAAGGAGTTTTACCGTCCTTTTCCGGACGGGTCCTCAGGCAGATCGCCTTAACCGTCAAGGAGGATTTCCCCTCTCGACTTCCCAAGGTGGCCATGCCACGGTCGGTCGATTGCGTCCACGAGGGAAGACGCCAGTGATCCCCCCCCCCCCCCAGCAACGCCCGCTGGTCCGTCGGCCGAGTACCGGCCCACAACACCGCTCGCCTTGCCATCCGGCGAGATTTCCGGCCGCGCAGCTCGACTGGAGTCGCTGTGTCGGCCACCGAACCCACCACCATCAAGCAGCAGCGGTATGTACCGGTACCATCATTAGAATAGGCAACACTTAACAAATTTACACTAAAATTTATACACAGAACAACACGCACACGCCACAAATAGGACATTTAAATAAATTATGTAAGTAACGTGAATGTTCTTGGTGTAGTGTTTTTGTATCGCGAAAGTGCCCTTGATTACCCAGTAGCTAGCCGACCCTGGGATTGCCGGAGTCTCTTGTGTCCTGAGTCGGCCCGGCACTGACTGGTATATTGACGATTAGTTTCAAGTGGAAGCAGAAAGAGCCATACTCAATAACAGAGAGAATAGTCGTTTTGTAAAGTTTTATGAGGTCTTCCGGGTGAGCACCCCACCATGTTCCGGTAGTTGTGCGTAGAAAATTGATCCTTTGTTGACATTTTTGCACCAAATACTTGATTTGGGTACCCCAAGTGCCTTTTGAATCAAACCAGACCCCAAGGTATTTCGAAGTCAAAGATTGGTCGATTTCTATTCCCAAAAGATTGAGTTTCAGTTGGGCTGGGTTCCGCTTTTTAGAAAACACAACCAATTGAGTTTTTTGCGGAGCAAACTCGATCCCCAAATCTCTTGACCAGATTGACAGATTATTTAGAGAATTTTGCAATGGTCTTTGCAACATTTCTGCATGTGGGCCTTTTAGAGAAACCACAGCATCATCTGCAAGTTGTCTTAGCGTGCATTGTCCTTCCAAGCAACTATCAATGTCTTTCACGTAAAAATTATAAAGCAAGGGACTTAAACATGAGCCTTGGGGTAGGCCCATGTAATTAATTCTGGAAGTTGTCAGTTGTCCGAGATTGAAGCTCATGTTTTTCTGACAACAAATTATACAAGAAATTATTTAAAATTCCTGGAAGTCCACTATTGTGCAGTTTTTCTGACAATATTCCTATGGAAACTGAATCAAAGGCGCCCTTAATATCCAAGAAAACTGAAGCCAGTTGCTCCTTTTCCGCAAAGGCCAGTTGAATATCTGTTGAAAGCAACGCATTTGGCAGCTTTCCTTCGAAACATAAATATATTCAAGCCAATTAGAGGGAATTTCAATGAACTATAATTACTATCTCGAACTTTGAAACGACGTTGAAGTTTTGCATAAATTGGTGTTATATTAGAAAAATAATGTAATCGTTATATTTTTCTTTCGTGTGAGGAATTTTAAGTTCAGTCGAAAGTTTTTAATAGCTCATTATATTAGTCATGAATGATCAAAATTTCATTGCATTCGGTTGTTGAATCCGGAGATAAAAAAAACTCCAATTTGGTTATCGGATAATTATAACTTTTTCTAGCACCTTTCTAACTTCGTGTAGAATATCCCGATCTTTTCCAATTTTGGACCACTGGTACACAACTAGTTGATGAACTTACAGTGAAAATTTGAGAATATTTGATGCTCTTTTCGAAAAGTTACAGTGAGTTGAACATTTTTTGACAAGTGAAAATTTTACCTCTCACAGTTATTTTGAGTATCCCCTGTAGCATGTACCCCTAAGAATCAATATATTACGTCATTTTTGGTAAAAGTCATTGAAAGCTAATAGAAAATAAGTTAAATCACCACTCTCATTTTAAAATTTGGTCGACCCAATTACAAGCAAACCTGCCGTAAGTTTAAACTTATTTTTGAGGAAATGTAGCAACTTAAGGCTATCAATTTTTTATGCGTTCGTTGAAACCGGATGCAAAGTGGCAGAGTGTAACCGTTCGTCGAATAAGCACAAGAGAATCTCAAAACGCGATGGCTTTTGCGCCACTCTCGCGTACGAGAGACCACCGGTTCGTTCCAATGTTTGCCCGACTAAATTGACGACTCTTCACTCAAGGGCTTCTTCGAACGGTCGCTGACTCGATTAAATTCCCAAACGCACTAACTTTAACACACAAAAACGCGAGAACTGAAACAATAACGGAAATTTACACCAAAAGAGACTAAAAACAGAAATAATCACAAAATCAAACAATTAGGGGTCGCTGAAGTGAATTTATTAAACGATATCTTAAGAAACAAAACAAAAATAAAACAATAGAAACAAGGAAAAACTAAAACAATTGAATTCGTTTAAAGTATATTATTTTTCACAATACCGTATTACCCCGCTAATACGACACCGACTGTTGTCGAATAACCGGGGTAAACTTTTAATTCGACAAACTGGTCACCCTATACGACCACGCTCATTGAAATTTGGCAACTCTATTTTTGTTTTTGTTTTGATTTCCGGATTTGTTATGGAACATAATTTCAACAGATATTGTGGTGGTGCGAATGAAAAGCTCGTTCTTTCTACGATTGTTACCATCCTCAGTTCATTCCGGTTGGTCTACAGGCGGTTTGGATGTCGAATAGCAACAACTCAGAACTTCCGGAATTAGCTTCTGCAAGAGGAGCTGCTGCGGGTGCGAGTATAAGCGCAATATCAAACTGTTTTGCATTTACAGTGTACATCGCTGTGACATTTGAACACTTTTTAATTCGACATGTGTCGAATCAGCGGGGTACGAATTAAAAAGTGTCGTATTGAAACGTGTCGAACCAGCGGGGTAAGACGGTATGCTCGTCAAGTGTGTGTGCGTGTGTGTGTGTGTATCATGGCCATGATTGACGTACCTGCGCAGTCTTTGTTCGTCGTCGGTGCCTTTCGTGGCCAATCGTCGACGTCGTGCTCTCCTTATCGTTCGCCGGATTAAAGGTGCGGAGGGGGAGCGTCGGCGGTCCGGTACTCAGCCCGATCGTACTTAAACCGTACGCGGGTAGGCCGGATGTGATCCCTGCTCCGTTTGGCTGCCAGTTTTGGCGAGCGAGGAGCAGCGAAAATGACTTGAACTTCAAGTCTTGAAGTCCAAAATAAAAAGCGCCTCTTGGACGCTGAAGTCCAAGGACGAAACACACAATTAAAACAATATACACTAAACACGAATTCGAATTGAATAATTACCTTTTATAAAATACAAAAAAAGCTCAGGGAACAGAGTGTCTGCCCCTGGCGACAAAATCCAATGTTTAAGACACTACATAACGAAAAACAAAGTCAATTAATAGTAAATTCACTTCAAATGACACTACTTTACAAAATTACAATTCCACTAAATACTACACACCTTTACAAAACTTAAACCTGGCAGAAGGTCGCCGAAGCTCACTTCTGTTCTCCAGCCGACTCTAACTAAAAGTGATGGAGTCAAGTAAATTTCCTGCTATTGAAGCAGTCGTCTATTCAATTTACAAACTATTATATACAAGTGCGCCAAATTCAAATCGCACATGGCCGTAAAAGTATTTTGCGCCATCGAAAAAGTCCTATAAGATACGTAACATGCATCGTCATTAACTTAGCCTAGACACAAATCATATATGAAACGGATAATCTATACTAAATGAAAACGGTTCAAACTCTAAGGCAAATTCAACGAATCCGATTCAATTGGGTTTTTAAATTAAGAAAAATGTATTATTTTTTTGGTTTTATACGAAAGAGCACCTTTTTCTGAACCACTATGATTTTTTTCAGATTTTTTGAACTTCATTTTGGTACTTAAAATCAATTTCAAATAGATTTTTCGAAATCACCTTTTGACAGCTGAGCAACTGCTTGACAGCTCCGCCCAGTACAAAACGCGACGAGGGGTGATTCGACAAATCGCTCCCATACAAACTTCAAACTGATTTTTAAATAGGTTCCCGAGCACCAAAATTCATGAAAATTTGGATTTCGGCTCAGTTTTGCATGCAGATTCTGAATATGTAATTATCTCAACATCGCTAAAGAAGCCAATTAAGATTTTACTTGAAAAGATAAAATCGTCAAAAGCTACAAATTAACTAAAATAATCATGAAAACTAGTAAATAATTATAAAAAAAAAACAAATTCTAAAATCAAAATCAAAATATTCAAAAAATATATCAATTTAGTCTAATTGAATTCAAACTTTATTTTACTTAAAATAATAAAAACGTCAAAACGTTACAAGAGGTATGGGTTTTATGAACTAGCGTATTTTTGTCATGGGTGATAGAAATAGAATCCTATGCCAGATTTTGCAGTAAATCAATTCTTTTCAAGCAAGACATGTAATATTTTGCGTGCCGACAACACGTGCAAGATCTAAATCGAAAATGATACCACTGTTAAACTGTATGGTGTCATCAATCGAATGGAAATTTGCCCTACGGGAATTCACGCTTCAATCGAAACTGTCGTCTGAAAGATTCTATTTTCACACGTCATAGCACGGTATATGACATTGCTCAGTATTTATGGCTTGCGTTGGCCGTTTTGAATGCCAAGGAGTCCGTGTAAAAAGATTTAGGATAAAAAATATAATTTGGACATGTATATAATTTGGACATGCACGGCGATGTATGCCTTATTCCGGAGAGCCAATAAAAGTAAATACTTCTCAATATCGATTATTGGATCAAATAGACCCTATTCTGATGACTTACGTTGAAAATACACTTCACAATTACGAATTTACTTCAAAATTATCAAAAATGTAAATGATTTCACTAAAACCCCTCAAATGCACAGGTATGCAAGACGACATACACTTCACAGTCACATACAATATTCACCCCAAAACGGTTGAAATAATAATTGTAAGAAATTTAAATGCCTTATTGCATTGAAAAATGATCAATAAAGAAGCATTAGGCAGCCATTCTCTTAACATTCACCTAGAACGCTCAAAATAGGAGGTGTCCAAAATACATTGCAAGTTTTCTACTAGTAATATATTTTGGTCATCTGACGAACTACATGGGGAAGCTGTGCGATTGCATACTTGGAGGCTTATTCTGTGGGTCTGGCGATATTTCCTCGATTTTAGCAAAAACTTTAATAGTTATCAAAATAGATGCCTGTTAAGCGAAGAAATTTGATTATTTAAAAGAAAATATTTGTTAATTTATGCTACTTCCGTGACATAGCAGTATTCATGGCTAAACATTGAGATAATTGCCCTGTCCAAATTATATATACCTGAGGGTGTCCAAAACATATATTCGGTGTCCAAAATGCCATTCTAACAGGCGATTGGAAATTGTGATTTTCTCAGCTTAAAATGCTTTCGTTAAGGTTTTTGTCACCAGGAACGTAAAGTACAGTCATATTATAAGCGTATTAGTAACTTTGCGAAATAATCAATTACTTTCTAAGGAAGCTAGGGGATGATGTTTCCAACGTTATCCTCAGGCTGTCCAAAATACATGAATTACCCTAGATTGATAACTGACATATGAATACAATTGTTTACCAAAAGTACCATTAAACTAAATTTTAAGTATTGGTCGCGTTAGGACCCATAGAGTCAATGCTGTAGGCGCAAAGTGTTGTCTGCAAGACAACACTGAGGGATTTCCAGTCGGTCCAGGAGCTTAACATATTCTTTGATTACCTAGAGTATCTCGTGCCTCTATCACACAATGCAAACTACATAGTCATTGGCAGATAGCTGGCTCTCAGTCAATAACTGTGATTGTGCTCATAGAACACTAAGCTGAGTAGCCACAATACTTGTCGCAGTGGCTCCGAACAGAAAACTAAAGCTGAGAAGCGTGCTTTGTTTCGTAACGCTAAACAGAAAAAAGAAGATCACACAGAGAAATAAATTGCAAACACAATAAAATTCTAGTTCAAATCAACCGATTACTGATTTGTCGTTACAAATCGAACGGATCGCCATCTGTTGGGAGTTTGAGCAGTTTTATTGTGGTAATAATAAATGCCAGAAGGTTTACATATAGGAGAGTTTTGTTTACTCTTAAAATCTGGCATTATGGATGTCTTCAAGTATACTATAAACCATTTCATCAATGGTTTTCATAAAAGTAGTCATGAAACAGTGAGTCTTACTTATTGCTGTAATAAAACCCTATTAAAAATCAAACAAAACCAATCAGCTATGGAATTGTTACTTGGGAATGGTGTTAGTGTTCTAAGAATGCTATGTTTAAAAGCGGGTGACTGAGTGCAAAAGGGAACGTAGAGCCAGAAAGAATACAAAGAAGAACCTTTCATTCTCCATCTCAAATACTAGAGCAAATCAAGTGAAAATATTATTATGTACAGGGCAGTTGAACCAGGAAGCATTTGACTTCATTGACCGGAAATTTCCGGTTTGAAGAGCAGCTTTCCGATGCAAAACCATAGCATACGGAAATTTCCCCAGGAAAACATTCTCAATAAAAGGCCGTTAAGCGGTGGCGGGCCAATGTACCATATTGCGCTTGACACGGCGCACAGGTTTATACCCAGGTGGACGATAGACCAGTTCTCGTCTATGCTGGAATCGTTAACAAGCGCAATGGTGGGATTGAGTCCCGTGGTCATCGGTGGAGACTTCAACGCCTGGGCGATTGAGTGGGGTAGCCGCTTGACTAACGCGAGAGGTTGGGCCTTACTCGAAGCTATGGCTAGACTAAACGTAGATGTCGCGAACGTAGGCGACAAAAAAACCTACAGTAGGAATGGTGCAGAGTCCATCATTGATGTGACCTTCTGGAGCCCGGGTCTAAACCCTAGCTCGGACTGGAGGGTCGACGATGGATACACGCATAGTGACCATCTGGCGATTCGATACAGAGTGGAACACGGAGGAAGACGGCCACAGCCGAAGGTCATCGACCGTCATCGGGGATGGCTGACCTCGCGATTCGATAAGCCGGCATTTGTGGAGCGATTGTTTATGGAGAGTAACACCGACGATCTATCCAGCGATGATCTAGTCGGAACCCTAAGCCGTGCATGTGACGCTGCTATGCCAAGGCGATCCCTACCCAGAAATGGACGCAAACCGGTGTACTGGTGGTGTCCACAAATCGCAGAACTCCGCGCATCCTGTTTAAGAGCTAGAAGGAGGATGCAAAGGGCTCGTACCGATGAGGATAGAATTGAACGAAGCGAGGCCTACAGGGCGGCTAAACTGGCACTGAATAAAGAGATTAAGACTCGTAAGCGGGCGTGCTTCGAAAATCTCTGCCAGGCAGCCAACACGACCTCATGGGGCGATGCCTACAGAGTAGTCATGGCCAAAACGAAGGGCGCGTCAGCACTCCCAGAACGCTCCCCAGAGATGCTGCAGAAGATCGTGGAAACGCTGTTCCCGCGCCACGATACAAGATCATGGGCCCCCGTTCCCTATAGCCAAACCGGCCTTAGCGAGGTAGCCCCGGTGACGAACGACGAACTCATTGCAATAGCAAAGTCGCTTAAGTTGAACAAGGCTCCGGGTCCGGATGGTATCCCGACATAAGCCATCAAGACGGCCATCGAGGCTAAGCCTGACATGTTCAGAATGGCTATGCAGATGTGCCTAGACAGAGGCGAATTTCCGGAGAGGTGGAAAAGGCAAAGATTGGTTCTACTGCCCAAACCCGGGAAGCCACCTGGCGACCCGTCGGCATACAGACCTATCTGCCTGCTGGACACCGCCGGAAAACTGTTGGAACGGATCATTCTGTCGAGGCTGATGGTCTATACCGAGAAACCCGATGACTCTGGTCTCTCGGATAACCAGTTCGGCTTCCGAAAGGGTCGATCGACGGTGGACGCTATTAGGGCTGTAACCAAAACGGCCGAAATAGCGCTCCAAAAGAAGCGAACAGGAATCCGCTATTGCGCGGTCGTCACGCTGGACGTTAAGAATGCGTTCAACAGCGTCAGCTGGACCGCCATTGAGTGCGCAATACACCACCTAGGAGTCCCGGTTAGCCTATGCCGGATATTGGAGAGCTACTTCCAGAATAGAGTGCTAATTTATGACACCGAGGAAGGCGAGAGGAGCTACAAAATCACCGCAGGGGTACCGCAGGGGTCCATCTTGGGCCCGGTACTATGGAACGCGGCGTATGATGGCGTATTGAGGCTCAAACTTCCACCGGGCGTAAATCTGGTCGGCTTCGCCGATGATATTCCCCTCGTGGTATACGGCGAGTCGATAGAGGAAGTGGAACTGACAGCAACTCACGCAATTGGCATAGTGGAGGATTGGATGAGGTCGAGACATTTGGCACTCGCGCACCACAAAACGGAGGTGGTGGTGGTAAACAACCTCAAGTCTGAACAGCATGCAGTGGTCACCACAGGTGGATGCACGATCAACTCTAAGCGCTCACTGAAGCAATTGGGGGTCATGATCGACGATAAGCTGAAATTCGGAAGCCACGTAGAATATGTCTGCAAAAGGGCAAGCATGGCGATAATGGCATTGTCAAAGATAATGTCAAACAGCTCGGCAATAGTCAGTAGTAAGCGTAAGCTGCTCACGGCAGTAGCGGTCTCCATACTACGGTATGGCGCCGCTGCATGGTCGAAGGCGCTAGTGGTTAACCGAAACGTGAAGCGACTTGAGAGTACCCACAGGCTGATGTGCCTTAGGGTGGTGAGCGCATACCGCACGTTCTCAAAGGACGTGGTATGTGTGCTAGCGGGCATGATGCCCATAGCTTTAGTGGTGGCAGAGGATGAAGAATGCTTCGAGCGACGCGGCATAAGAGGCGCGAGGCGTATCGCCAGAACCTCGTCTATGCTGAAGTGGCAGAGCGAATGGGATTCCTCCAGCAAGGGTAGATGAGCACACAGGCTCATACCGAGCGTGTCCAAGTGGACGAGCAGGCCCCATGGTGAGGTGAATTTTCACTTGACTCATTTTCTGTCAGGCCATGGGTGTTTTAGGTGGTATCTGCACAGATTCGGACACGCAGGCTCCCCCGCATGTCCGGAGTGTGCAGACTGCGACGAGACCGCGGAGCATGTGCTCTTTGAATGTCCACGTTTCGTGGAGCAAAGGTCGAGTATGCAGGAGGTATGCGGTAGAGATATCACGCCTGACAACATTGTTGAAAGGATGTGTATGGGGGCGGACAAGTGGGACTCCGTTACTTCCACGGTTTCTCGAATCGTACTTGAACTACAGAGTAAATGGCGAGCCGAACAACAGCTAGTTGAGTTGGCCCCCCTTCCCCATCCAGGAGCTTGAGTTCAACGGGTAGTCTAAGTACTAGCCAGGACCCGAGCCTCCAGGGGAGAGTGAACAACTTAAGGCGGTAGCTGGTGGAACGCTTACTATTAGAGTGTACTCATGTACGGTCCCCCCCTTCTCGAAGTCATCCCTAACGGGCGTACCGCGAAGGTAAGGAAGAGAGAGAATGAGTTTTTAGTGAGTCGATCCCCACGTCACCCGAGGAACCACCTCTTGGGTATCTGTTGCAGATTTTCTCATTCAAACAGGTTTATACCCGGATTCCACTTCGACAAACAGAGCAGTGTGAAGAATCACGGCACACTACCTACTGCAACTCTGACGGAAGCCTCAATTTCAACAACGTGTTGTTCACGGTCAATGATTATATTACGGTGGCGGAGGATATCCTCCAGCATGAGGAGTATCTAGTGAGATGGAAAGCGACATTCAGCATATAATCATGAGCTGGTTATTTTTGGCTCATTCCACAATAATTCAATCGATTTGATAGCAATTGAATTTATTTTACGTACATGGTTGAATACTGTACGTATGTATCTTACTGCAAACCAAACTGTGTATCAATAATTATTCCAAAAAGAATTGGCATTACAGCTCCCGCAAAAAATGGTACCATACCTTGTGCTTTTATGATTTACTCACAGCTAACAGTAAACGTTTAGCAAACGAATGTCTTAAATACATACTGCTAACTGCATTCGTTTTCAACTACTGTCATTTGAAGGATTGAATAAGCTGAAAAAATAAGTTTAAATTAAATGTTTCTAGAAAAGCTAATAAACTGTGTAGTAGTTCCTATGTTCCGTATAAAACCTTAAAGAATTTTTTGTACAAATGTCTCTATAGATTTTTTCCAGGTTTAAATGAAGGCATTTCTTGGACAACTTGTTAAAAAGCGAATATTATATAAAGTTATTCAAATGAGTTGCATTATGGTTCATAATGCAACTAATTTGGGTTGCATTATGAATCATAATGCAATTGTTTAGATTTGGAAACATGTGTTTCCTGTGTGTAAGAGCTTGAAAAACTGTGACGGCAAGCCTCGTTGCATAAATGTACGACTCGTGCTGTAAAATGTTCATTTTGCAACTCGTTGCGTATATAGATATTTATGTAACGATTTGCAAAATTATGATTTTTACAGCACGAGTTGTACATTTATCCAACGAGGCTTGCCGTGTTTCGCGTTGATTGAATGGGAACGGCCACGTGGTCCGTCCTGCTAGACACAAAATTTGGATCAAGCAAGCCGTGCTATAACCGTCACAGTTTTTCAAGCTCTAGCGGTGGAGACGGCTTTAGGACAGAAGATCGAAGGACAAATGGTCGAAGGACAAAAGGTCGAATGGACAAAAGGTCGAATGGACAAAAGGTCGAATGGACAAAAGGTCGAATGGACAAAAGGTCGAATGGACAAAAGGTCGAATGGACAAAAGGTCGAATGGACAAAAGGTCGAATGGACAAAAGGTCGAATGGACATAAGGCCGAAGGGACAAAAGGTCGAATGGGAAAAAAGGTCGAATGGGACAAAAGCTGGTATTGCTCGCTTATAAGACAAATATTTTTGAGAAGTCTTGGTTGCCGCTTATTGAAAGAAACATTGTAGTGCTGTTATAGAAATCATATGCATTTCAGTCACTAACATTTGCATAGGAAATTATTCCTTCTTTTGTTTGTAGGCTGTTCCTTCAAGTTCTGTTAATGTAGTATTTATTTAATGGCAATTTAGTTTAGCTTTTTGTTCAGGAATTTTTCCTTCTTAAATTTATAGGCTGTTCTTTTAACTTTTGTTAGTGAAATAATTATTGACTCCTTAGGGACTTATTTTTCAATCAGAAATTTTGCCTTCTTCTTTTCAATATCTGTTCTTTCTAACTGTACTGTAGAAACATTCATTAACTACTTGTGCTTAGTGATCATCCCCTCTTGGATTGATAGGTAGATCCTAATAATTATACTGTATAAGTAAACAATTTCATTTTGTTTGCTCATACAGGCGTTACGCCAAAAATTGAGAATTTTCGATCCCCCTCTCTCTGTCTTATACTAACTATATTGCTTGTTACACTTTTGCAATCCACCCTCCCCCTATAATCGTGACGTACTTCATGGATCACCCCTATAATACCCAGAGATTTGTCCTTTTCTAATTTATAGACTGCTTGACTTTATTTAATCGCATTAATGATTGGAATTTCAAATGAGAATATTCCGATCTATCCTTCTTTAACCCATAGGCTGTTCTTTCAAGGAATCAGAGATGGCATGCTCCTCAGTGCGAAACGTGTGAAGAGAAAACATACACTCTACACACGACTTTCAACGAGAGCGAGGGTGAACTACGCAACTTTTTTCACACACAAACCACCCGCTCACCCTCAAAATGAGTGCTCAAACAAATGTTAGCACAAACATGTTTTTTTTTTCAGTTTCTGCGTGCACATTTTGTGCGCGCAGAAAATGTGCACACAAAAATTCGTGTTGAGAGCGCACTCAGTCGTGCTTCCAGTGCAATACTGTGTGTACCACAGGAGTATAAAAGTACTTGCTGGTCTAAGATATCACATAAATCACAGACAAATAGATGTGACACTAACGATATTTCAATCTCATATATCTCATGATCCTGATTACTTAGAAAGTTGGTGTCTTCGGCAAAGTTGTTTGGCTGGTCAAGGACTAACCGATAATAAGATTTAAGATTCAAAATTCCACCGCTAGTCGGTGCTAGTGAGCTAAAAAATTTTGTTTTTCATAAATATCAGGAAAATTTGCCAAAAAATGCAACTAGCGCCGCGTAGCTGTTGAAACTTGAACCAAACTGAAATTATTCTGAAAGCCCTTGATCTACCAAACCATATTGCCGAATACACCATCTTTCTACAAAATGAGGATGCTGAGATATACGAAATTTAAAATTTGTTTGCTCTCTAGCGCCGCCCAGTGTTATCGGTTAGCCCTTGACCAGCCAAACAACTTTGCCGAAGACACCAACTCTCTAAGTAATCAGGATCATGAGATATATGAGATTGAAATTTCGCTAGTGTCACATCTACTTGTCTGTGATTTATGTGATATCTTAGACAAGCAGATGCAGCACTGACAAAATTTCCATCCCATATATCTGAGGAACCTGATTACTTAGAGAGTTGGTTTCTTCGGCAAAGTTGTTCAGCTGGCCAAGGGCTTTCAGAATATGGGCCGTGTGATTTGTGATTTCACCGCTAGGTGGCGCTAAATAGCGTACAAATTTTACATTACACATATCTCAGCATTCTCATTCTTTAGAAAGATGGTGTCTTCGGCAAAATTGTTTGGTAGATCAAGGGCTTTCAGGATAATTATCGTTTGGTTCGAGTTTCTGCAGCTAGGTGGCGCTAGTTGCAATTTTTTGCAAATTTTCCTGATATATATGAAAAACAAAATTTGTTAGCTCACTAGCACCACCTGTTGGTGGAATTTGGAACTAAAATATTCTTCAACTGTAAGTTCTTGACCAGCTTAAGACGTCTGCTTGTCTCTGATATCACAGGATTTGATACCCCTTAGCGGGTTTTGGACTTACTGGCATGCTTTCGGTTCACCAAATGCTCAAACAACACTGACCTCTTTAAACACATTGCGTGTGCACTGAGTTCTGTTTTTTCTGCGTGCGCGCAGAAATTGCACACTGGGATTATGATCTGCGGGCTCTCATTGCTCTCACGCAGCGCTCTAATCACCCGCACAAAAACTCTGCGTGAGAGAAATTATGTACATTTTATTGTGCGTTTTTTCTCTTTCTCTTTTGTAAGGTAAATGAAACTGAGAAGTTCAGTGAAAGATGAGCGTAAATGGGCACAATTTCTGCGTGACATGCCATGCAAGGAATATTATTTTCCATATTTAACCTTTAATGAATAACATTACTTTTCATCATTTATGGGCATCTATTTCGAATTGCAATGCGGAAAAAATTGCTGCATATAAGCTATTGCAAGTTTTAGAAGACACATCCCTATTTTCCAATAATGATTGTTTTGAAGTTGTTGAATAATTTTGCTATCACTCGTTCTATTTTTTAATCGTCGTTTTCCTGTCGAATTCTGATCACTTTTTCATGTCTTCTAATTTGTCTTTAGTCTATTTAACCTCTTTACCATTTTAGTCCTTTTGTCCACTCGACCTTTTGTCCATTCGACCTTTTGTCCATTCGACCTTTTGTCCATTCGACCTTTTGTCCATTCGACCTTTTGTCCATTCGACCTTTTGTCCATTCGACCTTTTGTCCTTCGACCTTTTGTCCTTCGACCTTTTGTCCTTCGACCTTATGTCTTTCGACCTTTTGTCATAGATTCTATGAACCATAATGCAATTGTTTAGTATCGAGCGGAAAAGTAGGCCGTTACCTTACCGAAACGGCAAGTATAAACTATAATTTTAAAGTGCCGAGCAGTGCTGAAATTTCCATTTCGTCATATCTAAATTCAACCACCTACAGCTTATTTTAGAAGCTAAACCTGAGAATATGGTATATAAAAAATTTGTGCGGCTTGACCAGTTCTGCAAGAAAGTCACGGAAAACCCGCTAATTTTTGAATATTTAAGATAAATGTCACGGTCTACCTTTGAAAATGCCAAATGATATTCACCGTAAATATCATTGGCATTTTTCGAAGGTAGTCCGTGACATTTATCTTAAACATTCGAAAAATAGCAGTTTTTCCGTGACTTACTTGCAGAACTGGTCTAGCCATGCTTGTTTTTTAATATACCATATTCTCAGGTTCAGCTACTAAAATGAGCTGTTGTAGGTGATTGAATTTAGATATGATAAAATGAATTTTTTGTAATTACGTTGTGAAAAGTAGAACATTTCAGTTGGCTGAAGTATGCTGAAATGGCCTACTTTTCACTCCTGATGCAAGTGTGCCGAAAAGTACTACTTTTCGGCACTCTTAAGAGTGCTGAAAAGTAGCACTTTTCGGCACTTTTGCTCGTACGCACTTTTTACTTACCATCATACCTTCCGTAGATTCAGCCTCTGCCTCCTACATCTACTGAGTAGCTCGAATCCGAATCAGGACAATTTCAATTCGGATTCGAACTACAAATCAGGTGTAGAGGCAGCTGCTGAATCTGCTTTTGCTTTTGCCTGCACACAACTGTTTGACAACGGGAGCTCGATCATTGGTGACGCCTACTACACCAGAGTCTACCTGATCAAACGAAAAACTACGCCGACAAGCATGAGCGCGCGCACGTGGTTCCTACCGATAAATACATGTTTGTGTAGCTGCAGCTGCTGTAGATCGCACTAAATGGGTATTTTTCGTAATTACAAAAAACTTTGTATGTAACTCGTTGCAAAACTCGATTTTTTCAGCACTCGTCGTATTTATCCAACTCGGCAAGCCTCGTTGGATAAATGTACGACTCGTGCTGAAAAAATCATCATTTTGCAACTTGTTGCATAAATAACTATTTCAGCACTGGTGCCGAGTTGCAAAATAGTTGCAACTATTTATTGATCAAAACCCAACATTTAGTACTAAGTTTTCGAAATATTAATAGTTTTCATAATTTTTGGCGTAAAAGATCCTTATTCTAAAAGGTTTCGAACAACCTCGACACCCGTAAGAAATAATTTGAATTGAACTTAAAAACTTCAAAAGAAAATCTTGCCCCACTCGAACTTTTGCCTCACTCTACTCTACTGTTGACATGTTACTATTTTCTTCGACCGTGTCTCTCAATTCTTATGGGATGTGAACTATAAATCTGTTCTCAAAATTTTATCAACAACTTGCTCTGTAACATTGTAAACAAATAGTTTAAACATAGGCTTTCCCAACTAATGCAGATGTATTCACTCACTGATTAATTCAAAAGGTATTTTTTTTCGACTAGCGTTGATTCGGCTAGCAGAGCAAAGCGTTTTCGATTCGATTTTATTGCGCTTTTGTTTGTTTATACGTAGTTTTTGTCCTCGTTCACCGGAGGGGCCTACTGTGTACTGACTGTGTGTGCGTACCTATACTTTTCGCGCTTTCATCGATGTTCAGGGGCGAAGCAATAGGGGACATGACGACTTCGGAAGGTTTTCCATTCTATTTAGAATCATTTTTGATCATTTCAGTTCCCCTCCCTCCTCGTAGGCTTTCGTCCATACCAAATTTTGACATTTTTATGGATCGCAGATTTTGACCATCCCTCCGCCCTCCTTAGTGTATTCGTAGTTTATGGACAGACCCTTATGAATAGTTTTGTAAATACTGTCAAAATAATCTCTAACGCAAATTCATGCAACTATTTCTAAAACAGTTTTTTTTTTCAATTGTGTTCAAAAGATTTTTTTATTAAATAGTTATTTATTGTAGTAGATCTTACTTATTTCAAAGGGAATTGCCTACCTTCAGGCGTTTAGGGGGGCAATTCCAAAATTTAATTTTACCTTTTAACAGTCAAATTCACTAGTTATATGTAAGAGCTTTGACACGTTATTCGGGTTCAGAAGTTAAAAATAAAGTGGAGCAGGCAATTTTCCACCCTCACTGATTTGTATGCTGATAAGTTTCACCGCAGTGGTTTTTTTTTTCATTTTTGAATTACTTAGCAAAAATTTTAAATTTGTTGAACAAAATTCTGTCATGTAATTTTGCAAAATATCTTTTGGCAATATTTGAATGGTTTCTAATGTTATCCGTTAAAGGTGTTTTAAAGTGATTAATTTGAACTTGGATTACGATACATGCACATTGAGGATACAGCAAATCCCAAGCAGAACCCACTGAATTCTTTATCCATGTTCAAAGGTATTCAGCATGGTATTCAGTTTTACAGGTATTATGGTGCTGTAACTTCTAAGGAGTCGGGTTTGATCCCCTGTCAGCTCATGTATACTAGATACACCTTTGTATCACAACTTTAATTCTTAACTGTTCAGAACCTGTGGTTGCGAATATGTTGAAAATCCGAAAATCGATTTCCAACTACGTTTTAATTAAACTTTTACCTACGCTCGCGAGTATATACACAAAAACTCACCGAAACCAATCGCTACCATTTACCTTGTATCGGTGGTAGGAATGCTCAGTCCTTTGTTTTTAATTTTGTTTGATTATATTGGTTTGGTATATTGGTGGGTAGCGAAGGCTATGTTTTGAGTCAGATGCGATTGGGATTTTTGCCCAAGAAAAAATGTAATATGATAGAAGCCAGTAAAAATTAAGACAAACGAAGATAGAAGAGCAAGAATAAAAAGTATAAAGACAGAAGACAAAAGATAAAAAAAGAAAGAAAATGAGAAAAAAACAGAAAAAAAATCAAAATTCAAAGAGAAAGAAGAAAAGAGAAAAACAATAAGAGAGAAGTCAAGATGAAGAGGAAGAAGATATACGATCAGATTGTGCGATACGATATGATGGATGCTTACGTACATTTTACTATTTTTTGTCGTTTTGTAAGGCGTTAACCCTTCACGGAATAGCACAGGAGCGGAATGCAAAATTTATGGTAAACCAACATTTCGTTTCTCAGCACGATCGATGGTGGAAACAATGACAGTGCCCTGTTTGTATGGTATAAATTTACGCACCCAGAATAATACATATGTGCGTGCATTGTTAGTTGTCGACGGTACCAGCTGGTGCCTCCCACCATCCATCCGTGACGTGGTGGTCCTGGCGGTGATGATTTTTACCGCTTCTTTCGGCGTAGCATAATTAAGCCGTACCACAGACAAGCACAGCACAGCCCGACGCAAGATGACACCCGGCTCTCGAATTGAAACGTCGAATGGGGCAATTAAATTTCCATTTTTTGTGGGTTCGGTTTACACATTTCTGAGTGTGGAAACAATTTGCTTGTTTACAGACAAAATGTGAATAATGACCGCGTACAGCCGTGAATGGTTTTTCTGTGAGGAAAATGCTTTTCAATATCCTTGGTAAATAATGGTTGTACACTTGGAAGTGCGGAAGGTCTGACTTTCTCTTGTTTTATTACAGTCAATTGGAAATTCCAAACCTATGAAAATATCTTTAACATCTGTGCGAGTATTAACGTGAATACCCCAATATTACGTATGCCAAAAATAATAGAAAAAAAATCAGCTTTTATTATTCAATTTAAATTTAGACTGACTTAGCTTTGAAATTAAATTGGCTTCATATGTGTAAGATTCTTTTTTATTGGATTTGGATTGGATTTGGATTGGATTTGGATTGGATTTGGAGTGGATTTGGAGTGGATTTGGATTGGATTTGGATTGGATTTGGATTGGATTTGGATTGGATTCGGATTGGATTTGGATTGGATTTGGATTGGATTTGGATTGGATTTGGATTGGATTTCGATTGGATTTGGATTGAATTTGGATTGGATTTGGATTGGATTTCGATTGGATTTGGATTGGATTTGGATTGGATTTGGATTGGATATGGATTGGATTTGGATTGGTTTTGGATTGGATTTGGATTGGATTTGGATTGGATATGGATTGGATTTGGATTGAATTTGGATTGGATTTGGATTGGATTTGGATTGGGTTTGGATTGGATTTGGATTGGATTGGATTTGGATTGGATTTGGATTTGGATTGGATATGGATTGGATATGGATTGGATTTGGATTGGATTTGGATTGGATTGGATTTGGATTGGATTTGGATTGGATTTGGATTGGATTTGGATTGGATTTGGATTGGATTTGGATTGGATTTGGATTGGATTTGGATTGGATTTGGATTGGATTCGGATTGGATTTGGATTGGATTTGGATTGGATTTGGATTGGATTTGGATTGGATTTGGATTGGATTTGGATTGGATTTGGATTGGATTTGGATTGGATGTGGATTGGATTTGGATTGGATTTGGATTGGATTGGATTTGGATTGGATATGGATTGGATTTGGATTGGATTTGGATTGGATTTGGATTGGATTTGGATTGGATTTGGATTGGATTTGGATTGGATATGGATTGGATTTGGTTTGGATTTGGATTGGATCTGGATTGGAATTGGATTGGATTTGGATTGGATTTGGATTGGATTTGGATTGGATTTGGATTGGATTTGGATTGGATTTGGATTGGATCTGGATTGGAATTGGATTGGATTTGGATTGGATTTGGATTGGATTTGGATTGGATTTGGATTGGATTTGGATTGGATTTGGATTGGATTTGGATTGGATTTGGATTGGATTTGGATTGGATTTGGATTGGATTTGGATTGGATTTGGATTGGATTTGGATAGGATTTGAATTGGATTTGGATTGGATTTGGATTGGATTAGGATTGGATTTGGATTGGATTAGGATTGGATTTGGATTGGATTAGGATTGGATTTGGATTGGATTTGGATTGAATTTGGATTGGATTTGGATTGGATATGGATTGGATTTGGATTGGATTGGATTTGGATTGGATATGGATTGGATTTGGATTGGATTTGGATTGGATTTGGATTGGATTTGGATTGGATTTGGATTGGATTTGGATTGGATTTGGATTGGATTTGGATTGGATTTGGATTGGATTTGGATTGGATTTGGATTGGATTTGGATTGGATTTGGATTGGATTTGGATTTGGATTGGATTTGGATTGGATTTGGATTGGATTTGGATTGGATTTGGATTGGATTTGGATTGGATTTGGATTGGATTTGGATTGGATTTGGATTGGATTTGGATTGGATTTGGATTGGATTTGGATTGGATTTGGATTGGATTTGGATTGGATTTGGATTGGATTTGGATTGGATTTGGATTGGATTTGGATTGGATTTGGATTGGATTTGGATTGGATTTGGATTGGATTTGGATTGGATTTGGATTGGATTTGGATTGGATATGGATTGGATTTGGATTGGATTTGGATTGGATTTGGATTGGATTTGGATTGGATTTGGATTGGATTTGGATTGGATTTGGATTGGATTTGGATTGGATTTGGATTGGATTTGGATTGGATTTGGATTGGATTTGGATTGGATTTGGTTTGGATTTGGATTGGATTTGGACTGGATATGGATTGGATTTGGTTTGGATTTGGATTGGATTTGGATTGGATTTGGATTGGATTTGGATTGGATCTGGATTGGAATTGGATTGGATTTGGATTGGATTTGGATTGGATTTGGATTGGATTTGGATTGGATTTGGATTGGATTTGGATTGGATTTGGATTGGATTTGGATTGGATTTGGATTGGATTTGGATTGGATATGGATTGGATTTGGATTGGATTTGGATTGGATATGGATTGGATTTGGTTTGGATTTGGATTGGATTTTGATTGGATATGGATTGGATTTGGATTGGATTTGGATTGGATTTGGATTGGATCTGGATTGGAATTGGATTGGATTTGGATTGGATTTGGATTGGATTTGGATTGGATTTGGATTGGATTTGGATTGGATTTGGATTGGATTTGGATTGGATTTGGATTGGATTTGGATTGGATTTGGATTGGATTTGGATTGGATTTGGATTGGATTTGGATTGGATTTGGATTGGATTTGGATTGGATTTGGATTGGATTTGGATTGGATTTGGATTGGATTTGGATTGGATTTGGATTTGGATTGGATTTGGATTGGATTTGGATTGGATTTGGATTGGATTTGGATTGGATTTGGATTGGATTTGGATTGGATTTGGATTGGATTTGGATTGGATTTGGATTGGATTTGGATTGGATTTGGATTGGATTTGGATTGGATTTGGATTGGATTTGGATTGGATTTGGATTGGATTTGGATTGGATTTGGATTGGATTTGGATTGGATTTGGATTGGATTTGGATTGGATTTGGATTGGATTTGGATTGGATTTGGATTGGATTTGGATTGGATTTAGATTGGATTTGGATTGGATTTGGATTGGATTTGGATTGGATTTGGATTGGATTTGGATTGGATTTGGATTGGATTTGGATTGGATTTGGATTGGATTTGGATTGGATTTGGATTGGATTTGGATTGGATTGGATTTGGATTGGATTTAAAAGACATGGACACGTTCAATGCTTCCAGTGAGCTATTCGCCTTATGAAGGAAGCGAACACTAGACAACGGACTAGCATGCACAGCCGAAAACTTTTCCTGACAGCTGCGGCGGGAGTCGAACCCGCGCTCCTCAGCACGATGCGACTAAATGCTTGGTGACACTAGCCGCACGGCCACGAAGCCACACGGATTAGATTTGGATTGGATTTGGATTTGATTTGGATTTGATTTGGATTGAATTTGCACTGAATTCAATATTTCTCAACTGTAACTGCAACTTTTCCTCTTTTCAGCGAAACCAAATCAAGCGAGGAAAAAACTTAATAATTAAAAGTCTCTCATTCCAAATGAACTTAATTTAGCTCATTTTTCATTCTGATTTCAAATGCAAAAACTGACTAGCAGCGGTAAAAGAAAACCCAAGCTTGAGAACACAAAATTACTTTCGTTTCTTATTATTCGCCGAGTGTCAGCCGTTTCAAATTGCGATATTGCCCACCCGCCGACCACTCACTTGGCAGAAGGAAAAATACTTTCATAAATTCAAACCCAGCTGGGCAAAGCGAGAAAACCACATACTTACACCCTGGTCCGGCGTTCTTACCTCCTCGATGAAACTGCCCCGATCAAAAAAATATAACAAAAAATAAATAAATTAGGAATCGGTATTCAAACCCTATATCAATATGTTTTGGTAAGCAGTCAGTGGTTTAAAAAAACTTATTCATTACACTCAAACCTCCATTTAGGTAGGATCCATTTAGGTAAAATCTATTTCACGGTGTGTCTGACGGACAACATTATTTTAAAAAAATCGGTATCGCTAAAATACCCACCAAACGAAAGCTAAGGGTCCCACCTTTCATTTGAGCCTTAAATGAGAAAGTTCTATCGGCGGGTCTAGAACAATTTTTTTTTTTGATATAGTATGATATTTTTTCGTATTTTCTCAAAGTACTAAATAATAACGAAAAACAATTTATCCATTGCCAACATGGCTTTCCGACGAAAATTTTTTTATATGATGTTTATTACACTTCCCAAAAAAGCATAATAGTCCCAAGTGAATAAAAAAAATCCAGTAAACAGTAGTCAGTTTCGTGGTTATGGGCAGTAATGCTAGAAAAATTGTAATAGTTTCAAGCAGGTGGAGATGTTCAAATTAAAATTTACATGTGTACCGCGTCATGCTCTAATACTGGTAATTAGGCTGACACAAATTTCGATTTTCTCTAATGTCACCCCCCCCCCCCCCTCGGAAAATTTTGGTCGGGATTCGACATTTTGAGGGGGGGCACAAATTAATTATACAAAAATTTAAAAATTTTGAACTGAAATTAGAGTTGTCGAGAAAATTTCTTAACAAATCCGATGAGTTTTACAATTTTGCCTAATTGTTTGGGTAATTTTTCAACAAATACATTTATTATTTATTATCCACCCCCTTGACGAGTCAACGAGCAAAGTGACAAAAGAAGAAAATGAGATTTGTTCCGGCCTTATTATTATATCACCGTGTTCCTCCTTATAGCGTGCATTTGACAAAAATTTCAATTATTTGACGAATTTTATTATTTTCTCTATTAAGCACAGACAAACAGACGCAACACTCTTTTACAGGGCTTGGCACATGCATTTAACGATGAATTCAAATTTCGTATGATTTCCGCGATCTTTTCACCAGAGGTGCTAATGTTCGATCACTTTGATGCTTGCGAATGTACACGTTGCTGAATGATACAAACGAAACTTACAGGTGATATGCATAGTAGTGTGCGTGTTAGGCAAACGTCAAATCGCAATCCATCATGGTCGACAGTGTCTCACGCGGTTCTATCAATAGGTGGAAGCGTGTTCATGAAAAAGACAGCAAAAAAATCTGAGTTAAATAAAATTAATGAATTTTCTCTAAGAGTTACGTCTTCTTGTCTGTGATTAAGGGAATGGCTGTGTCTTCCAAATACCACGATTTGGCTAAAACTGCAAACTGAACATGTTATTGATACTTTTACTTTATAAACAAGCTCTATAAATCTTTAGGCAACGTAAACGTTAAAACATTAAAACACCAAGTCCTTTTTATCATGCACCAATGTATGCGGGTCAACTCACGATATTAGGACCAATGCTATATTTACTCATTTTGTTAAGCATGACTTAAATATTTTGAATTCCACTGATGATATTTCGTACGAAAAAAAAATTTAAATGCGAACATTAACCGTTTGAAACATTGCCAATTTATTTGACAGAGCTGTTTTGAGTGAAAAAAACATCCTTAAGGTTACGATGTTAGGGCATGCCAAGATACTACAATTAATTACAAAACGACATACACTTTCCAGAATCCTAAGATGACCGCAACTCGATATTTTCTGGAATCAAATCTTTAAAACGCGTGTATTTCTTATGGGGCAGGTGGGTCACGACCCATTATTTGAGATAGGTGGGCCTACAATAATGGAGCCAAAACTAAAATAAAAATTGTGTTGTTTTATTTAATTTATTGGTGAAAAAGATACTTTTTCATAATATTCAAATTGTAATCCGAGATTTATTATTCTCAAGGTCGCCATTAACATAATCGTCATCATTGAAAAATCTAAAACGGTTTTCTCGTCCAAAACTCGTCCAAAATTTTCGTATTAAGAATGTATTCACTGTATTGCTGCAGGAGAATGGAGTACAGTGATTGCATTTTCAATGCAAATATTAAATCTCCTGTTAGCATCTTTAGCAGAATTGCAACGAGCACTATCTTTTGCATCATCGGTAGTAGTGCTAAGTCTGCCGCGTTTGCCCGTTAATTAAGGAGAAACTGTAGTTCTTGCAGTACTACATGTTTCACAATTACAGCAAATATAGATGCTCCGCGTAGAAGATTTAAATTATATTTATACTCAAAGCAAGTAATTCTAAAGGGTATGATCTCATCATTGAACTAATAAATTTTAAATTAATAATTGCGATATATTTTCGAGGGATAATACCAACTTTTACATCTGGTATATTTCAGAAAATGTTGTTCAATAATATCAATAACCTGCAAATACAAATAAAAACAAGTTGGGACTTCTAATTTATTCTGTTTATTATTTGTATGCTCAACCATATAAAACAAATATCTAAATCAGTGAAGATCAACTACCTTCAATGATATTAATGGTTACAGAAAAAGCTTCTTCGACCACAGCACGTACACCTTGGTACGGTTTTCATCGTAACTTTATGATTTCATGTCGTAGTTGTTTCTCTAAAAGTTTGAGGCAAAGCTATGTTGAAATTTAATTTCATTTATTTTTTTATGATTCAATAGGCCATATGAATAAGGCTGAGTAAATACTCTTTACTCAGATCTCTGTGAAGGTTCACAGAGATTTGTTCTACGGCTTCACAGAGATTTAGTAAAGAGTATTTACTCAACTTTATTCATATGGCTCAATACCTAATTATATACCACACAGCAATCCTTCTAATTAGCGAAAAATGTTGAATGCTTTTACAAGTACCAGAAAGGAACACAAAATGAACGAATACCGGACTCGGCACGTAGTCATTTCATCCGAGCTACTATGGTGATCGTTCTATTTTTATTGACATCAAGTCATGGCCTACTACGACTGTAAAATTTTTCGAACCTGTGGTACTGTCGATAAAAACGAGGAGAATGGCAGTCGAAATAACTTCTTCTACATGTCAATAAGGAGAAGATGCTTAACACACATACTTAAATATTGGCAAAATTCTATTACAACTCTCTTAAATATTTTTTTACACTTGTCTGAGCAATATTTTGTATAAAAAAAAATTGAATATCCGTTTACTCTATTAGTATGATACGTTACTAATGAGCGACCTTATACGAGCCCATTAGGTTACACTCAACAACATTGCTTTGGAGGGTGTAATAAGAAGAGCGGGGATAAACACGAGTGGGACGATTTTCACGAAGTCCGTTCAGCTGCTTGGTTTCGCCGATGATATTGATATTATTGCTCGTAAATTTGAGACGATGGCGGAAACGTACATCCGACTAAAGAGTGAAGCCAGGCGAATCGGATTAGTCATTAATGTGTCGAAAACAAAGTACTTGATGGCAAAGGGCTCCAGGGAGGAATCACCGCGCCCGCCACCCCGAATTCATATCGACGGTGATGAAATCGAGGCGGTTGAAGAATTCGTGTACTTGGGCTCACTGGTGACCGCCGACAACGACACCAGCAGAGAAATTCAGAGGCGCATTGTGGCAGGAAATCGTTCTTACTTTGGACTCCGCAGAACTCTACGATCGAATAAAGTTCGCCGTAACACGAAGTTAACCATCTACAAAACGCTGATTAGACCGGTCGTCCTCTATGGGCACGAAACATGGACCCTACGTGCAGAGGACCAACGCGCCCTTGGAGTTTTCGAACGGAAGGTGTTGCGTACCATCTACGGCGGAGTGCAGATGGAAGACGGGACTTGGAGACGGCGAATGAACCACGAGCTGCATCAGCTGCTGAGAGAACCAACCATCGTCCATACCGCGAAAATCGGGAGGCTACGGTGGGCGGGTCACGTCATCAGGATGTCGGATAGCAACCCGACTAAAATGGTTCTCGAGAGTCATCCGACCGGTACAAGAAGACGTGGAGCGCAGCGAGCTAGGTGGATCGACCAAGTGGAGGACGATCTGCGGACCCTACGCAGAGTGCGGAACTGGAGGCAAACAGCCATGGACCGAGTGGAATGGAGGCGGCTACTATGTACAGCAGAGGCCACCCCGGCCTTAGCCTGACCGGTAAGGTAAGTAAGGTTACACTCAAGATGGAAAGGAAGAAAATGCAAGTCTCATAGTAATAAATTTTTGAAAAAAAAAATTGTTCTAGGACCGCCGATAGAACTTTCTTGTTTTAGCCTCAAATGAAAGGGGGGACCTTCAGCTTTCATTTGGTGGGTGTCTTAGCGATACCGATTTTTTTAAAATAATTTTGTTCTACCAGACACCCCGTGATTTAGGTCCCTCCATTTAGGTAACGTTACCTAAATGGAATTTGATTGTGTTCAGATCAGTTGGAGTACTTAAGATTAGGTATGAGGTTCGTTTACAGGAAAGAAGTAGTGAGTGGTGTTAAGGGGATATGGGGGGAGGGGAGGGGATGCAATGTTGAGATATGCCCCCTAACCACCCCCCCCCCCCCCCCCCCCCTTCCATGCAGTGTTGGAAAGTGTCAGTATCCAGCGTCATTTCTAGTTGAAATTGAGATATGCAACCATCCTTCCATCATTCAATTGATATCAGCTCAAGCATTGATGACGTCAAACCCGACATCAACCTATCATTCATTTGTTTTTATTTTGGCCACCAAACCCAACATAGACCCAACAGTTGTTCGATGTTGGTCCAACAATGGCCCAACACACGATAAAAATTGACCCGACTTTGACCCCACATTCTATAGTTTTTCAATCTGGCGGAATTTTCCAGGGTTATTCGTGTTTCGTGCCCATCTAGTCATTTGAATGACAATTCTGATCTAAGACCCTCCAAAACCCCCGAAAACGCCCCTGAAACCCCCCCCCCCCCCTTTCCTGAAACTCATTGAAAGCCATCTGAAACTCCCTCCACATGACCCAAACATGATCTCCTTTAAATCTCCTAGTAACTCTCCCTTCTTAAACTTCTTTGCAACCTTGTACTCCATTTAGGTAATAAACTGAATCCATTTAGGTAATGAATCCATTTAGGTAAAAATGCTATTTAGGCAGTCCCGACTCGTTACCTAAATGGACACATTTTGACTTTAAAAACTGATAAACATTTATTCCATTTTTAATATCCGGCTTTTCAATTCAATAATTTTGACTTTTTTCAATGGCTTTCAATTGATGATATTGCTTTTTTATTACTGTTAGTGTTTTTCAATTCTGTTTACTCTTTTTGTCTTTTTTAACTTTTCAAGTTCTTATAGTTACAATGGGTATTTTGTTTTTGTTTTGAGTGGACTTTCTTTGATAGTTTTTTTTGTTATGCTTTGTACATTCAAGCGTTATTATTAAAAAAAGCACTATTAACACACGACTGATCGCGTTGTTGTATTTTGTACAATACGTTGAACAAAGTTTAGCTTATTGTACTCAGCGTTAGCGAGGTGCTTTCGGTGATGGCGATTGACGGATGGTTAAATTATTGCCTGAAATAAATACATTCTGTTACCCCTGCTTGATCGGAACGCGTGTCCTCTAAAGTTGGGGGTGCTCCCTGGTGTACCACCTACCTCTCTAGCTATGATTGAGATTTGCTGCTTTTGTTTCTCCAGCAGATTCTATCGAAGAGAAAGAACAACGCTGCCTAGGTGGGAAGCTCTGTGTGTGTGTCTGTGCTTGAGTAATACCAGGAGTACAGTTTCCCTCTAGATTCTACAGATGAATGGAAAATGAAGAATGGCGCGGAAAATGGAACCACTTTACGGTGCAGTTGCACATTGCCGAGCTTTTAAAAACCCGTTTCAATTCATGGTTTCACGCGTCCGGCTAAGGATTGGCTAAGGCATGCCACAGATGGTTCGCCTTAACGGCAATATGAAAGGCGAGAATTGCTTCGTTCTGGTTGGTATTAAAAGAAAATTATTAAATTATAATTGCATCAGTTGGTTTGTGGAAGATAAGTTTAAGTTATTTCTTCATGGATGTTCGACAGGTGGAGTTCATATATCGTTTCAAAAAAAAATATCAATATCAATCGTCAATCAATCAATAGGAAATCAGAAACGATTTTTGGAGTTATTTTTTATCAATTTGGATTTCAGATCAGAGAAAGAGTGTAGGAAAATAATTTCAATGTCATAATTTTTGTTTTCGTTTCAGTATCAATGTCCTACACTAGTGCATTATGCAACTGTAACAGAGAATATACATATTAGCGTGGTTCAAAAAATCGTTTTTGCTCCACACCGCTTATTCGATTCCTAACCAGATTATATGCCTCCTCTCAACATTTGAGCACATTTGGTAGAAAAATAAGACTGCACAAGCCCTTCAAAGTTTGTATGGGGATTACTATGGGAAAACGATTTTTTTCATTCAACCCACCGTAACATTTTCCTAAGTGCCCTAGTGGGTTAGTTGACCCTTCACAATCCTAGGCTACACTATCAGCTACAAATTTGCAGAAGACCGCATTCAAATCGGACACCTCATTAATTAGTTACCGATTTTTATCCAGAATCGAAATCTTTACTCATGATGGTTAAACTAATCGGTGGGCATCACTGCATTTTGCAGTGGAACATAGTAGCCATGATTTCATTGTGCTATCTTTGGCGCCATATGCAGCAATGTTGCCTGCTGGGAAGCTAGAGGATCACTGTTAAAGTTTGCCCAGTTGAATACAAATCGATAAGTAATTAATGAGGCGTCCGATTTGAATGCGGTCTTTGGCAAAGTTGTAGCTGATAGAGTAGCCTAGGATTACCAAGGGTCGACTAACCCACTAGGGCACTTGGGGAAATGCTACGGTCGATTGAATGAAAAACATCATTTTCCCATAGTAATTCCCATACAAACTTTGATGGGCTTGTGCAGTCTCAATTTTCAACCAAATGAGCTCAAATTTTGGGAGAAGGCATATAATCTGGTTAGAAATCGAATGAGCGGTGTGGAGCAAAAACGATTTTTTGAACCACGCTAATACATATGGTAGCCACAACGCACAGTGGGAAAAATCGACTCAAAAAACGGATCTTTTAACGGCGCTGGTTTCGGTTCGTGAAGTTGACCATTTCTGACGTGAAAAAGGCCGAGAAATCGATTAGTTCTAAATTCATTCACCGCATGGCACGGGAAGTGGTCTATTTTGCCCCATTTGCCCTTTTTCATACAAAAAGAGAATCAATATGTACGTTCAAACAACTAACACGACTATAGATCATTGAAAATAGCTGCAGGTGTAATAAGAGGTTAATAGAAATCAAATCAAATCAAACATATATGAAATATACTTCTAAATGTTTATATTGTCCCATATGCCCCAACAACTGCTGGAAATTGTGCATTTAACATGACTATGAATAAATTTTTAATGTTAATGATTTGAATTTCTTTTTTTTTGCATAAACAAAAAGCGCTAGATCTGTTATCACCAGAATCATCTACTGTAGTTGTCCAATTCGCCCCATTTTGCCCTATTATCAAAGAAAAATGAGATTTAAAATGTATTTATAAGAAACAGATACTGTAATGGAACGTTGAATTAGTTTTAGTTGGAATTGGCAGCTAACAGCTATCATGCGCATAAATGAGAGATATATTCCCTATTTTGCCCTACATGTCCCTTAAACTGCTGGATGATAACATTTTTTCTATTGTTTTGTAATGTCACTGGTTGCAATACATGAAGTCCTAGATCATTTTTTATATATAAAAATACGGTTTATCGAGAAAGTTTAGAATCATTCACGGGAGGGTACAAATAGCTGTCCATTTTACCCCAATTTGCCCTGATTTGTTGTCGCCTCATGAATAGATTTCCCCCATTTTCTTATGTCCGAATTGATGGACTTTTGTTACTGAAACCAATGTAGTCAAAAGGACAGTTAAAACATATGACTTTGGTGGGGAATAAAGGGTATAATAAGCATTAACCCTTATCTTAATTCGTGGCAAATATGCACACAACTGATTAAATGAGGCATCCTAAATATATATGATTTGGTGCTTTGAGACGCCCTTTTTAATCAGTTTAGTGCATATTTGACATATTTTATAAAATGCTTATTAGGCCCTTGATTCCCCACCAAAGTCATATGTTTTAACTGTCCTTTCGACTACTACAAAAGCTGAAATTATAGAAAAAGTCATATATATGTCTTTTTGATAACATTGGTTTCAGTACCAATGCGAATATGGGAAATTAATTTATTCAATACTTGACAAAAATCAGGGCAAACTGATTTATTTATTACATGACAAAAATCAGGGCAAATAGGGCAAATATTCTGAGAATGATTGTAGTTAATCGGTTGTTAATCGATAAACCGCATTTGTATATATCAAAAATGATCCAGGGCTTCATGTTTTGCATCCAGCGACATTACAAATCCATACAAAATATGTTATTATCCAGCAGTTTTACGGGCATGTAGGGTAAAATAGGGAAAATATCTTCCATATATGCGCATGATAACTGTTGGCTTCCGATTGCACCTAAAACTAATTTCAACGTTCCATAGCAATATTTGTTTTGCATAAATACATTTTAAATCTATTTTTTTTTTCATGAAAATATGGCAAAAAGGGGCAAATTGGACAAGTCCCGAAGATGATTCTGGTGATAAAAGATCTAGCGCTTTTTGTTTATGCCAAATAAATAAACTTCAAGTCAGTTACATTAAAAATCCATTCATAATTAGGCAAAATTGTGAATATCCGACAGTTTTTGGGGCATATGTGGCAAAATAAGCATTTAAAAGGATCTTTCATGTATTCTTATGATTCCTGTTAACTTCCAATTACACCTGCAGCTATTTTCAATGATCTACAGTAGTGTTAGTTGTTTGACAGTTCATTTTGATTCTCTTTTTGTATGAAAAAAGGGCAAAATGGACCACTTCCCGTTTCGTGCGGTGAATGAAATCAGCACCAATCGATTCCTCGTATTTTTTTACGTCAGAAATGGTCAACTTCTCGTACCGAAACCAGCGGCGTTAAAAGATCCGTTTCTTGGGTCGACTTTTTCCACTGTGCAACGCCTCGCTTGATGGAAACAAACGATGAAAAGCGACGCCAGACAGGATGCAACGCGTTCTCCTTGCGTACCAGCTCCGACACACACAAGGGAAGAAGGGAAATGCCAGCTGATCCTCGCACCGATTGGGCTAGCCACCACTACCGCTACTCTTTCGGCACACTTTCAGAAAAACACTTGCTCCGTTAGTCCGTTCACGTCGACGGGTTTATTGATACTGATTGAAATGACATGAAAGAATGTACTTAAAATATCTCTCCTTCGGGTTGGCAGCCGATCAGCGCATAGCAGACTGCAGCATAGGCTCCGCCCATTCGGAGCGCAAGACAACCCAAACCACGTCGCGAGACAACCCGTCGCTGGCTGATAATGATGAGTGGTAACTCTCTCTTCACATTTGCGGTTGTGATTCTTACAACAGTCTGCACAGGCTTGTAAAACAGTACTACACGGTGGAGAATGTAGGCTTTTCAATGTTTCAAAGTCCAGAATCAGACGAAGACAAGCGGGCAAGGACACTACTGGAGAAAACAACGTGGCGAGTCGAAGGCGGTTCCGAGATCGGGCTTCTGTGGCGCTATTTACTACGCCATGGCTGCACGACGGTTACAATTCCTAGAGAAGCGCTTCATTGCGGGTTCAGTCTTTTTCGAGGACGTCCATAGCGCAGTATACGCAGAAGGCCTACATCCACGAGGCGACGACGGAGGAGCTGTCGAAGGTTAGGGGCTGTCCATAAACCACGTGGTCATGAGGGGGGGGGGGGGGGGTCGGCCAATGACCATTTTGTATGGACAAATAAAAATTTTTGTATGGACTAATGACCACGCGGGGGGGGGGGGGGGGGGTGGGTGAGGTTGAAAAGTCCCAAAAAAATGACCACGTGGTTTATGGACAGCCCCTTACCTTCCTGTCGGAATAGTGCGGAACCCGAAGCAACCAAGATTCGAATCGTATGGGCTGCGGCGGCAACAATGGACGGTGTTCCCTGAACAGCATGTTGCTGAAAGAGCCGGATTTGGTTCATTCTCTGGATTTGGATGTTCTCTGCGGATTCCGGGAGCAAAAAGTAGCAGTGGTGGGAGATATCATGGAAATATTCCATCGACTGAAAATCCGACAAGAAGACCGATACAGTCAGCTTTTTCTCTGACCCGGTGACGCAAGGCATTCCCCAAAGACATTATTCAAGAGTCTTCTGAAAATTTTCAAGGAGATTCTTCTGAGATTCCAGAGTCAATTTGGCAAAGTCCAACGTGATTTTATATAGGTGATGCAATTGATATTTTCCAGTGGCCTATCCAGGGTTTCTTCAGAAGTTCCCTATGTGATTCTTCCAGAAGTTTTTTTTTTCTCTAAGATTCATAAAAAGGTTCCATCTGACAAGCATTCGGGAGTACCAGGAATCCTCCAGAATTTTTTAGAATGTCTTTAGAAGTATTTTATCAAGGATTCCCAGAAAGAATTCCAGAAAGGGAGCTTCTGAAGGAAACCCAGAACGAACATCTGGAGGAATTTATACAAATCTGCAAGAGGAATTCTATATATGAAAATTTTGTGAAATGGAGGAGGAACGTCGGAAGGTTCTTTGGTTCTTTGGTCGGAAATAAGTTCTAGGAGGAATCCCCCAAGAAGTTCTTCCTGGATGAAAGAAACCAAGGCAGAATTCCAGAAATTCCCGAAAGAAGTCCTTGAAAAAACATCTTAAGTAATTGCGGAAAGAACTTTTGGAGGCAACCTGAAAAAAACAAGGGTGAGTAAACGTTTTATTCAAGAGAAGAATTAAAACTGAGTAATTAGTTCTTACGAGCTAGCACTTTTATATTCTAGGGTTAGTTTATTTGATTTTCCACTCTCTTTCCGTGGCGTGGGAATCAGCGGTGTCCTCCTGATGCGTGCGCTGTGGTGTGATGCCGGTGCGTATGATGTCGTGGGTGTGAAAATAGGATGCTCGGTCGATGCAGGTGCGTAGGTGTGATAATAAGATGCTCGGTCGATGCAGGTGCGTGTGATGTCGTCGGTATGGTAATGAGATGCGACGGATGCAAGGCTTTCTGGGAATTCGGGATACTTTGATGATGCGGTTGGAATCGGTCGGTATTGTTGTCCCTTCGCATGTTGGTGTGATAATGTGGTGCGATGTCTAGATGTTTTGGGATGCAGAACCACGAGCTCGGGTTGATGCGATGATTCTCGGTATTCAGGGTTTTATGATCCTCGTCCGGTTAGAATGGTTTCGGATGATGATATCTGATGTCTTTCGGGAATGACAGCTTTATGATGCTCGTTCGGTGTGGGTGGTCTCGATCGTTGATAACTCCTCCCTCCTTAAGTTGCTTCGTCCGCGAAGCTCTTCGTGTTGCTCGTCCTGAAGGAGTACGTTGCGTGATATTTCAACGTTGACTCTTGCTTTTCGCCTTCTGTAGAGATAAAGAGCAAATTTGCCAAAGAGCGATAGTAAAATTACCGTTGACACTCCTATGGAACCAAAAATTCCAGTCATCCAGCTTCTTGATGTTAAATTCACCGTTTGGAGTTGTTCACGTTGACTTAGGGTGATGTTCTGCAGGTATTCCATGGGTAAGGTGTCGATCAAATCCACTTCTTTCACTAATATCCCTGTTGTTGGAAGATAAGAATGTCTTTTTATTGTGGTCTCCTCATTTACGTAGAGCTGACCGTTGATCTGTAGAGCACATCGTTCAAAATTAATCAAATATGAACCATTGAGAGTTTGGTTATTGTCGCTGCAGTTTGAACGTATTTCGGCTATTGCGTTGTTAATAAGAATTACTCCATCATTTACCCTTTTGATGATACCTTGGCTCGAGTAAACTTTCTCGAATGTGCAGTTAGCCGTTTTGCCATTTATGAGCTGATATAAACATTTAGTAGTTGGGCTTATCTGGTGATCGTCACAAATGAAGTGTTGGTTTTTATTCTTACACTGTTGATTCAGTTCAAATACGTCTGAATCATTTAGCAGGAAGTAGTTATGTTGTGAAACTACCCTCTTACCAGATTTAATTAAGGGCTCGACATATATGAACTCGTAATTAGGGTCAGTGAGTTGGGAAACCTTCAACAAGTAGACAATGTGCGTGGAGTTTGTCACTACTTGTGCTGTTGATTGCGACATCAAATCATCAAATGATGGAACGTGAACATCCTGCGAATTTAAGTAGTCCAAAATAGCGTTTAAGTCTTCTGTGTTAAATATTTTGCTGTATGGAATATCGTGTTTGGCCATGGAAATTGCTTCCTCTATCGCGTCTACTTGCTCTTGTAGGGATTCAATTTGGAAAAGTACTATTAAGAGGTTGATCATTACTGTGTAAGTGTGGGTCCGCTCTTTTTCGATTCTGATGACGTTGTTGATGATAGTTGTTATGTTATGCAGTCGCTGTTCGATGACGTTGTTTATCATGATTTGTTTGTTGTTCTCATTTGTAAGCGCGTTCAGTGATTTTTCGATGATACGTAAATCCTCTGCATCTGGACTACCCCCAATCAGCTTCCATACGGAACCGATGAGATCCCATCGCCTTGGTCGACTCCGTGGTTTTAGCTTAAGGAAAGAATCATGTAATCTATGTTTTCGGGTTTCTATCAAATCGTACAGTGGTTTATATGCTTCATATTGAGGGACTATATCATTAATATTTGCTATAGTTTGTTCAATTTCTGATAAGTCGATTGGATGGATGATTCTTATATATCCTTTTTTTACTTGGGCCTTTCCTAGTGGAATTATAGCTAATGGGCTGTCATTCAGGTTATGAATATGGAACGTAGCGCTTACGCTGGTGATCCAGAAGAGTCTGTAATATGGAGCAAAATTTATATTTAATCATCAGCTATTTTTCGTGAATTTTCTTAAATTGGACTTGTGGACCTTCCTTCCTCTGTCATCTATTATATAAGTTGGATGATTTTCCTTTATTATTATTTTCTTAAATTTGGGGTCTCTCTTTGAGACGCTCTTTACTTTTTCAAATGCAACAGAGTTGGGATTATATTCTGAGTATAAAGGATGCTCTATTTTCTGGTTCTTTTTTTCAAATAATTTTACTATTCTATCCAGATTATCTTTTTTTTGTTTCTTGAAGTCAGGTATAGCAAGGTTATCTACATTCACTCCTGTATAAATGTTTTTGGGAGTATCTTTTGTGAATGAATGGATTGTGTTATTGTATTTATGGACGGCTAATTGAATCAGATCGGTAATGCTCAGGTTGGGGCTAGAGTGTCTACAACATCTCAAGATTTCTCTCAAAGTGGAGTGTACTCTCTCTATTTGTCCATTTGTTTCGGAATGGTATACTGGAGTTTTGAAAATTTTGATTCCCAAATTTTTGATTTGTTGCTCGATTACCTCTGAACAAAAACTTCGCTCATTATCTATAACAATAGTTGAGGGTATATCCCAATCGTAAAGCAGTTCTAAAAGTGGTCCCTGTATATGTGCTATAGATCTAGATTTTATTGCTTTTACTTTTACAAATTTGGACAGTTTATCTATAGATGAAATGAAGTTAGTAGTTTGATTGAAAACAAAAATATCAATATGAATGATTTCGCTAGGGTATGAAGGTACAGGAGTTTGAACTTCTTGTGTTTTTTGGGGATGTCTATCATATTTTTCAATTTTACATGTCTCACAATTCTTGACAAAATCCCTTACAATTTTATTCATACGTGGAAAGTAACATGACTTTATAAGCTGCCCTACATTTTCATCTGCATTACGATGAGCATAATTATGAACTTCGTGGATTTTTTTCAATTGTTCGTTTTCATCATGCACATCCTCAACTAATCTCTGAGAAAATCTAGCTCGTATCATTCGTGGGTTAAAATTTTCTTTGTAAATTTCTTGTATTAGACCCATTATGGGTTCACTCGTCATGATACCATTCATAGTATTGGGAAGAAGGAAATCTTTGAGTTTTGTTGTTAGATATTTTCTATTAAAGGACGGTTCTGTGAATATATGTCGTTTGAACTTTTTAAAGTGAATAGATAGCTTGTAACTTGATTGTGGTGCAATTTTGAAAATAAGTTGGTTTTTAAAAACATTTATAGGGGACTCTGTGGAAAGGATGTATGAGCTGTCATCGTTTTCGGCGGAATGCATGGTTGGTGTGAGGGAATTAATTTGTACTCTTGATAACGCGTCGGCAACGACGTTTGCCTTACCTTCTTTGTAGAACATCTCGTAATCGTGCTCTTCAATATAGGATTTCCACCTTTTTAGCTTTGAATTTGAATTTTTAGGAGAAATAGCGAATGTTAGGGGCATATGATCAGTATAAATGCTAATCTTTGCGCCATAAATGAAATTTCTAAAGGCATTCAAAGCCCAAACTATAGCCAGTAGTTCTTTTTCGTTGGTAGCATAGTTCTCCTCGGTTTTTGACAATGATTTGGAGATAAAAGATATTGGTCTCTCTCCTTGATCAGTGACCTGCGAAAGAACTGCTCCTAATGCTTTATCAGAAGCATCAGTAGTTAAAACAAATGGCTTGGAAAAATCAGGAAAAATTAGTATGTCTTCTGAAGATAAAATATTCTTTAATGTGTTAAAAGCTAAGACTCCCTCTTCATCGAGATCAATTTTGAAGTTTTTAGATTGGACCTTGGAAATTTGTTTATGGCCATTGGCTCCTCTAAGTAGATTTGTCAATGGTTTTGCAAGTTTCGCGTAGTCTTTAATGAAGCGTCTGTAATAGCCGGAAAGGCCTAAAAACATTCTTAATTCTTTTAAGTTAGAGGGTTGTGGATATTTTTCTATTGCTTCAATTTTTTTCGGGTTAGGCTTTAGCCCATTATTGGATACGATAAATCCTAAGAACTCTACTTCGGTTCTCAAAAATTCGGATTTATCAGGTTGGATTCTAAAATTAGCCTTTTTCAATGTGTTAAGCACAGTTTCTAGGTTTTTTAAGTGTGCTTCAAACGATTCTCCGAATATTATAATGTCATCAATATAGACGTGGCATATTTTTCCAATATGCTCCCGAAGAACATCGTCCATGACGCGTTGAAAAATACTAGGAGCATTTTTCAGTCCAAAAGGTAGTCGAACAAACTCGTATTTTCCATTATTAATGGAAAATGCCGTTTTTTCGATATCTTTTTCGGTCATTTTGATTTGATGAAACCCTGATGCTAGATCAAGGGTTGTGAAATATTTACTCCTACCTAAGTTTGCCAACACTGTTGACGTATCCGGAATGGGATACTTGTCGCTGATTGTCTTGTTGTTCAGCTTCCGGTAATCGACGACTAGACGATATTTTTTCTCGTTGGATGCGTCCGTCTTTTTCGGTACAACCCATATTGGCGAGTTGTAGGGAGATTTGGATGGCTGAATGATTCCATCGTTGAGCAGTTTGTTGATCTGCCTTTCGACCTCTTCCTTCAGAGCCTGTGGGTAGGGGTACGATTTCGAGTAAACGGGATCATCGTCAGTTGTCCTAAGCTCTGCTTTTACCCTAGTTGTAAAAGGGAGCTTTTCATTAGCGGGCTGAAAAAGATCCTGGAATTTAGCCAGAGTCGATTTAAGTAGCAGTTTTTGTTTTGATTCTAAATGATCGTCCCTTACCGTGATTTTGTTTACCAGTTGCAGTTGATATTGTAGTAGCGGGATTTCATGGTTTCCGTGGATTGTCATTTTTTCACGTGCTGTGTCAATGACTGCATCCAATTCTTTTAATGTATCGTGACCAATTATAGCATCAAATGTTTTTAAATTTTTCATATGAAAAAATTTTACATCCACATTCGAATGAGGTTTAAATAATTTGGCCGTTGAAAATTTAGTGATGATTATGTCTCCACCGACAGATGAGACTGAGAACGGGCATTTGACGTCGTGAGAAATCTTTGTATATTGTGGGTGAATAAATTTTTTATTCGACCCAGTGTCTATTAAAATTTTTAATGGGTCTTCGAGTTTACCTTTGAATAAAAAATATGGGAGCGAAGAGCCTATTCTAAAAAATTTAGCTCAGCTACTTCGGCTTCAGGTTCGGGTTCAGTTTGAGAATCTTGAATCTCAACTGTTTTGTAAAATCGCTCAAATGAGCCATCTTCTTCTTCCTCGATTTTTTGCAAATACTCTTCATAGGGTTCGAGACACTGTTGTTGTGTCTCAATGTGAAAATTTCTCGGCCTTTTGGGTGGCCTATTGGCAAAGTTTGTCGTTGCAGTTCTCATAGATACGTCTGTGTCTATGGGATCTGGGACTCGAGATTGATTTCCTTGAAAAGCGTGAGCTGGTGGTCTAAGGGGCTGGGTTGGTTGAGGGGGGCGATATTGTTGTAGAGGATATTGTTGTTGTGGGGGATTATATTGTTGTTGAGGATTTTGGTGTTGTGGTGGATAGTGTGTTGGAGGTGGATAGATAGGTTGAGGGGGTTGATACACTGGTTGCGTTCCCGAAAAACGCATGTTTGCTCGCGGATTGACATTGACAGTCTTAAGAGGTATCATAGATGAATTGTTTTTTGAACTGTTAAAGTTGTCATAGCTTTTAGGTTTTAACAAATTTCGCCTGAATTCCATATTTTGGAATGTAAGGCAATACGAATATGCCGCAGCTATAGAGTCGACATTGGCATTTTTTAGGAATTTGCCTACATCGCCATCTAAACCACGAATGAATGCATCTACTGCTTTTCTGTTGTAGAGTGCAAGCACTGATTTTGCTGCCTCCGGATGGGAGAATTGCGGGTCAATTGCTATGCAGTTTGCAATCAACGACTGGATATTATTTATCTCATCATAAAAATCTTTTAATTTGCGTCCTTTTTGGAAGGAACTTGTCAATTGAAAATCGAGCGTGGTCAAATCTCGTTTCTCACCATAGTAGGTGATTAGAGTACGCTTGATTAAATGCCAGTTGCAATTTACGTTAGATGCGACCAAGGCACTATGAGCCTCTCCTTTTATTTTACGGCGAATTGTTTTACAAATCGCATGAAAGGTATTTCTTGTAGCAATTGAGGCATCACCTCTAGGGGTGTACCACTCTACTAAACCGCCTGCGTCTTTAAGCCATGAATTTAAATCTGTGGGATTACCAGTGAATGATGGCAGGTCCCTAACTAGATCCGGTATTTTTTCAATCGAGTCTGCGCTAACTGGGTCACCATTCTCGTCTACAAAATACAAAGGTGGATCGGAATAATCAATTGCCTGTGGTGGAACATTAGCAGCTTCGAGAGCGGCTAATCTCGCGGCAAGACCTTGAACGATTGCGTCCATGTTAATATTAATTCTAAGGTTTTCGAACTCTGCAATTAATGCCTCAATTTTTTCGTATTATCGCGCTTACCAGAAAATTTAACGTGTTATCGTACCTAAATCTTAATCACTCGTTCGCGCACAAATTTATTCAGCAAATACTCGATTTTTCCTTGCGTCACATTCACTCACAGTGTAAAAGTAATAATGATTTTAATTTCAATTTTCATATAGAGAAAAAAAAACGTGTTTTTTTTTATTTTGTAGGTTATTATTGTTGTCACTTTTCACTTAATTCACTTGTGATATAATTTTCTTTTTAGTTTTCTTATTGAAGGGATTACTTACAGTATAATTCCAAGCATCGTACGGGTATGCCACACGACTGCGGGATTTGTTGCCTCAACTCCTGAGCCTCTGACGGAAGGACCATTGGCGTAGCTAGGGGGGGGTTCCAGGGGTGCCTGGCACCCCCTAGAACAAATTTGGCACCCCCTAGAATTTTTCCTTGATAGTTACCTAAAATTTAAAACTTCACACAATAATTCCGAAATGTATTAATGGCACATTCGAATAAAATATAAGCACACCCGTAATTACTTATATACCTCCTACAACAGGTTTGGCGTTTTGAATATCGGTAAGAACAATCAACAGACTTCTCCATGGATTCCTCCAGAAATACCTCTATCCAATCATACAGTGATTTCTCTAGGCAGCCTTTATGGATTCTTCCCGATATTTCTTTAATAAACTTTTCCAGGCAGTTCGTCCTGATGGGGTTGTACATACTAGAAGTTTCTGCAGAGATTGATCCAGCAATTTCTCCTAGGATTTCTATGGAAATTCTGACTATGATACTTCTCGGAATTATTCTAGGAATTCCTCTAACATTTTCTCTTGGGATTCCTTGAGGAATTACTGGTGGGATTATTCTAGACAATCTTCCTGGGATTCTTTCAGAAGTTCCTCAGGCGATTCCCTTTATTTTATTCAGATTTAATTCAGATACTTCCAGAAAATTTTCATGAAATTTCTCCAGCTTTTATTGGCCTTCTTCCGGGAATTGTGGCTAGGATTCCTCAAGCAACTGCTGCTGCGAATCTCTTAGAACTCTTCCAAAAACTCTCACTGCGGTACCTTCAGGAATTCTACTAAGGAAGATCTTCCGGAAAATCTACCTGGAATTTGTCTAAAAATCCCTTCGGTGATTATTCCAGAAATTTATTCAAGGATTTAACCAGGACTTCCTCCAAAGGTACTTTCAGAAATGTCACAGGGGATTTCTCCAAGAACTTCTATTGGCCTTCCTTCATGAATTCCAGCTGGAAATCTTCAAGCAATTCCCATTAGGACACCTTCAGAATTATATTCAGAAAAACTAGGACTCCTGGCATACTTACTTGTTACAACACTTTCGGGATATCTTACTGAGATTCCTTTAGAAATTCCTCCTGCGATTCCATCAGGGATTCCTCCAGTATACTTCTACCGATTCTTTCAAGGAGTACTGTATGTATTCCTCTAGGCATATATTAGAGGAACTTTTTTTAGGTTACCGCGGTATTCCTGATTCTAGGATTCCTCCAGAAATTACTTCTATGAAACCTCCCGGAATTCTAGGAATTCCTTCAGATATTCCTGCTGGGATTCCTCAAGCAATTCCTGCGGTTCTTCCAGCTATTCTTCCTCCAGAAATTCTTTCTTTGGTACTTCAGAAATTATGCTACGGTTTCTTTCAGAGCCTACTCCTGTCTATTTGCAGGGATCTTTCCAGGCAATCTCCCTGGGATTCTTGCAGAAATCTCTTTTATTGTTCCACCAGGGATTTCTACAAGGACTCATCCAGGAATTCCTCCAGAGATTTTATCCAAAGATTCCTCCAGAAATTCCTGATGGAATTCCTGCGGAAAATCTATTTGGCTTTCCACCAAGAATACCTCAAACAACTCCTCCTGCGGTTCGTCCAGCAATTCCTTCAGAAATTCTTACTATGATACGTCTAGAAATTGTTCTAGTGATTCCTAGACGAATTTATCCTAGCATTATGGCTGCAATTCTTCCGCGAAATCGTCCTAGGATTTCTTCAGAAAATCCTCCTGCGATTCCTTCAGGGCCTTCCCCATAGATTCTTCCAGAATACCTCCAGGGATTCCTGATGGGGTTTCCCTATATATTCTTGTATAGTTTCCTCCAGCAGTTCCTCCTAAGATTTTTACAATGATACACCGTGGCATCCTTCTAAGAATACCTTCTGAGATTTTTCCTATGATTTCTTCAGAAGCTCTCCGGTGATTCCTCTAGTATTTTTTATCCGATATAGTTTATCCAAGTTCATCTCATGAGATTCCTCGAGGAACTCCTTTTGGCCTTCCTCCAGAAATTTCAGCTGGATTTCTCAAGCTATTCCTGCTGTGGTTCTTCCAGCAATTCCTCCTCACACTCCTCCAGAAATTCTTACTGTTATACCTCCCGGAATTCTTCTAGGGATTCCTCTAAGAATTTCTCCAGGGATTCTCCAAAAAACTTGCTAGGATTATTCAAGGCAATCTTTCTAGGAGCCTTGCAGAAGTACCTTCGATGTTTTCTCCTCGAAATACTAATTTTTTTTCCTGGGATTTCTCCAAATACTTTTTATTGGATTTTTTCCAAGGATCCCGCTTGACTTTCATCCAGGAACTCCTCCTGGGATTACATAAGCGATTCTTGCTGCTTCTAATGATTCTGGAATGCCTCTTAGGTCTCCTCCAGAAATTCTTACTGTGATACCTTCAGGGGGATTCTCTAGGGATTTCTCCTGGCATTCTTGCTTGGATTCTTCTAGACTGTTTTCCTAGGATACTTTTAAAAATGCCTTTGATTCTTCCAGGCATTTTTTCAAAGACTCATCCAGGAATACCTCTAGTTTTTTTTTCATGGATTACTCTAGAAATCCTGGAATTTTTCTCGGCCTTCTTCAAGGAATTTCAGCTGAAGTAATCCTGATACAAATCTCTAGAGGCATCCCTAAACAAATTTCGGGAATAGTAGAAATTTCCAGAGAAATCTTAGAAGGTATTACTAGGGAAATCTCTGGTGAAATCCTATGGGATTGTACGGAAAAAACTTGTAATTAATTAGAAGGCACAAAATCTTGCTGATTGACAAATTGGGAGATGAATTTTCGAAAAAAAAACGAGTTCTGGTGGGATTTGAACCCACGACTCCGTTTTCGCTAGACCGTAGTATGGCTAATTCTTTGAGGATTGCTTCGGCATAGTTGTTTTTTTAATTTCTTAGATAGTTTCAATGGAATTTAATCAGCAAATTCTTCGGATATTTTCTTATAATTGCAATGGCTATAGCTCTGAAATTATTTCAGCAATTTCTTTTTCAGTTATTTTGAAAATTTCTCAGGCAATTTTACCATGATTATTTCTGTAATTCTTTTTGATTTAATTGTATTGATATTTATTGCTTCCGAGAATTTCTGAATTGGAAATTCACGAATTCTCAACTGGGATTGCTCAAAGAAAATCCTATGGAACTCACAAAAAACTTCCTGAAAAAAATTCCCAAAGAAATTGTTGGAAAAAACATCAAAATTTCTTTGAAACTTTTAAAGTATTTGCCAAAAGAATCCAAATAAGAATTACCAGAGGAATTCCTGAAGAAAATATTAAGCCTTTTTAAAGAAATTGACCAAATCCAATCTCAAAATAAATTGTCGACATATCTATATATATATATATATAAATGAGTTTGATGTCCCTTTGAGGCAACAAAACTCAAGAACGACTGAACCGATCAGGATGACTCTTGCATGGTTTGATTCGTATTCATGGCGGCTGTGTTTATATGTATAAAAAGTTACGAAAATCAACTCCAAAAGTTAGAAAATTGATAAAGTACTGATTTTTATGAACTGGGAAGAAAATCAACATGATCGAAATCAAACCAATCTAGAGTGCGGTGCTTAAATAAGCTCAAAAGCTGTCAAACCACCACAAGATTGGCAAGACAGAGTTTGCCGGGACAGCTAGTATTCTATAAAAAATTCCACAAACATTCACAAAAAAAAATCAAAGAAATTCTTAAAGAATTTTCCGAGGACATCGAAGGAATTTCTGAAGAAAATTTAGAAAGAACTCTAGAAGTAATTTTCGTAGCATCACCGTAACAGTATTTAAAAAAAACACATTTTTTTTTCTCAAATAATTTCCCGAAGGAAATGTCTAATAAATTTCCCAAATCAATTTCCAAAGGAATTACCAAAGAAGTTCCAAAAGTAATAATCGAAGCTTCCAAAATTTCCAAAGGAATTGCTGATGAAATTCACAAATAAATGTTCAATGCAAGTAATATCGAATTTGCCGAAGGTATTCCGGAATCATCTACTGTAGGAATTTCTTACATAATTACTGAAGAAATTGTCTGAAAAATCTATATAAATAAAAATGGAATGGTGTTTGTATGTCACGAATAGGCTCGGGAACGGGCCAACGGATCTACACCATTCTTTCAGTATTTCATTTGTGCAGGGCTCTGACGTATTCGTACGAAAAAATAATTGGGAAAATCGAGCAGGAACCTTGCCAGGAACGCAACGAAAACGAGAAATTTTGAAATTACATTCTCTGGGGCATTTTCCTACAGAGCTGCATGTCAAAAAACACAGTAGGCAAGTAGAACGACGTTTGCCGGGACAGCTAGTTTTCAATAAAATTATAGAAGCGATTTATGGAAAAATTTCCGATGAATCGGGTAAGGAATACAGAATAGCATAGATAATGAAAGTCTAAAAAAACGACGAAAATCCAAAAAAGGAGAATGACTTGCCGAAGAATTTCCAGAAAATTTGTGAGGATGTTCCAAAAGCCATTGTCGAATGGATTACCAAAGACTTTACTAAAAGAATTCTCTAAAGTAATTTAGAGAATTTTAAAAAGCAAATATCAATAGAATTGTTGACATTAACAAACCAATGCTTGAAAGACTACTAAAAATTGGCGAAGGAACTCCCGAGAAACATTTCAAAGGATTTGCCAATGAAATAAAAAGCCAAATATACTCCTAATGGAATTGCCGATGAAATTTTGATAAGATGTGTGAAAGGTATTTAGTATCAAATTCCCAACATACTAAAGGGCGAACACGATGAAATTGCCACACAGAAAATATTGTATAACTTTTGATTGCGTTCGTCAAAATAGCTAAATTTTTGACCATGAATAGTATATTATGTGTAGCTAATACCATAAAATTTTCATTAAAATCGGTTGAGTATTGGCGCATATATTGTCGATATCATAAAATGATATTTTAGAAAACTTGTACACCCATTTCAAAAAATTACTTAGGCTATAACTTTTTTGTTACCTCATCAAAACGTTTGAAAATTTCACTCGATATTCTTAACATAGTATCAATTACGTGGTAAAAATTTGATCGAAATCGGTTCAGTACTTTTTCTAGTAAATATCCAAAACTCAAATCGCTTCAAGGTAAATTTTAGGTACTTTTTGACCATTTTTAGTTCCACGTGCACTATTTTGACTGTAGAACTGGTAACACTGTCTCGATTTTTATAAAACTTTGACAGTGTAAAATTGTTGTGTTAAACTGTTTACAGTGAAAATTTCAGCCATTTTTGTTGAGTACTTTCAAAGTAAGAGCAGTTTGAATTTCACTATACCAAAAACCACATCTGCTTATTGTGACATAGTGCGACATATATGGCTATAACTTTTTAACGGTATGATCAAATTGAATGAAATTTTGACAAACTACTTCTACATACATACTTTACGTTCAAAAAAATTTTCATTGAAATCGGTTCAGTATTTTTGGCGCCAGCGTTGAAACGGCAAAAAAATGATATTTTCCAAAATGTTTGTTTGTACAAGATTCTCAAGTGGCAATTCCCTTGTTTCAACGATATCTCCGCCATTACTCAACCGATTTTAATGAAAATTTTATGGTATTAGCTACACATAATATACTATTCATGGTAAAAAAAAATTAGCTATTTTGGCGAACGCAATCAAAAGTTATACAATATTTTCTGTGTGGCAATTTCATCGTGTTCGCCCTTTACGAAATAAATTCTTAAAGAAAGATCCAAAGATATTACTGAAGAAATTTGTCAAATCCAAACGAATTACTGGGAATATCCCCTGAGGAATTACCGAAATAATGTTTTGCCGAAAACATAAATTTCTTGTATTACACGTACAAACCAGGCTCGAAAGTCGGGGCCCGTGGCGCAGTGGTCCACACGTTCGCTTCATAAGCGGATGGTCATGGGTTCGAACCCAGCCCCGACACTTGCAGTTTTTCGTCAGTTGCTCTTCCCCCCGAGAGCAGCTGGCACCTGACCCTCTTCGGAGCATATAGCTCCAACGGACCCGGAATTTGGATATCGGCGAACCGCAACTCGTAATGGACCCCCCAATCGAACTGGAAAAGGAACAGCAGCCAAAACATCAGCATCATCGTGCTCATCATTCTACCGTGGACAGGGTAGAAAAGTTGAAGCAGCACAAGGCACCAGTTCGATATAGTTGAATTAGAACAGAATACATGTAGGCGCTGTACAAAGTGCAGCGTCCAATTGGAATCGCTCACGTAGTGCCCTAGTGGACAAAAGAGCTGTAAATTAGGTTAAGTGAATAAGAATAAAAAAAAAAAAAAAACCAGGCTCGATTATCCGAAATATAATTTCCCTGTAAAAGTATTCTCATGTACACGTGGTAGTGTTCAACTAATAAAACAAAGCACTGTCGCCATTAATTTTGTGGTCAAACCAAATATGCATATATGTATCCTGATTTTGCAATTTTAAGTATTTATAACTTTTACAATTGTTCTTGAAAATTATTTTAATAAGGGTTGTTATCATGCAATAAAACAAAGAGGATGTCACGATGAATACAAGTTACGCGAAAATTTGTGTATATTTTATAGTGTTTAATCCACACAACAAAGGGGTTGTCGCGATGATTGTTATGTTCAAAGTGAAAATACAAATTCCATGTATTATACGCAATCAATTTATCAAGATTTCGTACCTCCATGGCAAGTAAAGTGTTAAATAAGTACAACGGATCGAATTTTCCAAAAAATCTATTCTTTAAAATATAGTGCGTTTAAATTTGTGGGCTCATTTTTCCCGCGACTGAGAAATTGAGGTTGGATCGGTATTTCCTTTAACAAAAAAAAACAACCTGGAAGCCACTGAAACTGGCACCCCCTAGGCACCCCCTAGGAAAAAATCCTAGATACGCCAATGGGAAGGACGATGAAGGTCGGGATCGCGTGCCTGGTTGATGAAATCCTATTAACTCCCTATGGTTGCCAGCTCTGCCGGGTGCAGCGAGACGTGCTGGGGTGGAACCGGGTTTGCCTTCCAAACGTTCCCAGTGTGGTGACGGTGTCCTTTTTGATGACGGGTCCTTCTCGGTCGCTTCTACTAAGGGGTCCTCCACACGGCTGCTTCTGCGGTTGCGTTTGGTTTCGGATTATATTCGGATAAAGCTGGAGCGATCACTCAAACGTTTCACTTCACAACTAGTTTGGCGACACGAAGTTCTAACACTGTGCACAACCTAACTTGTCTCAAACCGAAGAAATCTTACTTTACGAACCACGGTCCCTATTCGGGCGCCAGTAAACGTTTTATTCAAGAGAAGAATTAAAACTGAGTAATTAGTTCTTACGAGCTAGCACTTTTATATTCTAGGGTTAGTTTATTTGATTTTCCACTCTCTTTCCGTGGCGTGGGAATCAGCGGTGTCCTCCTGATGCGTGCGCTGTGGTGTGATGCCGGTGCGTATGATGTCGTGGGTGTGAAAATAGGATGCTCGGTCGATGCAGGTGCGTAGGTGTGATAATAAGATGCTCGGTCGATGCAGGTGCGTGTGATGTCGTCGGTATGGTAATGAGATGCGACGGATGCAAGGCTTTCTGGGAATTCGGGATACTTTGATGATGCGGTTGGAATCGGTCGGTATTGTTGTCCCTTCGCATGTTGGTGTGATAATGTGGTGCGATGTCTAGATGTTTTGGGATGCAGAACCACGAGCTCGGGTTGATGCGATGATTCTCGGTATTCAGGGTTTTATGATCCTCGTCCGGTTAGAATGGTTTCGGATGATGATATCTGATGTCTTTCGGGAATGACAGCTTTATGATGCTCGTTCGGTGTGGGTGGTCTCGATCGTTGGTAACTGGTGAAAGGAATCTCTCCGGAGAAAACTCTGAAGGAATCCCAGAAGAAAGTATGAGAGAAATTCATGAAGGAATTCTAGGAAGAGTTCTTGGAGACATCCCGATAAGAGTTAATCAAAAAATTCCCACAAGAAATTCTTTAGCGGAATCCTGGAAAGATCTCTTGGATCATTCCTGGATAGGACGTTTGGAGACATCTCAGAAGGAACTGTTTGAGAATCAAAATAATAAAAAAAGACACGGACACCGTCTTCAGCCATATGCTGTACAGACTGAATGAAACTTAAACCAGACAAGGGACATACGGAGAAGAAACTATTCTCACGAAAAATTTTATCTCCCGGAGCGGAAATCGAACCATCCCCCCATAGCATGATGCGATTAGAAACTTGGTGACCCTAAGCGCACGGCAACACAAAAATCTACAAGAAATCCCAGAACGAACTCCTTGAGGAAGGAACTTCTGGCGGAATGCCGGAAGAAATCACGGTTGAAATTCCCAGAAGGAGAAATCTTTGAAGGAACTATTGAATAAATACTAAAAGCAACTCCTGGACAATCTTGAAAAATCTTGCTGGAAACTCAACAGGAATTCAGAAAAGGTATCTGGAAAGGAACGCCTGAGATGAAACATTTGAAGAATTCCCAGAAGAAACCACTGGAGGAATACTCTCTCCTAAAAGGAACTCCTTGACGATTTCAAGACGAAGGTTCTTGAGCATTCCCAGATTTAGTTCCTGGAGGAACACCCACAAAAATTACTTGAGTAATTTCAGTAGGATCTGGGTGTCCTTCGAAGGAACCTCTGGAGAAATCTTAGATACAACTCCCGGATCTATCTCCGAAGGCACTCCTGTGGAGGAATTCCAGAAGGAACTCATGAATGAATCTCAGAAGAACTCTAGGAGGAATCTATGGAATTTATGAAGTGATTCAGAAGGAACTTCTGAAGGAATTCATGGAGGAATAACACTCTGCAGTAGGCTAACTGAAGTTCATACAGTAGCCCATTTTTGTATATTCATAAAAATAACTAAATCATAAAAAAATAAATGAAATAAACGGCTATTTTAAAGTTATAATGAACAGTCCATACGTATATGAGCAAAAAAATTGAAATAAAAAAAAAACCGGTTCTAAAACTTCCGTTAAAATTTAAAAAAATATATTCGTTGTGGTCCAACATTGTGAAAATCATAAAAACTGATTTTGACCATTTTTACATATTTAAAAATATTCAATTTTCTAGATATTTTTTCGAGATCTAGAACTAATAATCTTTTCATTCGTGGAAAATGATTGCAAAATGGTCTTTTGGTTCAAAAGCTACGACGGATTGAAATTAAAAAGAGAAATGTCGTTTTTTTTGGACCACCGTATTTTCAAAAAGGTGGAACAAAAAACTATTTTCGAGTCTATTCTTTTTTCATGGAATGACTGAGAGTGTGATTTTGGAGGCAAAGTGAAAAAGACGCTTCTTTTCATTCGGGCCGGCCGCGTCGTCATCGTCACCGATTTGATTGAGCTCATCTTCGTACGGGGCGGTTTAATGTGATTTTGGAGGCAAAGTGAAAAAGACGCTTCTTTTCATTCGGGCCGGCCGCGTCGTTGTCGTCACCGATTTGACTGTGCTTATCTTCGTACGGGGCGGTTTAGTGTGATTTGCCTCCAAAGTGAAGATGCCGCTTATTTCATTCGGACCGGCCGCGTCGTCGTCGTCGTCAATTTGAATGTGCACATCGTCGTACCCTTGTATAATTGTAGCGGTTCAGTGTGATTTCGGAGAAGAGGCCAGTTAGTGGAAGATGCTGCAGCGCATACGCACTGGACACTTCGAAGGATGTTTATTGGTGAGCTCGTTCCATTTTATCATAATAATTACTGCTAAAGGATGCATAAAATTCTGCTCTGGTTTTTGTGTATTTATCTAACAAATATTGAAAAGTTCGTCACGTCATGTGTTGGCGCTAGTTTCCAATGCACATTGAGTTGATAATAAATATCTTTCTTTCATTTTTTGCATTTACACAAAATTTTGAATGGTTCGTCATCTTCGGTGTCGGGCCCATATAGCCGAGGCGGTAAACGCACGGGTATTCAGCATGACCATGCTGAGGGTGACGGGTTCGATTCCCGGTCGGTCCAGGATCTTTTCGTAAAGGAAATTTCCTTGACTTCCTTGGGCATAGAGTATCTTCGTGCCTGCCACACGATATACGCATGCAAAATGGTCATTGGCAGAGGAAGCTCTCAGTTAATAACTGTGGAAGTGCTCATAGAACACTAAGCTGAGAAGCAGGCTTTGTCCCAATGAGGACGTTACGCCAAGAAGAGAGAAGAGAGAGAGATCTGTAATATTTTAGTCAAAATGAATAAATGTTTTGACTCAAGTAAAGGTTGCATGAATCATCACTTACCAAAGTGAATCCAAATCATGTGACTCTTCCCCTCCCCACTAACAAAAACTCCTTCCCGTGACAGTCGTGGAAAATGAGGTGATCTCGGTCTCTAGTAGCAACGTACGTCACACTAACATTCCTTTCCTTCCTCGATGACCGTAAGGACGTGGCCGGCACCGTTATTGACTAATAAAGTCTGGAATTCTCGAACTGTGCACATTGAGAGCGGTAGTTACTCCCAAGCTCCGTTCGTTGGTTCCTTGTGCAATTTCGATTGTTCTGGTCAATCACGGAGTAGCAACTACGAATTGTACGGTCATCTATGCTCTCTCTCTCTCATTCTTTTTTCATGGAATGGCTGATCAGATTGATACAAGATTGACCTTTCTTATTACAGATTTGGAATCTTTCCCAATTCATATAAAATATTTGTTTTTTATTTTCGTTCTCCAATGCATACCTCCAGAAATTGCACCAGCGATTTTCCAAGTATTTCTCCGGGGATTCCCATACAGGGTACCCCAGGAATTTCTAAAAGGTTTATCTATTTTCTTTAGAACAGAGTTTCCCAAACTTCGTTCCGTGACCTCCCACCTTTATACAGGAGCCCTTATCATACTATTCTACAAAAGGTAAAGTAACTACATACTGGGAGGCCCCGAAAGCCAAGTTTGGAAAACGATGCTCAAGGGATTTCTTCAGAGATCCCTCTACTAGTGGTTTCTCAGGGATTTCTCCAAAAATATCATCAGGAGTTTACCTTACTAAAAAATTCTCCTTGGGATTCTTCCAAGGAAACATAGGGATTCCTCCAGATGTTCAAGATTTTATTTAACACCAGAAATTCTTCAAAGCAATCCGCAATGAATTCAGCCAGACATCTTTCTAGAAGATTCTCCAGATATACCATTTAAATCTGTTGGAATTATATCATAAATTAATCCAGGAATTCCCCTTTACTTTCTATAGGAATTCTTCCAGAGATTTTTTTTTGACATCCTCCAAAGATTTGTTCAAAAATTTCTCTAGCGATTTTTTCCAAGAATTCATGCGACAAATTCTTCTGGGAAAATGTCAACAGATACTCATCCAGAAATTCTCCCAGCGATTCATCTTCGGTTTTCTTCAAGTCCCTCTAACAAAAGTAGCTGCATAAAAGCTTATGAAGTAAACTAATTCGGCAGAAAGTTCTTTTAAACTCTTATCCAGCAAAAATGTTAGTTGAGAGGTTTCCTCCAGAGATTCCACCATGGTTTACGGAAGATGCTAACACTTTACACCCACCGCAGTTTCTCAACTGGTTTGCATCCGATTGTGCTGATTTTTAGACTTAGGTTGGGCCTAAGCTAACTTGAATTAGTACCTCTAGCTATTGTTTCTCGTTTCGAATTGAAGTAAAACAAAACTACGTTCATGAACAAGCACATTTTTGCCAACTGCATTCATACTCCGTTGAGTGCTTTAGCAACCCCCAAAAAAGAAAGAAATTCAAACACCCAAAACCTCTCGAAGCTAGAAATCGAACGAACCGATTGTTCCCCTTCACAAACAAGCCTAGCTGAAAATCCGATTGTTACGGAGCGGGAGAAAAATCATGCTTCCTAGTTTCCATCGAACTCGGCAGACCACGGGTCCAAGTACAAGTTGTGACGGAGTTTTGATTTATTTCCAACCGGGCAGGAAATTTATAAGCAAAGTTTTCCGTTTGGACGTCCACCAGACATCTCGGGAAAGGAAGAAAAAAGAAAGCGGTCTGTAGTCGTATTGAAACGAGTATATTATAACCAGAAGAAAGAATCGGTATTATTGAACTAAGGACAAAGATGACACCAAAGTTTGACTTGTTGGCTGTTTGTGGTTGTCCTAGAAAGAAAAAGATTTTCTATCCATGCGCTGATGTGAATATCCTTGATAACATTTTCTTATGCATATTTGTAGATCTTATTCCATGAACATTAGAGTGGGTCAACGTTGTATGGAGACATTTTAAATTTGATTGTATCGACCCAGAACAAAGCTTTTTCAATCTATATTAGCGTCCAAAATAACTGTGCAAAATTTGGGAGCGATTGCTTGCGTCCCCGTATTCCCCATTGCGATTGAAATTTATATTTATGAAAGTTAGCGTGGGAAAACGTACTTTTTTGCATTTTACTCATAAGTTGAATTCTTTTGTCTAATACCATGTAACTAATGACGTTAAAGTATATCCTAGGACATGCCGAAAAACTTTGCCGAAGACCGCAAAGTGATCCGAGGCTTGTGAAAAAAGTTATTCGCCTGGTAACTTAGAGCAAAAATTTAGATTTTATTATTGATGTTATTCCTTTACATGTTAAATGTTAAGCATTACCGGGCAATGTGTACGTCATAACTTTTTTCACAAGTGTCGGATCACTTTGCGGTTTTCGGCAAAGTTTTTCGGCATATCCTAGGCTATACTTCAACGGCAATAGTTAGATCGTTTTAGATAAAAAAAATCAATTTATGAGAAAAATGCAAAAAAGCACGTTTTCCTATACTAAATTCCATACAAATTTCAATCGCAATGCGGAATACGGGGAAGCAACCGATCGCATTATACTGGATTATACTGAATTTCACTAACTCAAAATGGTTAGTAGGGTCAAAAGACAAGACGAAGTGGTCAAGAAGGTAAACTATTTTAACAATAAAGATTAATTTTACAAGAACTTTTCATGACAAGTTCGTCGTAGTCCTTTCCGGATTGAATATTTGGTCTAAATAGAAGGAAATTTTGGGGCATTTGTTTTTGTTATTCGTTTATTTGGAAGGCTCGGGTGCCACACGAGCATAACGGAGCCGAAATCAGTTATTCACTTTAATACTATTTCGTGAATTAAAACATACGAGAATAAAATTATCAACTCGACCGCCCCTTTTCCTGATGGTATTCCTAAAATCAACTGATCGTATAACGTTATCCATAGATATATTGTCGGAATCAATTAAAATGAAGCCATTCCTAGCTCCAACAGAACGAGAGACCGGAGCCATAAATTGTCCGCGGTAGCCACTACTGTCGGCTGTAGCAAATTTGCAAAACCACTAACCCGAACCACACACACGCACCCACCAATGGAAGCTGACTAAAACCATTAGAGAGAAGTAGAGCCAGCGTTAAATTGTTTTAATTTGCAACATCATGTTCGTGTGTAGCTACGCAAATACACGATGTAGCAACAGCCCCTCTGTCAACACGACAGCACCAAATCGAAATTTATAATGCACCGAATTATTCGGTTCTCTGTGCATAATCAAACACGTGACTGATTACAGCTTATTTAATTATTAGTTCAAATAGTCATCGATTACTGTTTGCATCGTAAATGAGATTTGGGTGGCTTGATATTTGCGTTCGGTGGAACTAAACGAAAAGAAAAGGATGATGCAGGGTAGATAAATTCTGGATTTTATATCAACTGTTTGAATTGTATGTTGATATCAAGATAATTACTGACTTTCAGGTTATATGATTACATGAAAACAAATGTTCAAATACTTCGACACCATGCACACAACAGAAACACGTGTTGTGTTTGATGAACAAATGGAGATTTGAATTGCGAAAAGCAATCCACGTGCTCCGGTGGGAATCGAACCTACCAACCACCTGCTAGGCAGGCGCTTTTTCCCTCAAAACCACAGAGCCACTTGACCATCTCCGTTGTGAATCGGAGTCGACGAAGCGAATTGTTCGATGAGGAGAACAGAGCGATTTTGGAGAAGAACGCAGCTCGGGCGGTAATGCTGCAGCATGGAACCCGGCTGAACGCAAACAGAGCCTCCTCTCTTGTAAAAAAAAAACTGTCAATAAGGAGTATGAAAAAATGGAATTGCTGTGCCGTTTTTGAGAAACATGGAAGCTCTACCAGAACTTCAACGCATTCTGCAACGGTTTCGAGCCGCGAGGCTAAATATGCAGTGCAGGTATACCCTGATAAAAAAATATCATAAAAATACGAAAAATTTTATTGTTACAATACCATTTTTTCGAAAAATATTCACCATTAAACGTATTGTAATTTACACGGCCCACTCACCATCACCCCTTTGGTTCAATACCATTCGGCGAATGGTAAATGGCACTTTTACAATAAAAAATGGTGGTCGTTATGTATCTTAACCATAAATTTTTGAGAAAATTTTCATACACTTTTTCGCGAAAAACAATAAAATGTATTGTGTTTTCATGAGACGTTTTTAGGGTAATTTTCAAAAGAAAACAATATACCTTAATGTTTTTCATTGTTCTTACAATACAAATACAATTAATTGAATGGCGTCAAATGAATCGTTGTTACAATAAAAATACAATAATGTTTGTTGTTATTTGTAAGTAGTTTTCGCTTTTGAAAATCCATAGAATTTATATTTCCCGCTAACATTTACATACAGCATTTACGAGCACTAACGGCCGCAAGAATGTTATGCACATTTTATGAAAAGAATCAAACACTCCAATGTCTGGCAACTGTTGATAAAATCCATCATCAACCTTGTCAAATAACTGTCAAATATCACAAGTCAGACCTCAGGTCGTATGATCCATACCATAAATCGTTCACAATTCATGTGGCTATTAGTATCTGTAAATGCTGGAGAAACATGTTACCGAAAAATATGAATTCTTTGGTTTTTCAAAGGCGAAATCTGTTTACATAACAACAAATATTATTGCATGTTTATTTTAACATCGGTTCAATTGACCCCATTAAACTAATTGTATTTGTATTGTTATCAATGGTGGTTTACTATTTACTAGATTCCTTCAATTTATTGGAAAACATTAGAAAATATCATTGTTCATCTTTTTCTTGTCGTAACGTCCTCACTTGGCTAAAACCTGCTTTTTAGCTAGTTTTCTATAAGTACTTCCTCAGTTATTCATTGCGAGCTTTCTCTGCCAACACGGTTTGACGTCTGTCAGTCGTTGAAGTTGTAGCGAAAAACATTTGATAACCGAAACGTCTACTGTACTCAAATTTAAAACGAAAACTATAAAAAATATGTCAAGTGATTTTGTATTTGATTATACAAACATGATCCAAGCAACAATAACATTTATTGTTATTTATTTGTTACGAATTGTTTCTAATTGTAATTGAGAAATAATCTCTTTTTATTAAGACAATTGCAACTATATATAACCCAGATTAATCCACCTAGTGGTGATAGCGCCTTTCTCGTCGAATATATACTCATGATCTTTGCGTCGACATAAGCCTATCCTGTGAACACTTATACGCTTAATACGATTCATGTAAAATTTGACCTCCTTATGAACCAAATTGTGCACAGTAATTTTAGACGCAAAAGAAGATTGGAAAAAACTTTATTCAGTGTTGATGCTTTGGTTACGATTTTATTCTCTTGTACATATATGAATACTTTGACTATTTCTTCACTTTTAATCTTACCCAACGTTTACCAGGCTATCAAAAAAAAAAACACCATTTAATGTATTGCTAACTTTGATTTTGTTCACTTTCATAATTCCACTATTTTAAGTGCCGCATGCTTGGGTTTGGTTCAATTTTACGTTTGACCATTTCCGGCAGACACCTGGAACCGATTCCATGGCACTACTGGTTGTCCCAAATATTGTATGGATATGGCTATTTTCTTGTCAACTGTTTATCAGGCTGCCTAAAAAGCCGCGAATTGATGTGTTCCATGGGGAGCATCCATTAAGTGCGACACGCTGAAATTGGGAATTTTCGAAGCTCCCCTCCCCTCTTCGTACGGGTTTTTCCTATACATAACCTGGGAGCATCGTGTACTGAGTACACGCACCATGAAAAAAGCTCACTTGTAGTACAAAGCGTGCGTAGTGTCGCTGAGGGTTGCTGAAGACGCGACTGCTCGAGGGTTAAAATAGCTTGTCACACTTTTTCAATCCCCTCTCCCCCTAGGATCGTGACGTACTTAATGGATGGCCTCATGTATGATTTTGGTTTACTTTTATATTTTACCATTTCCGGCGGGACACTCGTTACCTGTTCTTCAACACTACCGGATCTCCCAAATGTGCGTCTGAGACTTTTTGCTGACAAACTGTCAATTAAGTTATTGAAAAAGCCGCGATTTGGTGTGTCGCATGCATAGGTTCGGCTTACTTTTATATTTTACCACTTATGACGAGACACCCAAATTCGGTTCCCGGACAGGACCTGTTGTCCCAAATTTGGTCTGCGACTATTTTTTTGCTAACCGTTCAACAGGTTACCGAAAAAGCCGCTGTTTGATGTGTCGCATGCATGGGTTTGGTTCACTATTATATTTGGACACTTCCGGTGGGACATCCGGAACCGGTTCCGGAACACTACTGGTTCAGATATGGTCAGAGACTAGTTTCTTGCTAACCTTTCATTAGGTTATCAAAAAAGCCGCGCTCTGATGTGTCGTATGCATGGGTTTGTTTCACTTTTATATAAGCCGATTTCCGACGATACACCCGGAACTGGTTCCGCAATAGAACTGTTAATCTCCAATGTGGTCTGAGCCTACTTCCTTAATAACTGGCCATCAAGGTATTGGAAAAGCCGTGATTTGATGTGTCGCATGCATAGGTTTGGTTCTCTTTTATATTAGGCCACTTCCGTCGGGACCCCCCGGAACCGGTTCCGGAACACTATCGGTTTAGATATGGTCTGATACTGTTTTCCTGCTAACCGTTCATCAGGTTATCGGAAATGCCGCTGTTTGATGTGTCGCATGCATGGGTTTTGTTTTTCTTTTATATTTGGCCACTTCCGTCGGGACCCCCGGAACCGGTTCCGGAACACTTCCTGTTCATATATGGTCTGATACTGTTTTCTTGCTAACTGTTCATCAGGTTATGCATGCATGGGTTTGGTTCTCCTTTATATTTGGCCACTTCCGTTGGGACCCCACGGAACCGGTCCCGGAACATTACCGGTTCAGATATAGTCTGATACTGTTTTCCTGCTAATCGTTCATCAGGTTATCGGAAATGCCGCTGTTTGATGTGTCGCATGCATGGGTTTGGTTCTCTTTTATATTTGGCCACTTCCGTCGGGACCCCCGGAACCGGTTCCGGAACACCACCGGTTCAGATATGGTCTGATACTGTTTTCCTGCTAATCGTTCATCAGGTTATCGGAAATGCCGCTGTTTGATGTGTCGCATGCATGGGTTTGGTTCTCTTGTGTGTCGCATGCATGGGTCGCATGCATGGGTTTGTTGCATTTTCATGGCTGACCCCTCCCAAGGGTACCGGTCCGGAACACCTAAATGGCCATAACTCCGGAACGGCTGGACCGATCCGAATCATTTTCAATAGGAAACAATGGGACTATATGTCGCGTCGAATGAACCATCGGTCATTAAAATCGGTTGAGGTTTACTACCAAAAAGTGATGTGAGTTTTTTGTACACACACATACACACACGCGCACACACACACACACACATACACACATACACACATACACACACAGACATCACCTCAATTCGTCGAGCTGAGTTGATTGGTATATGTGACTCGTCCGTCCGGACCTTCTATCAAAAAGTCATTTTTGGAGTGAACATATAGCCTTTCCAGTACACTTAGTGTACGAGAAAGGCAACAACTTAAATTAATTTTTACTGATAGTAACTTTAAATTACTATAGAACTATTGAGAAACAATCGAATCAATTAATCACTAATAAAGCTAATGTTCACTTATTGTACGAACTATATGGGCTTGATTTCTACACCGAGAAAAATTTCTACTCAATGACTGAGTTGGCCTTACTCAGAAATCGAGAAATCCTTTGTTTTCTTACTCAGTTTCGGCTAAAAGTGGGACAACCCATTGGCAATGGGTTGTCCCACTTTTAACGGAAACTGAGTAAGAAAACAAAGGATTTTTCGATTTCTGAGTAAGGCCAACTCAGCCTCTGAGTTGAAATTTTTCCCTGTGTATTGTAAAAAGTAACAATATATCTACTACAGTCGAGTCTCTTACTAAACGAATTCCTATTAAACGGGCTCCTATTAAACGAACTCCTACTAGACAGGGGTGAGCGTTATAGGAGACTAAGAGCTTATGGGATTTCGGCATTTTGGGGGTGTGGCCTATTATCTCGGGAGTGTTAAGAGTTAACGCAATACTTTCTTCAGCAAAGTTTTAGGGCTTGATAAGATCTACCATTTAGAACTTTGGTTCATATGATTAGTTGGCAATTTGGCCGCTAGAGGGACCATCAACAATTTGATGCTAAATTGCACTACAGGAACCATATCAGGTTGTCAAGTAAACGTTACGATATGCGACAGCTCAAGACCCTGATAATTTGGAAGGATAGTGTCTTCGGGAAAGTTGTTGGATACGCCAATAACTTACTGAAGATATGTTGCGAAGTTCGAAATTCCTCCACTGGGCGGCGCTAGTGAGCAAGTAAATTTTCATCATATCTCAGAATCCCGATAATTTAGGAAGATGGTGTCTTCGGCAAAGTTGATCAGTATGACATAAACTTACATAAAAATAAACACTTGTTTCGCAATTCTGCCACTAGGCGGCGCTAGTGAACATGCAAATTTTAGAAATCTCATAACTCAGAATCCTGACAACTTAGAAAGTTGGTGTCTTCGGCAAAGTTGATCAGTATGACATTAACTTACATAAAAATGAACACTTGTTTCGCAATTCTGCCACTAGGCAGCGCTAGTGAACATGCAAATTTTAGAAATCTCATAGCTCAGAATTCTGATAACTTAGGAAGTTGGTGTTTTCGGCAAAGTTGATCAGTATGACATAAACTTAAATAAAAATATACACTTGTTTCGCAATTCTGCCACTAGGCGGCGTTTACCGGTTTTTTTCGTCTTTTTTCGATTTTTTGGCGGTTTTTCGGCTTGGCAAAACTAGTGTCGCTCCCCCCGATAACTTAGAAACTTGGTGTCTTCGGAAAAGTTGATCAGTATGACATAAACTTACATAAAAATAAACACTTGTTTCGCAATTCTGCCACTAGGCGGCGCTAGTGAACATGCAAATTTTGGAAATCTCATAACTCAGAATCCTGACAACTTTTTTGGGGGGTTTTCGGCTCAGCAAATCTAGTGTCGCTCCCCCCGATAGCTTAGAAAGATGTTTTTTTTGTAAAGTTGATCAGAATGACATAAACTTACATAAAAATAAACAATTGTTTCGCAATTCTTTAATTTTTTAATTCTTTTAATTCGTCTAGTATGTAGTTTCAGCTGGCAAACTCTTAAAATTTCCACGGAAGATTCCTTTCGAGTCCGACTGTCATCAAGGTATACAACTAATAAAATATGCATGCTGCCCAGGGGCAGAATTCCAAACCAAGTATCTCATCAATGAAGAATACAGTCTCTCCAAGATTGCAGAATTCTGAGCTATGAGATTTTCAAAATTGGCGTGATTTCTGGTGCCACCTAGAGGCAGAATTCTGACACAAGTGTCCCATTTTGTGCAAGTCTATGTCATACTGATCAACTTAGCCGAAGACACCAACTTTCTAACTTATCGGGATTCTGAGCAATGAGATTTCTAAAATTTGTATGTTCACTAGCGCCGCCTATTGGCAGAATTGCGAAACAAGTGTTTATTTTTATGTAAGTTTCTGTCATACTGATCAACTTTGCCGAAGACACCAACTTTCTAAGTTATCGGAGGGGAGCGACACTAGTTTTGCCAAGCCGAAAAACCGCCAAAAAAGTCGAAAAAAGGCGAAAAAACCCGGTAAACGCCGCCTAGTGGCAGAATTGCGAAACAAATGTTTATTTTTATGTAAGTTTATGTCATACTGATCAACTTTGCCGAAAACACCAACTTCCTAAGTTATCAGAATTCTGAGCTATGAGATTTCTAAAATTTGCAAGTTCACTAGTGCCGCCTTGTGGCAGAATTTTGAAACAAGTGTTTATTTTTATGTAAGTTTATGTCATACTGATCAAGTTTGCCGAAGACACCAACTTTCTAAGCTATCAGGATTCTGAGCTATGAGAATTCTAAAATTTGTATGTTCACTAGCGCCGCCTAGTGGCAGAATTGCGAAACAAGTTTTTATTTTTATGTAAGTTCATGTCACTCTGATCAACTTTTCCAAAGACACCAACTTTCTAAGTTATCGGGGGGAGCGACACTAGTTTTGCCAAGCCGAAAAACCGCCAAAAAAGTCGAAAAAAGGCGAAAAAAACCGTTAAACGCCGCCTAGTGGCAGTATTGCGAAACAAGTGTTTATTTTTATGTAAGTTTATGTCATATTGATCAACTTTGCCGAAGACACCATCTTCCTAAGTTATCGGGATTCTGAGATATGAGGTTTTGAAAATTTACTTGCTCACTAGCGCCGCCCAGTGGAGGAATTTCGAACTTCGCAACTCATCTTCAGTAAGTTATTGGCGTATCCAACAACTTTCCCGAAGACACTATCCTTCCAAATTATCAGGGTCTTGAGCTGTCGCATATCGTAACGTTTACTTGACAACCTGATATGGTTCCTGTAGTGCAATTTAGCATCAAATTGTTGATGGTCCCTCTAGCGGCCAAATTGCCAACTAATCATATGAACCAATGTTCTAAATGGTAGATCTTATCAAGCCCTAAAACTTTGCCGAAGAAAGTCAGAGTAGTATATTAAGGGTACCAAGACAGACGTGTCTGGTCAGGTATACGTGAGTTATTTTTCGTTAGCTTCACCCGAAAAGACCCGAAGCTGAACCGAAATTTCTTATGGCAGATCCAATCAGCTGTTCTTGGTATTTTTTCAAATATTGAAACATCACAGAAAAGTAGCAAATATCGTTGATATTTGCTACCAGATCGCATCAGGTGGATGCCTGTTAGTCATTGCCTCACGATTTCCTGCTTTATTTTCACTTTTGGAGGAATTTTGTGTTTTATGGTGCAAAAAGTTTCCATAAAAAATTTCAATCATGAACAGTAATGAACAGTTTTCCATAAGAAATTTCAAAAGTTCACCGAGCAACGGGAAAATTCACCGAGCGTCGGCAGCGCGCCGGACCACGCATTTGCTCACCCTTAATATACCTCCCTGGAAGAAAGTATTGCGTTAACTCTTAACACACCCGAGATAATAGGCCACACCCCCAAAATGCCAAAATCCCATAAGCGCTTAGTCTCCTATTAAGCGGATTCCTATGGCACCCTACACACCACTCAAACCGTTTGACCAACATTGACACCGCCCCCTGGTTCGTCGAACCAGCTTATGTTTCTGCAACCGTATGACGAACTGCCAAATCGTGTTGCACCAACATGTCACTTTGGTTGCACCAACATCATCCCCCATTTGAAATCGCACTATGTTTGTGCAACAACACTACACACGGTACGATCGGTTCGTCAAACATTGGCTCCGCCCACCGTTGGTTTGAGTAAAATCAAACTGGTTTGATTTTTGCCAACCAAACCATCAACCGTCAAATCGGTTTGACGAACTGCCAAATCGGTTGGTCAAACAGCATCACACACGGTCAAACACAGCACCAACTCAACCACCAACCGGGGGCGGAGTCAATGTTGGTCAAACCGTTTGAGTAGTGTGTAGGGTGCCTATTGCGCCCCCCGACCAGTGATCTTATAAGAGTCTCGACTGTAGGTATGTGTTTTATTGTGAACAATAAAACCAGTCATATGTTAATAATATTTACCATGTAATGAATGGTAATTTTTTATCCGGGTACGGATGGAATCTTAACGGACGGTCGAGAAGTGATTGAAGGTGTGAACCCAGGGGGGGAAGATGTACACGAGCGTTCGCGTATGAGTGAGAATTTTTTCGTTAACAACGGAACAAGTTTACCCGAAGAGACCCGAAGTTGAGCCGAAATTTCTTATAGCAAACCGAGTCGGCTGCTGGTGAGTTTTCTTAAAACCTTGAAACATCACAGAAAAGGGACGATTCAAATATGACGTCCATCATTTTTCGGGGATTTTAGACCCCCCCTCCCCCCTCTGTCACGCTTTTTCGTATACCTAACATATGGAGTGTCACACTTTCTCAGACCCCCCCTCCCCCCTAAATGATGGACGTCATATTTGAATGACCCCAAAGTAGCAAACACCATCGATTTTTGCTACCATATCGCATCAGAGGGATGCTTGCTAGTAATTGCCCTACAAATTCCTAATTTATTTGCACATTTGAAGAAATTTTCTGTTTTATGGTGCAAAAAGTTTCCATAATAAATTCCAATCGTGAACCAAAAGAACAGAAAAAGAATAAGAAACTCAGAAAGTTCACCGAAAAACGGGAAAATTCACCAGCCGTCGGCAACGCACACGACCATACTATCTTTATACCCGACTTAAAGTATATCCTGGTGTGAACCAATCCAACTTCTGGAGTTTGCTGATATACATGCGTAGCCAGTCATTTCTAAAAAAATCTTTCGGACGCGGTTTATTCTCATAAAGACAAAAAAAAAAGTTCAGCTCATAATGTCAGATCATAATCGTCATTCCATGAATGTATAGAGAAATACGTCTGCTTGTTAGGGGCCGTACACAAATTACGTCATGCTTTAAGGAGGGAGGGGCCATACAAATAATGTAGAGGTCCAATACAAAAAGTGTGACATAGGGGAGAGGGGGCTTGAAAAAGGCCGATTTTTGCGTGACATAATTTGTGTATCACCCCTTACGCAGAAGTTGTTGCGCCCTTTCCGCATGTTGTTCACACGAACTCTCAAAAGCGTACATGTTCACTTTATAATGGCCTCTTTAAAACAGATGTTCACAGAATCGCATCCCTTTCCCCTTTGGCATACATTGTCTGAAGTTCACACTTAATCATTAAACTCGTGTGCATACAAGCAATAATTCGAGCTTCACCTCTCGTACACGGGGGACAACATGTTAGCTTTATGTATGTAAATGGGAACAATTGCTGGTGCACACCGCAGAGCTTACTTTCCCTGATTGACCGGACCGGGTGAGCATCGCGCGCGTTCCAACCGAGCCAACATGAGCTGCACCCTCACCACCGGAAAATTTTCCAGACCGTCCGACCCGTCGGATCAAGCGGTTTCCACACCAGCCAGCATCCCAGGTTGTGACCGCTACAACACGCAGCCCGTTCTTTTAACAGTTTTGTTCGTTTGTTGAAATTAATCAAATAAAACATCGAAAATATCTGGTGGCATTCTGGCACAGCGGGGTGATCCGGGGCGCTTCTCGGATGAGTGGTTGAGAGGCGAGCGCTGTGAACCCTGTGAACATGAAATGGAGTGGGGGTCCCTGTAGTCAGTCACTTGGAACGCAAATGCTATTCGCGTAAAATGCAGACGATCGAGTTGGGTGCATTTTAGCGGTTTTGATGAATTTAAAGGAATTGGAAATTTCGAATAACGATTAAATATTACATATATGGCGATGAAAGCAAACAGTGCGTGCGTGTGGTAAAAGTTTTATTCGGTGAAATGAAATTGGTGTTTTGCGGAAGGAAAGATTGGTTGTACGAATAGGTATAACTGTCTCTCTGAGTATTGTAACTATAGAAGCGATTTAGTGAGCACTTCAAAGCCCTCCTTTCTTTAAATCTCCAGAAACAAAATTGATTTATTCTTTTTTGCTGCAGAGAAATTTATTTTTAACATGCTTTGAATGACTACTCATATGTAGTTTTACTATTGGGTATTTTTACACATTCTGGTGGGAAATTACTCAATACATAGCTTATCCCGCAAGGGCACGTGCGTCGTATCAAGAAGGAAAGTGTTTCAGACTCATCAGGTTGACCACTTTCCATCTGAAATGCATAGAATGCATTTTCCATCAACACATCCATGATGTGATGCCTAATCATGCAAACTAACATGTCAACCGATTTGGGATGTCCACAGGACTATTTCACCCAAAATTGTGTACGTTTGTGAGAAAGCATTCGCCAAATCGTCGTTCATGCTTGAGTGGTTTCTCGATTTTTGAGAATGGTTCTCCTAATATGCCTTTCGATGCCTTATTGTGGATGCTGGAATATAGTAGACCATGTGTAATAGTCTTCCATTTTTCCTGCGTAGAATTGGCAAATTCGTAGTACTCGTCTTGGAAAACAAAAATAATTGCTTTGGTTTTGCGCTACCTGCCGCTCGAATTTGGATCCAGCTGTCTATAATCGCGACAAGTTCACGGTTGAATCTAACAAACGAGTACAAATGATCATCGATTACCCTCCTGGTTCTGGAAAAGGTGACAGAGCTCGTGCCCCGTGGTAATAACATTGAAGATCTATTATTTATTTCGTTCAAAGTAACAATTTGCAATTCAGCTTCTGACGTGGTCAGTGACCTATGAAGAAATTTTACCTGTCCCGGTTATTTTGTCTATCCCCTGTACTGTCATTCGCCTATTTTGGCTGTTTTCAGTGTTCTTCCGGCCAACTGTTCGTCGTTCATAGATCAAAGGCTAGGACATGTAATTTGGACACCAGGACACCGTGTAGAAGGTCTAATGGAAGCCCTCACGCCCACTGACTAAGTCGTGCCAAATGCTGCCATCGCTCATCGAAGTTGTGTCAATTCTGTTGTCAGTAGTGTAGTAAAAGTCTTCCAAAAACGTACATCCGGCGAGTTCCGATTCCGTTAATGCATGCTCAAAGTTACGTGCATTATAGCTATTCAGATCTCAACGTAACGAAACTATCACATTCAATGTTCTGCCATTGGAATCCCCTAAACCCACCAACCCGGTCCTGCCAAACGCTGTCATCGTTCATCATAGCCGTCCCGGTCTTATGGTAGGATGTGGTGAGGGGGATTCCAACAACCTGTGTCCGGTGGGTAGGGGGATTAGGGGCATAATGGACACCCGGAGCGAAATGGACACCCCATGTTTTTGCCGAAACCGTTGACTTTTATGTTGAACTTTTAATGCATATGTATAGAGAAGCAAGTCATGGTTCTATTTTTCAAAACTACCATTTATATTCCTCCAAAATAACGAAAATATCATAAAAATTAAAATATGTTTTTCATTTGGTGAAATTCTTATAATTTCGAAGTAGCAGCAAATAAGGTATTACGAGTGTTGGAGTGTGTCCACCATAAAAACAAGTGAATTGTTACCTTATCTACATGTATGCGGAGATTTAGCAATGGATGAAGTATTTTATTTTTGATCAGAATTTACTTAAAATAGCAATTTAATTGTTGTAGTCGATTCGGGGCGAAATGAACACTGGCAAGTACGAATGGATGTACGCGCATTGCATACTGTTAGGCGTTTAAGATAGTTGGGAAAAAGTTAATCCGATTATTTTAGCCTAAAGTTTATTTAATTAACTTTGATGTTATGTAAACTCATCTAAGATGGAGTATTATATCTGTGGTATTGATCGCCGTAGGCAAATTGTTTAACTGGCCGATGTAACCAAAGAATTAGCATACAACATGCTGGGGTGTCCATTATGCCCCGATGGGTGTCCATTTCGCCCCGTACCTTTCCTGCCAGCCCTGAAAAACACACGGTTTACAATTCATTATTTCTTCACAATAAAGACATTCTACCTGCTGTAAATGATTGAAATACGTAGGAAACAAGTTAAAGTTGTAAGTGAATTGATAATATGTTAAGTTTTACTCTGTTATACAGGCCTAACGTACTCATTTGCTTAGGGTGTCCATTATGCCCCTAATCCCCCTACCTATGTGAAATTATTCTGTCCTTACCAATAGTCAATATTTTCACGAGTTCTAGCAAAAGACAACTATCCCTCTGTTATCAAATTGCCCATGGACTGCAGACCAAAATTGACTGGAGGTTTGAGTGTTCGACTGTATGGATGCAATGAATGTTGAATTTTCGGCTCTGCAGTCAACAATTCCTTGTCTTCAGGTGAAACTTGTTTTTCGTCATTGTGTAAACTTACAATCACTTGGCTCATTAAAGCCGATATCGTTCCAAAGAGTTTGTAGACGGCATAGCCGAGAATCTCATCATTCTATGCAACTTTTCGAGAATTCCTACACGGTGTTCAGAAACGGCCGCAGCTGCTGATTTGAGTTGAAGTATCGATCCCACAACAACCCATTTATCATTGGAACAGCTCTAGGTGAGAGTGAACTTGTCGAGTTGTGTTATCAGCGTTGGAGCAACATACCTTCAGCCTAGTCGAAAGACTGACCTTGTCAGTATTGGTAATCATTTTGACTCCATCGGTGTAGGGTAAACCGGTATAATATGCCCCTCTTAAGCAGAAATGGCAATATATCTAAAATTGGCGCCTTATTCCATCTATTGCCCACTGCAAATCGTCGTTCCTAAAGTCAGTGAAGTGTTGCATGATAACTTTGCCTTTGGGGGACGGCTATGGAAGCTTTGAAACGTTTTTCGAAAACGTTCCAAAATTTACCTTATCAAAACAAACGGGACAATACGCCCCATCAAAAGAAAAACGTCCAGCCCCGTGACAAAACTGTACCAAGGATTAATTCCACCACATGCTTTTCCTAGGAGGGTCTTTTAACAAGTGTTCAACTGCATAAAAGTTGCAAAATAACACACGCGAACAGAACTAGCTTCGTTTGCAATGAAGTCAGTTTACAAGAGGTAAAATATTACGCCAAAAGCCTCGATTTCAGACTTTTTGATATTTTTAATGTTTTTCTGTACCAATCAACTAACGGACCAGCTTGATGGCAATTATTCTTCAATATTTAAGATCTCTAATCGTTCACGCATGCGAAAAGCGCTTGAATCGCTAGAAAATGAAGGGGGGCGTTTTGCCCCGGTGGGGCGTTTTATACCCTTTTACCCTATAGTGCTGCCTAAATTGAACTCTAACGACCATGCTATTGTACTGAGTGATTACAGTCAGTCAAATCTGGTTTTAGTTCCAGATTCCAAACTTTGGAATGCTACTTCTGCTGAATATCCTGCTGTAGTTGTAATGTTATCAACTGTCTTAGCCGATGCGATGATCTTCTGGTTGGGTCAGTGGCGTAGCCAGAAATTTGCTCTGGGAGGGGTTTTCGATGTTCAATAATACCTTTTTTTATTTGACACTCACATTTTGTAAAAATATACACTGAATTTAAGCCGTAGGTTTAAAATAGCGGCGCAGCCGAAAATTTTTTTCGTCACAAAGCGTTTTATACTGGAAATTTGTTCCAGAAATTTTGGCTCTGGGAGGGGTTTTAACCCTAAAACCCCTCCCGTGGCTACGTCAGTGGGTTGGGTTAAATCTACATGGACTCACACAAATAAATTCAGTACGCAACAGCATCACAACAGATCTAGTTCTAGTAAACGAATCCTTACGGACTGCAAATCTCTCTAATAAGGACACCTAATCTGGATTGCCTTGAATTCCTTCTAGTTTCCCAAGAACTCTTCATGAAAACCTTGGAAAAGTTTCCCCGGAAATTCCTACATAGATAAGTTGGGAAATCCTCATCCACGGATTCCTTCAGAAAGTTTTCTGCGATTCCTTCAGAACATCAAATGTTCAGAACACCTTCCGGAATGTTTTCAAGGAATCCTTTGAGAAATATTCTATGGATTCATTTAAAAACTGCTCCATGAATTCCTTCAGAAATTACACCAGGAAATCGGTCTAAGAATCTACCAAGGGTTCTTACATACATACATAAACTTCTTCGATGGTTTCTTCAGAAATATCTCGAGAATTTTCTCCATGGACATAGAGTTCTCTACAGGGATTCCACAATAAATTCTTTGGAAGTTTCTCCAATAGATTATTCCAGTGGTCTCTTCAGAAAATCCTCCAGAGGCTTCGTCAGAAATTTCTTCAGATATTTCTTCAAGAAGTTTACCAGAGATTTGTACAGGAATTGCTCAAAGGATTACATTGAAAATTCTTGCGGACAAGCAGGGATACCATATGATTTTTTGAAAAATCTGTATCACTGTTTTCAAAAATCTGTATTCCATACAAAATTTGGAAGAGAAATCTGTATCCCATATAAAATTAAAATATCTCCGCTGAAAAATCTGTTTTTCATACAAAACGAAATCTCTACGGATGCTCAAAACTTTGTATAATACGAATATATGTAAGTTCCCAGAATTCTAAACTAATTAAACCCGTGATTTCTTTCGGGCTACGAGATCGAAACTTTAAATTGCGCGAATCTAACTTATTGCAGCACAGAACACCAACGGCGTGCACTGGCTCAAACTCAACTAAAGCAATTCAATACATTGAAAATGAGACAGAGGCGAGATCACTTTTGTTTATTAGGCATGTTCACTTTCCAAATCCAACATATATATGTATATATGGCATCCCTGCTTGCAAATATCTAGGGATTTCTCCAAGAGTTTCATCCAAAAAATTCGGCAGGCTTTCTCTAAAGTTTTTTTTTTAAATTTCATTTTATTCATGAATTTCAACTAATGCTAATCCAGGGGTCTCCAGTTAGCCTAGTGGTTAAGGCTATGGATCGCCAATCCGGAGACGGCGGGTTCGATTCCCGTTCTGGTCGGGAACTTTTCTCGACTTCCCTGGGCATAGTGTATCATTGTCTTTGCCTCACAATATACAAATTCATGCAATGGTAGGCAAAGAAAGCCCTTCAATTAATAACTGTGGAAGTGCTCAAAGAATACTAAATTTAAGCGAGGCAGGCCAAGTCCCAGTGGGGACCTAGAGCCATAAAGAAAAAGAAGAACCAATGCTAATTCTTCACACGTTCCTCAAGAGATTCTTGCATTACTACTTGCAGTAGTTCAGTAACATTTCATAAGAATTTCTACAGGGGTTCTTTCAGAAATATCTGAAGAGTTTTTTTTTCTAAGGATATTTAGAATTGCTCCTCTGGTTCCGTTACAAATAGCTCTTGGGGCTTGTTTAAGAGTTCCAGAGATTTTTCGGAAGTTCTCCCAGAATTCGCACAAGCCATTACTGGAAGAATTTTTGAAAAATCCTTGAAGGAATTTTTAAAGAAGCCCTTGTTTGAAGGAATCCCTTAAAAGCACCTAGTAATGCCTTTGGAGATTCCTCGAAAAAGTTCTTGAAAATTATCTTGAAATTTCTGAAATTATCTTTGAAACAACGCCTGAGAGAACACCTGAACAAACTTCTTTAGATTACCTCCTTAATGCTACGAAAAAAAACATGAGAAATGTGTGAAGGAACTCCAGAAGTAACTTAGAAGAAAAGAAACTTAAGAAATTTCTGAAGGAGAAAACCGTGGAGTTTTGTGTAAAATATCTCTAAAAATGACTGCAGAAATTCCTTCACGAATAGCAGACAAACTTAGTGTTTTGCCTTTCTCGTACACCAAGGTGTACCGAAAGGCTATACACTATGTTTCATAACTATAGATCCAAACAATATTTTTGGATACTCGGGTATGTAGAATGAATTCGAATCATATTGTTCTCCTGTTTAATTAATTATTTAGGGTAGACATGAGAAAAATAATAATTCGGTATTACATGTGTTCTCTGAATCTGATAAATAATCTTATATAAATTCCCTTGTTTCATAACAATAGATCCAAGCGAGAATTCAGTCTAGTTAATTTAAGCTACACAAAACATTCAACATATCAATAATGAGTAGTCTCTTTTTTTGTTCTCAATTAGGTCAAACAGCCTATCCAGGATACTTTTAATTCACTTTTAATGGATTTTATTCCACTTTCAAACAACTACACGGTTGAGATTTGGAAAACATCCGTACGGATTATTTTATTCACACACTGCTTTTATAATCAACCCTACAAATTCTCAATTGCGTTCTGGTCAGGATAAAAAACTAACCATTCTTTAATCTGAATAAGCTTTTCACGAAACTAAGCCATAGTTGCTTGAACCGTGTGAAAAAGTGTTTTCATGATGTTGATAAAACGTTGTCTAATTTGTTTAACGGCGTTGCTGCAAGAAACGATAGTATATATTTTTCAGGTTCAGAAGCTCGGCACATCCCTGAATGCCCGTCCATTCGAGTCGACAGAACCCTCTCCATACCATCATGCCGCCACCCCCTAGAAATTCCTTGAGAAGTAAAGTGATTATTTTCGTAAATCTCTCCAGTACGAAAAAAAGCCATTCGGTCGATACAAGCTGAACTTCTTTTCAAAGTATCAAATATGTCTTAAGAAGCCAATCAAATAAATATTTAAACAAATAACAGTTGATTCGCCGCATGTTGAAGGACCATCCTCTATCTATATATCGAGATAAACAGAATAAACTGTAATTTGTTGAATAATTTAGAGATCGAAATGAAGAACCAATTTTTAAGCTTTCGTAACTAGGAAAAACCTTCACCAAACAGATATAATTTCACCTTCTCAGAATAATTTGCACCTTGGAAACCAGGTACAGTAACCTGTAAAATAGTATATGTATTGACAAATCGAGAGATAATCTAGAACAAAAACCATCGGAGTCGAATAAAGACGTAGTGATATTTACCTTCAAAGAACTGTAATCAGTTTTGTATCTTTTAATTCCGCCCTCTTTACCACCCTAAAGAAGGCAAAATTAAAAGGTACAAAACTGAATACACTCATTCGAAGAGGGTATTCTGCATAGAGGGTTCGAAAAGTCGGTACAAGATGATATTTACCTGTAGAACATGAAAATGTGATGTAAACTGTACCCAAGCAACACACATGTTATATAACAGTTACGGCAGCGCATGTTTTGGTTGTATAGAAGTTTATTTTACGTAATTCTAACGCAATGTTGAAATAACGTCGAATTAACTTCTATACAACCAAAACTTGCGCTGTCGTAACTCTTATATAACATGTGTGTTGCTTGGGTAATACCTACTTTACTCCAATCTCAACGCATGTTATCGCAATCAAATTTTGAGCACGAATCCTTGTGATGGCTCAAAATTTGTGGAGCTCATTCCATTTTTCACGTGGACATTCTTTCAGGACTCTATAAATTGTCAAACGTGAGACGTCTAGTGCTACCTAGTTCTTTCTTTAACTGGTTCAAACTTTTTAGCGAGTTGATTGCAATCCTTATTCCGTTTCGTGCGATTAGACAGCTTCCTCGTGTTTTCTTTCTGTCGTATTGAATTGGATCTTAAAAGAAAATTAAATCAGCACGATGAAATCTGCTTACACGACGAGAAAGTTCACAAACTGTTAAACACCTGTCTTGATGTGTCAACATCTTTCTTATTTCAACTTCAGATATTTATTTTACACACGGCATATTGTAAATTGAAGATTACACGTAACAATACATCAAACGCTGAAATAAACCTGAGCACAGAACCTAAAACAACGCGTTGATTAGCCACAACGAATGACTTACATGTATTGGATCTATAGTCATGAAACAAAGGGATTTTAATTTTTTTTTTAATTTATCTATATACACACATGTGCATGAATAAAATTACATGGTAGTATGTGTAAGGTACATGGGTAATCATAATGGCGTAGTGCATAAAATAATCAGTTGCACTTTGAATAAATAGCAAATAAATATATATGGATATATATGTGGATCTATAGTTATGGAACAGAGTGTATTTTCACTCCAAAAACGAAAATTTGATAGAGCCTCCGGAGGGGTCGAGTCTTATATACCAATCGACTCAGCTCGACGAATTGAGGTGATGTCTGTGTGTGTGTATGTGTGTGTGTGTGTGTATGTGTGTGTACAAAAAAACTCACATCACTTTTTGGCAGTAAACCTCAACCGATTTTATTGACCGACGGTTCATTCGACGCGGAAGCTGGTCCCATTGTTTCCTATTGAAAATGGTTCAGATCGGTCCAGCCGTTCCGGAGTTATGGCCATTTAGGTGTTCCGGACCGGTATCCCAGGAAGGGGCCAGATATGAAAACGCTACAAACCCATCCATGCGGCACATCAAACTACGGAATTTTCGATAACTTGATGAATGGTAAGCAGAAAAATAGTCTCAGACCATATCTGAACCGGTAGTGTCCCGGAACCGGTTCCGGGTGTCCCGCCGGAAGTGACCAAACATAAAAGCGAACTAAACCCATGCATGCGGCATATCAAACCGCGGCTTTTTCGATAACGTGGTGAACAGTAAGCAGGAAAACATTCTCAGACCATATCGGAACCGGTAGTGTTCCGGAACCGGTTGCAAATGTCCCGCCGGAAGTAACCAAGTAATAAAGTTAACCAAACCCATGCATGCGACATATCAAATAGTGTCTTTTTTGATATCCTGATGAATAATAATATTCTCAGACTATATCTGAACCGGTTGTGTCCCGGAACCGGTTCCGGGTGTCCCGTCGGATGTGGCCAAATATAAAATTGAAGTAAAACCATGCATGTGACATATCAAACCACAGCTTTTTCGATAACCTGATGAACAGTTAGCAGGAGAGCATTCTCAGACCATATCGGAACCGGTTCCAGATGTTCCACCGGAGGTGGCATAGTATGAAAGTTAATTAAACCCATGCAAGGGACATATCAAATCGTGGCTTTTTTGATATCCTGATGAACAGTTAGCAGGAAAAAAATTTTAAGAACATATCTGAATCGGTTGTGATCCAGAACCGGTTCCGGGTGTCCCGCCGGAAATGGCCAATTATAAAAGGGAACCAAACCCATGCAAGCGACACATCAAATCGCGGATTTTAAGGCATCTTGATTAAACAAAAAAAAAGTTTACGGCCATATTGGGGACAACCGGTAGTGTTCCGCAACCGATTACGGTTGCCCCATCGGAAGTGGTCAAATGTAAAGGAGAACCAAACCCATAAATTCGACACACTTAATGACTTTTTAGGTAAGCTGATGAACGGAACAAAAAAAATCATAGACCATACTTTGGAAAACCAATAGTGTGCCAAAACCGGTTCCAGGTGCCCCGACGGAAGTGGTCAAATGTAGAAAAAAAAAACCAAACGCATACACGCAGCACACTAAATAACGGCTTCTTCGATAACGCGAAGAACGGTCAGCAAGAAAATAGTCTCAGGTCAGTAGTGCTCCGGAACCAGATTCGAGTGCCTCGCCGAAACTGGCGAAATGCACGAATGAACCAAACCCATACATGCATTACACCAATTTGCGACTTTTTAGGAGAACTGATTAATAATTTGCATAAAACTAGTCTAAGACCACATCAGGGACAATCGGTAAGTGGTAAAATGTGAACCGAAAGTTGTAAATGTGAAATTGAATCAAATCCATGCGTGTCGTACCATAAAACCACGCTGATTCGACAATGATTGCTGTCAAATTACCTGTAAAAACTTTCAATTCGATAAACTAACTCTATTTAAGTTTTGTTTAGATTGTATGATTTGTTTTTGAACACAAATCTTACAGATATTGTGGTGGTACGAATTGATAGCTTGTACATTTTACGATTGTTGGCTTCCGAGGTTCACTGCGGTTGATCACCAAACGGATCAGGTGTCGGAATGCACCAAATTAGAACTTTCGGAAGTAGCAGCTGCACGAGGAGCCGCTGCGGGTGTAAGTAACATCACAATATCGTATCATTCGTATTTACAGTGTATTACACTGAGACATTTGATCATTTTTTTAATTCAACAAATTTCGAATGAGCGGGGTACAAGTTTAAAAGTGTCTTATTAAAGAGTGATGAATACGCGGGGTTTGACAGTACATCAAATAGCAGCTTTTTTTGATAACCTCTTCTTCTTCTTTATAGCTCGACGTTCGCATTGGAACTTGGCCTGCCTCTCTTCTACTTAGTGTTCTTTAGAGCACTTCCACAGTTAATAATTGAAGGGTTTTCTTTGCCCGCCATTGCATGAATTTGTATATTGTGAGGCAAGTTAAATGATACACTATGCTCAGTTAGCCGAGAAAATGTTCCCGACCGGAACGGGAATCAAACCCGCCGTTTCCGGATTGGCGATTCATAGCCTTAACCACTAGGCCAACTGGAGACCCTTTTTTGATAACACGATGATCGATTCGTAAGAACATAGCCTCAGACCATATTTTAGACAACCGGTAGTGTCCCGAAACTAGTTCTGGGTGTCCCACTGGAAGTGGTCAAATGAAAAAGTGATTTGTACCCATGCATAAGATAAATCAAATCGTGGTTTTTTTTAGGTAACCTGATGTACGTTAGCAATGATATTGCCTCAGACTATATTTGGGAGACCCGGTGGTGCTCCGGAACCTGTTCCGGAAAGTAACTAAATGTACCATACGACACATCACATCACGGCTTTTTTAATAACCTGAGGAACGGTTAACTAGAAAATAGGCTCATACCACATTAGAAGCTACTGGTAGGGTTGCACAACCAGCGTTTGATGCTTCGCCGGAACTACGAAAGTAAATAAAATCAATGCAAGCGATAAATATGTGTAAGAGAACAAAATCTTGAAATATTAAACCCACATACAAACAGACGTCTGACTATACTCACTTCGTTCTTGTTTTTAACGGTCAATAAAATATAACCTAGAATGTGCAAAAAACTTTATCGAAGACTGCAAAGTGATCTGTGAATGTGTAAAAAGTTATATCTTAGCTTGTTAGTATCGTCTTGATATTGATCAGCTCCCAATGTTAGTGAAGGTACTCAAGCAGTCAACTGAGAAATATGATATTATTCAGCTCTGCTTTTACGCTGAACACAACGTCGGAGTATGTGCCATCAATAAGTTTTAAGTCAATTCAATGATGGCTTTGATAAAGTGCTTGCTTTTCTTAAAAAATATCAGGATTCAGGAACACTTTGGCTTACGTCGACGGAAAGATCGTGAGAACATATACGACGAGAAAGGCACTATCACCTCTAGGTGGATTAATTTGGGTTTTTTTTACTGTCAGTCACAGAAAACGCGTTGATTATTCTAAATCATGGCCTACGTTTGGATTCTGTGATTGGGATCTTCATCAGGGCTCGATATAAATCAAATTGCGATGATCGTGTTGATCACACGGTGGAATGTCTGTACTAGTTTACCGGGATGGAGATCCTCTAAACTTTAGAGGATCTCCAACCCGGTAAACTAGTACAGAAGTGTTCGCATAGTGTCAAGTGTTGCGGTAATTCCAAAGAAAAACTCCTGGAGTTAGTTCTAATAATTTTCCTGGAAGAATTCCTTCTGAAATGTTTGAAGAAGTGCATTAAGGAATACATCAAAATGCGGCTTTCTTCAGCAATTCTTGATGGAATTTCAAAAATAATCTCTGAAAGAATCCCAAAAAGAATTTCTGAAATAGCTCGTGAATTAGGTTCTAGATAAATCTTTCGAGAAATTTCTTGAGAAACTTGAACAAAATCCAAGAAAAGTTCCTGAAGAAATACATAAAAAGGAATGCATCCTAAAGGGATACTTGGAGGAATCCTCGAAGAAGTTCTTGCTGAAATTATTCTAGAATATCCTGCAAGAATCTTCGTTCGATACAAACTCTGAAAGAAGTATGTGTACCTGTAGAGAACCGTAGAGAAAACTCTAAAGTAGTAAAAAGTAATAAATTTATAATATTTCTTGGAGGAGTTCCTGCAAGAATGCCCCAAGTTACAGAAACAAAAAAGTTATAAAACAATTCATGGAGGTGTTGCCCCAGATAATTTTTAATTAGGCGCATTATTGAAGTCGTTTCCATTGAGTCGTACCAATTTGGAAACGTTGAGTAACAAGCTCAAATTTTACTATGGCAGCACTGTGTTGGACACCTTTCGAGTGCATCTCAACAAAATTGTATCTAAGGCGAAACAGTGAATGAGATATATCTTCAAAAATTGCGTCGAGTTCATAGATCCAATTTGTCTACGATCATTATACTGCCGTGTGCAGCTTAGTTGTCCCATGTTCTATGGGATTCCCTATTAACGTGGGAAAACCATGCTGCACACGGCAGTATATTGCCCTTCAGTCAGAACTATGTTGAAGTCGAATGTTATGGTGTAGTGCCCATGCTATTTGACGTGGATAAGAAGAATAGAAGCAATTTACCGGACATTTGTGTGACGTGCCCTTCAAAGCCTTCCATGGCATGATCCCTCAAATTCGCTCACATACGAGCATCGGTGTAGACTGCTACAACTCTAGACCTTGGATACCCGAAGATTCGTGCCACAGGTTGTCTTTGCGGCGAAGATTTCGCTCGGTACACAGTGATTATTGAAGAAAGAGTTGAAATGTTCTGTATTGCTAGCGTAGGCGTGTCTTAAGTTTAAATGTATATTCCACTCTAGTCAAGTGAAATTGAAATGTGTTTGAATTGTGTGCTTGGTTCTGTCTATCCTTACAAATCAACTGACAAAATGAATTCACGCATCTATTCCCGCCCTGTGCACTTTTGATTCAGCTACTAATTTGGACCCCTATTGAATCGCCGGAACCAATGACCACCGTAGCATGCACATACATACATTACATGCTCATAATTTTCCATTTGGACCTGCATCGTGAAAGTGACTAGGAACGGAAAATACTTGCAATCGGGCACGTCTAGCCCACCCAAGCAACACTTTGCATAGAACAAGCACGCCTGCAGAACTACTGACACAAAATTAGGTTCGCCCAATGAACGGGCGGAACCACAATGAGCGCTCGGCCACAGCAGTATCCATGGGATTTTACCGGACAGCAATACAATCCCAACCGATCCGAATTCCCGTTTTGAACACGGGACAATTTGGAAGCGAAACGTGTGACAATGATTTTGTTGCGCTATTTGCTAAGTACAAGTTCACTTGTCGTTGGAACCGGGACATGACCCAATCAACAATGCAACTAAATAATCAACTGTTATTTGCGTAGACCCCTAGCAGCCACTTTTTCGTGATTGTTTTGGCTTGTCGAATTTAAATTTAAAACACTTTCCTCACACTTCGAGTCAAACCTGGTTCAAAAACTTTAAAGATCGTCCTGCAATCATTATGACCCGATTTAACTACAAGCAGCAGTTGATCGAAGGACGGTAAACAAACATTTTAAACGATTAGGAAAACTGGAGGTACATTGCCCAAGACTGACGAAGATAGTGCTTTGCTATACACCCGACAACTGACGTAAAGCTATGCTGAAGCCATCACAGTATCAAGGTAGATGAAAAACGTCACAGACAGGAAGCATTCTGATGACAAGTACAGTCAGGTCTTTTTTTACGCGGTTTTCATTTACGCGGCCGCGTAAATGAAAACTCCATACAAAAAAAAATTTCATCGTCTTATTTTTGCATGATTCGTCGAGAAATGGTGAGACTTTTTTTACGCGGTTTTTCGAATTTTGAACTGAGTTTTTTTTTTACGCGGTACGTATCCCCCGCGTAAAAAAAAAACCTGACTGTATACATAAAAGTTTATTCAACAAAAAGCCATAACTCTTCTGGAAGAAACTAAATAAAACAATGTGTTAATTGCCTTCTTCTCCTCCTTTACACGATTTACAACCGTCAAGTTCAGTTTGTTCCTTTCTCACGGTTACATACTACCTAGAAGCCAGTAGTAATAGTTTCCGCTTCGATCACGTTTACGCGCCGGGCAAAAGTTCTTCATTTCCCACAACTGCACATCAAACGCAAAGCCAATGGAAAACTTTCCGCAAAAATATATAAATTTTCAATAAAAATGCTGATGATTTATTAGTTGGAGCACAAGTTCAGTCAGAGAAATATCGCAAAATATGATGAATCGGAGTGGTCCGGAAGCGCCCGCGCCAGTATCGTTAGGTTCACCACAAGCTCCGAAGCCAAACCGGCCAAATCCGACGGCATACGATGGTCTTGCGGGGAGAGATTGGCTTCGGTCGTACCTACCTACCTACTGCTTTCGAAGAGGATGAGCGTTTCCTTCCATCCGTCTTCCTTGCAGCCAATATCTTTCGGTTTGTTTTTCCACCGATTTCACGCGGGATGATAACGAGCCAACAACTCTTCCTGGGAGCTTCCTTCTTCTCCTCCTCCCTCAACGCACTCAACCACTCACACTTTGTTGCACCGCGTGCAATTTCCCCCGAAACGAACAACGCTGTTATATTTATTCCAGGAATGGAGGCTACAACTTCCGGGGCAGCCAGCCAGCGCGCGGTTTGGGGGAAAAAGTATTTCTCTGGTTATTGATGAAATTGATCAAATCTGATGCATTGGGTTTGGTCCTCCACTCCGCAAGAGATGGCTGCGAACTACAACCTCGCAGCCAGAAGCGAGGCGAACACATATTCTGCATTTTGAAATATTTTCACCAGTGACTGGGTAATTTTGTTCTCGCACTTCTGTTTCTCTGTGTGACGACACGACAAGTGTTCGATGCATCCCTCCCAGAACCGCTCGCAACCGAAAAAAGCTTCAATGCGCGAATGTGTAGTAAAACTTTTGGCCAGCAATTGAACGACGAAGTATGAAATATTTTTTTAAATAAATTTGACTCCCTTATTTTCTTCGTCATACCCAACATGTGGCGAACAAAATGTGAAAATATGATTTGCCGTTACGTGATTATGGATGGAAATTGCTGCAGCAATCTGTTGAAACTTGAAACAGAACGAATTGCTATGAAACTTCCGTTAGCATGTGGGTGTGATTATCTTGATTGCAGAGTAACTGAAATTAGGCCAACCGAGCGAAAGCCAACAACAGATGCTGTGCAGTAGCAGCGAGTGAGATTCATTTGGTGGCCTCTGGCAGTTTTCTCAAAATAGCTTCAATCAAAATTAACTTTTCGGTATCCTATTCTTGGCGTTATAAGCACTGTAGCTATTGTGATCTAAGGATTATATTCACCAAAGTTTATCTTGTTCAGATTTATGTTGCCAATATTTGCCGCTTGGGATCGTTTGAACAGTAGTGATAACGGTAAAATATTTACATACGAAGACATATTGAATTATAAAGCTAAAAAAAATGAATATTGAATTTGGTAGCATTTCGAGTGAATCTTCATCATAAAATTGTAAGGATATGCCCAGATAGTGATTAAACATTCCGGTAAATGGTACATTCCGGGTAATGGTATAGAACCAGACCATACCGGAATCAGCGAACCACCCTCGACAATTAGAGTCTCAAGACCGATTAAGAAAGCGGAATCACAAGGATACCAACTCTAACTTTCCGAAGGACAACGAGAAATTCAAGGTAACATACAGAAGAAATTCACCAAGAAACTGTTGCCTATCCTTTACGATAAAACCAGATCAGCACTCGCTGACGATGCCATTTGCTATTTTCTTCCCTTTGATAAAATGTTAACCATAGCCGAAATCTACAAATAATGCTTCGATTCTTCAGCATATTACCAACGGTGTCGCGATTTTTTCCGCAGTCTAGTTCGCAGATTGTGAACAATCCTCGGTATCCAATTATGTGATTTATGTTTAGCCCTTTACTGTCAGATCGAGGTAACACGAAAAATATAATTTAAACAAAAGACATTTTACACGGAAAAACACAAGGTAATGAATATTATTGGGTACCGGACTGGACACACAAAATTTAATGGTTTTCTTTGGTACATCGAGGTTTTGAAATTAGTCTATAATACTACTAAAGCTCACCACAAACCAGCAGATGTACCGTCTCCATCCGCGGTGCACCTCACACCGACGCCTCTATGACTGGACTAAGGTGTGCCTGGACTTGCTAACAGTACCCGTCTTCACTCAACTCCGGACAACGATAATTCGCGTAGCCGCATCACTTTTGCTTTACAATGAAATATAAATTGGTACTTCAATAATCACCCGGGTGTGAAAATGATTTTTCATGACCGGCAACGAAGAGTCACAAAGGGATATCCATCGTGCTACCCCTGATTTTATGGACAGAACCCTGGGAAAACAATATAAGTGAATTACCACATCTAACTCCAACCAATACCACATACTACCAATTGGTGTGGCAACAAACCTCAGATATGAAGAGATTGCCCTGTACTCTGTTCTACCACTTATTGCTATCCACATATCATGCCCGTAGCCAGTATCGGTAGTATCGTTATATTTCCAAACGGAAAACTACATAACCTTTAAAAAACCAACTGGTGAAGCAAATAAAACAAAAAAATAATTGCAGAACCAAATTGTTACAGCTGCAACAGAATATCTTCTTCACATTTGGACTAGATTCCACGCTCATTATTAACTTTAATTGGCTTTTTTCGGTGATATGAATACTACTCGAAGTAGGAGGGAGTAAGGAAAGTAATGAAAGAATACGGTGGATAGATACGCAAGTGAGCGACAAGAGAAATTGAACAGAAATTGAAATTAACAGAGGACCATTGTTGAACAACACAATCCTGTCTAGGGATAGTAGTATTCATCTAACTACTATTAACTAGCCGTCCAACACGAGGGCGTAAGGCAAAAAGATCGTCGTTGTGATTGTGTTGTTCAACAATGGCCCTCTGTTAATTTCAGTTTCTACTCAATTTCTCTTATCTCTCGCTTGCGTATCTATCTACAGTATTCTTTTATTACTTTCCTTACTTCCTCTTACTTCGAGTAATATACATATTACCGAAAATAGCCAATTGAAGTTAATAATGATAAAGTCATGCGGCGATTAAACCTAGTAGAATGTAGATTCCACGATGAGTAGAATGCAGTAGAATGAGTAGAATGATTCCACAATGAGTTCAGGTTGATAAGTTGGTGTCTTCGGCATAGTTGATTAGTATGGCATAGACTTGCACAAAATGGGACACTTGTGTCAGAGTTCTGCCTCTAGGTGGCACCAGTAATCACGCAAATTTTGAAAATCTCATAGCTCAGAATTCTGCAATCTTGGAGAGACTGTATTCTTCATTGATGAGATACTTGGTTTGAAATTCTGCCCCTGAGCAGCATGCATATTTTATTAGTTGTATACCTTGATGTTAGTCGGACTCAAAAGGAATCCTCCGTGGAATTTTTAAGAGTATGCCAGCTGAAACTACTAGACGAATTAAAAGAATTAAAAAATGAAAGAATTGCGAAACAATTGTTTATTTTTATGTAAGTTTATGTCATTCTGATCAACTTTGCCGAAAACACCAACTTCATAAGTTATCAGGATTCTGAGCTATGAGATTTCTAAAATTTGCAAGTTCACTAGCGCCTCCTAGTGGCAGAATTTTGAAACAAGTGTTCATTTTTATGTAAGTTTATGTCATACTGATCAACTTTGCCGAAGACACCAACTTTCTAAGTTATCAGGATTCTGAGCTATGAGATTTCTAAAATTTGCATGTTCACTAGCGCCGCCTAGTGGCAGAATTGCGAAACAAGTGTTTATTTTTATGTAAGTTTATGTCATACTGATCAACTTTGCCGAAGACACCATCTTCCTAAGTTATCGGGATTCTGAGATATGAGATTTTGAAAATTTACTTGCTCACTAGCGCCGCCCAGTGGAGGAATTTCGAACTTCGCAACTCATCGTCAATAAGTTATTGGCGTACCCAACAACTTTCCCGAAGACACTATCCTTCCAAATTATCAGAGTCTTGAGCTGTCGCATAGGGCACTGCATGAAATGCTCTGCCTCTCTTTCACTCTTACAGAAATTTTGTAAACAACAAGGCCAAGAAACGTCAAAATCCCATACAAATTCAAAACAGTGCAGTGCCCTATATCGTAACGTTTGCTTGACAACCTGATATGGTTCCTGTAGTGCAATTTAGCATCAAATTGTTGATGGTCCCTCTAGCGGCCAAATTGCCAACTAATCATATGAACCAAAGTTCTATATGGTAGATCTTATCAAGCCCTAAAACTTTGCCGAAGAAAGTATTGCGTTAACTCTTAACACACCCGAGATACTAGGCCACACCCCCAAAATGCCGAAATCCCATAAGCTCTTAGTCTCCTATAACGCTCACCCCTGTCTAGGGGCTGTCCATTAATTACGTAAGGGAATTTTAGCGATTTTTCGATGCCCCCTCCCCCCCTTGTAAGATTTTTTGTATGAGAACCTAAAATTTTTTGTATGGCGCGTAAGATTTTTCAAACCCCCCCTCCCACCATAAACCCTTACGTAATTAATGGACAGCCCCCTAGTAGGAGTTCGTTTAATAGGAGTCCGTTTAATAGGAATTCGTTTAATGTATTTACTGCCTTAATGCTATGTTAGTTTGGGAAGCCGAAGTACTCGCGGCTGTTTCGAGGTTAGGGATAAAAAAAATAAAATAAAATTGGGAAGGAGGGATTTAGGGGTCTTAAACTAAATTATTTGCTAACTTATACTAAAAACATTGATGGGCAAAATGTCCTTATCTGAAATGGAACAAAAAAGAAAGGACTTTATCGGTAGACAACGACAAGAAGAGGACAAACGGAAGGGGGGTGACGACAGACAGGGGCGAACAACAAAACCAAAGGGCGGACAACGAAAACAAGGAACGTACTACATCAAACTCTGACATCAACACGTTTCAAAAACTCGTAAATCAGGTTCATGTATTCCAAATCAAGTCCTGCCAACACTTCTCTAACGGGTTTGTGTTGTTTTCCTCGGACCCGGAGAATTTCATGCAGCTCAGATCTGACCTCACGATACCTATTGCATCCCCACACGACATGTTCGATATCCTGGTAAGCCACGCCACAGACACAGAGATTGCTTTCTGAGAGCCCGACACGGAAGGTATGTGCGTTCAACAAATAGTGGTTGGACATCAACCGACACATTACACGAATGAGATCGCGGCTCAAATCCAACCCTCTGGACCATGGCTTCTTCGACACCTGTGGAATGATGGAGTGCAACCATCTACCCATCTCTCCATCTCTCCATTTGTGTTGCCTGCTGATCAAGGTCTCCTGACGGGCCAATGCAAAAAATTCATCGAAGGCGATTTGACGCTCGTAAATAGCGCCTTCGCTAGCGCCCACCTTAGCCAGCGAGTCCACCTTCTCATTGCCCGGAATCGAGCAATGTGAAGGGATCTAAGCTATGGTAGTGGTGTATGAGCGTTTGGTCTAAGCACTCAATACTTGGCGTATTCCATTCAGGAAGTACACTGAGTGCTTCATCCGTTTCATTGACCGAACAGCCTCCAGAGAACTTAGACTGTCGGTAAAAATAAAGTAGTGCTCAGGTGGAAGAGTGCGAATGTACTCTAAGGTGTAGTATATAGCCGCTAGCTCAGCAATGTATACCGAACATGGCTTTTGAAGCATGTAGGTGGCGCTGTGAAATTCGTTGTAGACACCGAATCCAGTCGAATCATCGGTTTTCGAACCATCTGTGAAGAACTGTCTGTCCCCGCTAACATGCCCGAACCTACTTGCAAAGATCTGTGGAATACATACGGAACGAAAAGATTCCGGAATACCGGTGATCTCATCCTTCATAGAGAGATCAAAATCCACTGAGGAGCTGTCGAAGTTTGAGAAGTTGTCACGATTGGTGTTAACCGGAGATGGGCTTACCTCCAGCGTCATGTACCAGTAGTACACACTCATAAAACGGGTTTGAGGATTTTGTTCGAGCAGCTTTTCAAAGTTTTCTATGACCAATGGATTCACAACCTCGCATCGGATGAGGAACCGGAACGACAACTCCGTAGGGGAGACTGGGGAGACTTGATCCCTTTTTCTTAATTTAACTGTAACTTTAAGAAAAACACAAAACTAGATCCGATTTCCGTACAGAATGGCAGGTAAACATCTTTTGCAAGTTATTACACAACAGAAGGCCTTTAAATCATTGTTAAAGTTTTCAAAACTGTGTTTTCATGGAGGCATGTCTTATGATGTATTTTTCAAAAATGGGTGACACTTGATCCCCCTTTGAGCACATGGTTTATTTAAAGGGAAAATAATTCCAGAGTCTTACTATTAATTTTCTTTTAGCGTTTTCTTGTATTTTCGATGAATATGGAGTGTTTGAAATTGTAAAATTTCCCTAAATTTTTAAGGATATGCGCTATTTTCAAAATGGGGAGACTTGATCCCCCTTTTCATGGTTTGTACTGAAGTTATAATTATTTGACACGTTTTATCGTTGAATAGACTAGAATTTCAAGTAAATAGAGGCTTCCGAATAGAATTTTATTTTTCACATATATAATGTGTGTGTAATCCTCGAGGGATCAAGTCTCCCCATGTCACTGTTGTTTATACTAAGCTGATTTAATTAAAATATGTTAACAACAGCCTTATTTGGATAAATAAGTTAGAAAGTATTTTATTTAAACTATGTGCTGTGAAATTTTGACACGATTTGGTTCAATTCTCACAAAGTTATTGAGATTTTTCGGAATCGCCGAAAAGATTTCTGAAGGACTGAAAACAAACCATCAGCCGGTAAAAAATAATGCAATGTAGAATCGAAATCACTTGTAGCCAAAACATAGTCGTTTGTCCAGAAGTAGTTTTGGAAAAATTATACTAGAAGAAAAATGCTTTTGATTCTGAGAAAATATGGGGGGAACAAGTCTCCCCAGGGATCAAGTCTCCTCAGTCTCCCCTAAAGCGAAACTGATACTCTTCTCGCGGTGGAAGGACTTCTACCGATTGCTCACCGTCGATAATTGCTTCCGCGTACTTCCCCCAGTCAATGTGTTTCGTGAGGTCGTAGGAAATGTCGATAGATGGAGGTTGACGTGAACCATTGGAAATAGAAACAACGATCGGAAGGTGATCACTACCATGGGGATCCTGGATAACCTTCCATGTACACTCCAGCGATAGTGAGCTCGAACAGATTGAGAGGTCTAATCGGCAGTCTCTAGGACTGCCATCTTTAGCTGGAGGTGCTACTCGCGTAACTTCTCCGGTGTTCAAAATTGTCATGTTGAAGTCGTCGCAGAGGTCATATATCAAAGTTGAACGGTTGTCATCGTACAGTTCCCCCCAGCCTGTACCATGGGAGTTGAAATCTCCCATGAGCAGCCGTGGCTCAGGCATAACCGAGCAGATGTGGGCGAGATCCCTGCGAGATATCGCAGTTCTCGGTGGAAGATATCTGGAGGCAACACTGAGGGTTTTACCTCGGATGGTCACCTCACATGCGACGGCTTCGATGCCTGTCATCGGATGAAAATCGACTCTGTAAAATGAGTACTGCTTTTTGATCCCTACACACCGACTATAATGTGGCGTACTATCGTTGATTATGTCTTGTCTTAAATGTTATGTTGAACAAAAAATGTATGTGTGTATGTATGTATGTATGTACGTATGTATGTATGTATGTATGTATGTATGTATGTGTATGTAAATGGTACATTCCGGTAAATTACATTCCGGGTAATGGTATAGAATCAGACCATACCGGAATCGGCGAACCACTCTCGACAATAAGAGGTCTCAAGACCGATTAAGCAAGCGAGGATCAGGAATCACAAGCATACCAATTCTAACTTTCCGAAGGACAATTCAAGGTAACATAAAGGAGAAATCCACCAAGAAACAGTCGCCTATCCGTTACGATAAGACCAGCACTCGCCGACGATGTCATTTCCTATTTTCCTCCCCTTGATAAAAAGTTAACGATAGCCGACCAATAATGCTTAGATTCTTCAGCATACCACCAACGGTATCATGGTCGCGATTTTTACCGCAGTCAAGTTCGCAGATTGTGAACAATCCTCGGTACCCAATTACATAATTTATGTTTAGTTCTTTACTGTCAGATCGGTGTAAAATGCTAAATCTCATTTACACGAAAGGCAATTTACACGGAAAAATACACGGTAATGAATATTATTGGGAACCGGACTGGACACACAACATTTAATGGTTTTCTTTGATACATTGAGGTCTTGAATTTAGTCTATGATACTACTTCAATCATTTTATGGCTATATCGGTCTTTTTCTACTCAGAGTGTAAGGGAGTAGAAATCAAAGTTGATAATAAAATGATAGATTTGATAGTATTCGTTAGGTTGCGAACAAGTGTGAAAGTTTATAGAAGGTGAAATTAGGCAATTTGGCCATGTATTGAACGAATAGATCGAATGCGTGAAACTTCTGCCGTACGACCTGTGCTTTTAAAAAAATCTGCTTGGTTGGTAGGTTCGGTGTACACAAATCACCATGAACGATTACAGGGTTCATGTAGTCGATAATGTAAATTGTTTGTCACTTGGTGGTGATGTCATTATCCTCACGGACCATCTCATAGATTTTCGGAAATGGATAGCTTACCAGACTTTCGTAAAAATTATGGTAATGATAGATGTGATCCTCAATGAGTTCAACCATCATCCCTACTTTGCCGCCAGAATAGGGACCATCATCACTTGGTTCAAGGATTGTTCAGCCCTGACCTCCACCAAAGCAACAACTGAGATGCGTGAAATGCTAGAATGGTTGGAAACCCGGAGATGAACAACATTATATGAAACGCCATCATAATGCATAATGTATTGGGCACTTTTACAACTTTTACCCAGGAGTTTAATTCAACTGGAAAGCCGATTGAGAGGGAGGTCTCAGCAAAGAAATGGTTTCGGTGGATTGCGCTACTCCCTAATCTTCAAACTACGAAAATTCCGCGTTGCTACTTTGATGAAGCGAAACCATCAAACTTTCAGTACCTTGAATTGTAGCTTACCGTATCCGAGATATTTTGAGTCTCACCAAACCAAACGAATGGGGCTGGGTCGCAACCAAGAAGAATATAGCCGATGTGTTAACAAAATGGGGAAAAATGGAACACCTTTGGAGACCGGAAGCGAATGGGTGCGTCACCCTAACATTCTTTATTAATAAATTATGGGTGGTCATAAGAGGTGCACTTCAAAAAGGCAATTTCCGAGGACCGAGGTCAAGGACCTTGATGCCTTTCACTTACCCGGTAAACATTGTTCAAACCAGTTTGAAACCTAACCAACGGAAAGTTTAAACTCCAGAAAGATAGTTTGAAGTGAGCCAAATTGATGAGCTAGAAGAGGAGTAAAGTGGAGTGAAAGTGAGAAGATCACATCAGGTAACGTAACTCAACCACCCGTCGTCCCCCTGTTCCCTTACACCGAGATTTTTCCGCCTATTTGATAAGGACCCCACAGTTTCGGATTGAAGCTACCCAACAGTTCTTCCTAGCCCTACCCCGTCCTAGTGCTTCAACCGGGTAGATTCCGACAGCGTTGTTGGCTGAATGCCGATTAGTCCAATATTTGCAGACTAGGTCGTGCAGGAGGGTCCATACTCAGCTGCAACTGTACCCCAAAGCCACCCTAAGGCGAGAGACGCGGCCAGACGTGGCCTGAAAAATCGCACCTCGTAAAAACGGACACCGGCGGCCGATCGTGAGCAGAAAGAAGGTGGAAAGGAGGTTGCTGCAGAGAAAATGGGCCCCGAACAACAGAAATAAGATTAGATAGATTGTAAGGAAGTTGGGAGGAGTAAAGAAAGGAGTAGGGCAATGAAGTGTGCACAGTGTCAAGAAATCCAGTAAACGAAATATAGGCCCTGTTTAAGTGAAGTGCTTGATGAACACCCTAAATCGAGTGCGAAAGTTGCCTGTCCTGCGGGTAAGCGTGGAGGCAGTTGAGGCGGGGAGTCTCTAAGGCGCTTCTGATTTGCTGACCCGATACTTACACGTGCAACGTTTATCAATTGTACTCCAGAAAGGCCACGACATAACATCGAAAATCCTTGTACACTATCATAAAAAGTTCGGCCACGTGAACCGCGAAACATTTGTGAACGAACTGTGTCAGAGATTCTAGGTTCAAATACTCATGCTGTTATCTGCAGGTCATTAAGGACTGTTCCATGGTGCAGAGTCAACAAGTGTGTAGTAGGGCAGTTCAGATTTCAAGCATGTCCAAATTTCAAAGCTCCCGTATGCTCATTGCAATCCTAGGTGCAAAACATTTTTTTTTTTATTATCTGTATTAACGAGATTTTTAGCCCTTGGCTAGTCCATCTCGGGACCCACGCTTTACTTCCCTTCCGAAGGAAGAACTCAGTGAGTTTTGTCGGGAGTGGGATTCGATCCCAGGTCCTCGGCGTGAAAGGCATGCGCGTTAACCATCACACCAGGTCCACTCCCCAGGTGCAAAACATTCATCATTGAGATCTTAAGAAGTCAATTTGACTTCGACCCTACGACTTTATCCATGTGTAAATGTTCAACATCGAGGAGAATTTTGTTCAAAAATTTTCCATAGTAATTCACATTTAAACCTTTTTGCTTTTGGGCCACCATTAAATCAGCACCGAAATGGCAAAATAATGACAGGATTCTAGTTTTGCACCAAGGATTGTAATGAACATATGGGAGCTTTTAATTTTGAACATGTTTAAACTGTGAACTGCCCTAGTGTGTACCTGCGGTTCCTAGGATGGCTCCTTTACAGGTGTAGCTTCTCACTACTCAGTTACGTCCGTTTAGTTATGTAGGAGTGGACTACTTCCGGTAGTTAATACAGTAGGGCAACGCTCAGAAAAGAGGTTGATTTGTCTTTTTACTTGTCTGGTCACCCGGGCAATCAACATGTAAATCGTCCATAGCCTGAGCAGCCAGTCTGGCAGAGCCTCTCAAAATTATTGAAATTCGGAATATATCGACGCAGTTCATCTAGCTTAGGCATATCCGCGTGAAAACTAGTGCATTGAGCTGAAAAAAAGTTCAATAATGTCCAATTTTGGAGAGCTTTGACCCTGTTGGCGTAACTTTAGGGTGAGAAAACAGCTTTTGCAGTTGCTGGACTGGGCAGCTTCAAAGCTGTATATTTTATTCAAATTAGTTCAGTTTCTTTTACAATATTATAACTACAAACTTACATTTCTGTTTTCTTCCTACACAAATTCCACTAAAAACAATATCAACGGATTCCAACTGAAAGAACTGTGAGCTGATTTGAAAACTAATAAACCATCATCACTTACTGCGTGACTGTACTGGTCTCTACAAAACGGACTGATCTTCCTTTGTGTCGCTCAAACAGTTATTGAATTCTATATCGGCGCGCGAAGATGAGCCGGTTGTTTCACAAGCTGAATCGACTGCCCTAGGCGCTGCCCATAAACTACGTAGACTCAATTTTGGCAATCTCAGAACCCCCCCTCCCCCCTCGTAGACTTTTGTCCATACAAAATTTTAGAAATTTGTATGGACCGTAGACTTTGGCCAGACCCCCCCGTCCCCCCTCTGAGTCTACGTATTGGGCAGGCCCCTACTACACAGTGGTTGCGGCAACAGCCCCCAACTACGGCACAAGTTGGCACTTATGCGCCCAGGTTCATCATCCAAAATAACAAAAATAAAAGTTGTATTATTATAAGAAGTTTGTACAGGGGATAGACAAAATGATCGGGACAGGCAAAATTTTCCCTTCTCAAAAAAATGTCAAATAGCTGTAACTTTTCGAAAAATGCACCGAATATTCTCAAATTTTCACTGTAAGTTGAACAACTATTTGTGTATCAGTGAACAAAATTCGGAAAAGGTCGAACGATTCTGCACGAAGTTATGAAGATTCTAAAAAAAGGTAAAATTATCCGATAGCCAACTTTGAGCTGTTATATCTCCAAATTTAATGAACCGAATGCAATGAAATTTTGACCATATATGACTTATATAAGGCTGACACAAATTTCGATTTTCTCTAATGTCACCCCCCCCCTCGGAAAATTTTGGTTGGAATTCGACATTTTGAGGGGGGACACAAATAAATTATACAAAAATTTAAAAATTTTGAGCTGAAATTAGAGTTTTCGAGAAAATTTCTTAACAAATCCGATGAGTTTTACAATTTTGCCTAATTGTTTGGGTAATTTTTCAACAAATACATTTATTATTTATTAACCACCCCCTTGACGAGTCAACGAGCAAAGTGACAAAAGAAGAAAATGAGATTTGTTCCGGCCTAATAAGCTTCGAAAAACTTTTGACATAACTAAAAATTCTTAACACGGAAGAAAATTATAACGATTAGATTATTTCTCTAATAAAACACCCAATTTTCTTAAATTTCAACATCGTTTAAAAATTCAAGATGCTAATTGTAGTTCATTTAAATTCCCTCTGATTCTCTCGAATACAGATATGTTTTGAAAGAAAATAACAACATAGGCGGCAATTCATTGAAAAAGTAATGGGATGCATATTAAAAATAGACCAACTTACTGAAAAATCATAAAATTAATGAAATCGCTTTAACTTTTTCTCTCGTTAATAACTTCAAGTTGTGTCAAACATTTTTCAGATGTCATTATATAAGTCATAAACGGACAAAATTTCATTGCATTCGGTTCATTGATTCCGGAGATATAACAGCTCATAGTTGGCTATCGGATAATTCTACCTTTTTTTCTAAAATGCTTATAACTTCGTGCCGAATAACCCGATCTTTTCCAAATTTTGTCCACTAATACACAACTATTTGATCAACCTACAGTGAAAATTTTAGAATATTTGATGCACTTATCGAAAAGTACATTTTTTGTAAAGTGGAAATTTTGCCTGTCCCGATCATTTTGTCTATCCCCTGTATATCAACTCTTGAAATGTGCACAATATATTGCTTACCATTCTTTTCTCAGCTCTGCCTAAATTGCATATCGCCCTTGCTCAAACCAGCCAAAAGCATAGCTCTAAATCAATAAAGTGGACCATATTTAGAGACGTATTATGAGCTCATTCATTCCATTAAGCAGTCACATTCCATTCTTCCACCACTCGGACAACAACGAAGAGCGCCAGACCAATAAGCTACTAGTACTAAATCTTCTAAACTCTCACTTGATATCCTGTGTGTAGGCTAGCTCTTCTGCTTCGCTCCCACCCATCGACCGTCAGTTGTTGTTCATATTGTAGGCAATTCAAAAGTGCTCCCACAACAGCAAGTTCAGGCCAATAGAACACCGAGATGAAAAACAGCAGCACGGACGAACTATAGAGAGCATCAACGCCTATTCCTCGTGGAACGTCGACTCTGCTGACAGTATGTGTATACGGAACGTGGATCACTGGCCGCATTAATATCACCCACCCGGGCCGAAGAGCTCTGGCTGAAGCTGACCAGTTCGACGTTTCCAGCTGTTTATTCTCACCCCTTGTGCTATTGTTATTTCGTTCAGCAACAACACCAGGACCGACCTGGGGGCCGAAGCGTAAAATCGAATGAATGCCGCGCGCCACGTTGTCGTCGTCATCGCCATCGTCGTGTCGTGATATTTGCCCTTCTGGAAAGTAGCAATGAAACACTTGCCGTGGAATGACAAAACAGGACTGGCCGGTCGCTTGCATGTAGATAGTTTGTGGAAGCCTATCTGCTTTAAAGTAAGGTGGGGTGGCTACTAAGATAATTTATAAATTAGGCAAATTTCCTCTTCACTAATTGAAACCTTTTTCTTTTACTTCTTTTGCTTGACATAATATCTCTGCTTCAAAAGGCGCACATTCCCCTTTATTGGGAAAATTTGTGTTTCTCAGTAAAGTGTTCTACAGTAAGCAATTACGCCCTTTTGAAATGTTATTTTTTTTTATCTGCATTAACGAGATTTTTAGCCCTAGGCTAGTTCATCTCGGGACCCACTCTTAACTTCCCTTCCGAAGGAAGAACTCACATTTTGCGAGTTTGTCGGGAGTGGGATTCGATCCCAGATCCTCGGCGTGATAGTCAAGTGTTCTAACCATCACACCAGGTCCGCTCCACATTTGAAATGTTAGTGTCCAGTTATTATCTGAGAGATTCCTCTACCAAGGCCAGGAAGTCGAAATATATTCATCATTCTTGCTGATTTTTTTTGTAAACTTCACCCCACTATACTCTATTTGCGACGGAATCGGAGCCAAACCTAGAACGGATTCACTGCAGCGACAGTAGCGTAATTGAATACCGAGCTTTTAAACTAGCACCTTCATGGCTGAAATATGCGAAAGTGTCCAATCAGCCTAGGACCTGCTCACTCCAGCTTAGGCTACCATTACCATTCGCATCCTGTTTGGGTTACATTCGTGAACTGACCACCAAAAGGCCAACCGGAAGCGGCAGACACACATTCCGAGCTACAGCTACATAGTGCTGTTCAGGGACCCATATCAGGCATTCCCTCAAAATAGCTGCATAATCTTCAGTGTGCGTTTTAGCAGCGCTTGGCGATGTTCCAACCTTCCCGTTGTTCAACATACATGCTTTTCGGGGACGAAGGCCACCACAACACAGCATACCACCACCAACTGCAGCAAGTAAACTCGCCACGGTGGAATTTTCAAATAAAGCGCAAGTGGTCAACTGAGGCCAGTAATTGAATCTACAGTAAAGGATTGTGAAATGCATCGAAAAGATCTATGGGATGCAGCGTTTGAGAAGTGAACAAAATGTCTCTTGAATTATTTCGACGTTCCTTTCAGGATATATCACATCACCCACTAGTTTGTTTGACAATGGCGCTGTCCATAGCTACGTAGACTCATATTTGACCACCTCAGATTTCAATTCCACCTAAAATTTTCGAAGTTTGTATGGTCCGTAGACTTTGATTAGACGCCGTCTCCAATTTCCGCAGTTTCTTCCCGCTTTCCGTAGTTTATGGACAGACCCCAGGCAGTTTAATAAGAGGGTCCCACAGGAATTTCTTCCGGGATTATTCCTTTCGGCATTTCTCATGCAAATAATTCTAATATTCGTCCGGCATTACTTTGATTGCGCCAGGAGTACAAGGGCGTAGCCAGCTTTTCGGCCAGGGGGGGGCGAGCACCCTTACACTGAAAACCACTTTGCAGTAACAAGGAGTTCAAATACTTCATCATTTGAATAAAAATAAAAGTGAAGTTTGAAATATGGGTGATTAACAGGAATGGTTCAATGGAAGAATCATATATGATTATAATCCTGAGGAATTCCTCAAGATATTGCTTCAGGAAATTCTTAACAAATGCCATCATGAATTTGAATTTATCCAGCAGGTTCTCCAGAAATTTCTTTAATATTTTTCCAGGTTATTTTAATGTAGATATTCCAGAAGAAATTACCTACGGAAAACTTGCAGTAATTCCGTTGGGAATACCTTCAGAAATTTCTTCAATAATTCCTCCAGAAGTTTTATTACGAATTTCACCATGCATTCTTTTGAGAGTTTCCCCAGTAATTTTTTACAAATATCATTCTTAATTCCACCAGAAATCCGTTTGAGAAGCTCCAGAAAATACTTTAAGAATTTCTCCGGGAATTCTTTCAAAAATTCCAATCAAACTAAGATTCCTTTCCTTGAGGAATACCCTAAGAAATTTTTGGAGAAATTTCTTCGAAAAATCCATTAATGAATTTCTTCGGAATTACGGGAAAAAATTCTTTGAAAATTTCTAAAGGAACTCCTTCGGAAATTCCTGGAGGAATATTTTTGGAAGTTTCTAGAGGAATGCATTCGGAAATTTTTAAAGGAATCAATTAAAAAATAATTTCAGGAATTTATTTCAAAAACCCATGAAGAATTTCACCTGAAATTCCTTGACAAATTCTTCAGAAATTTCTTGAGGAATTCCTTCATTTCTAAAGCTCGTTGAGAAATTCCAAGACATTCCTTCGAGAGTTCTTCTACGATTTCCTTTAGAAGATTCTTCGGGAATTCCTTGAGGAATTTCTTTGAAATAGATTTAGAATATTCCTTGAGGAACTCCTTCGGAGTTTTCGTGAGGAATTCTTCCGAAAATTCCTTGAGGAATGCCTTAAAAAATTCTTGGAGGAATTCATCCGGAAATTTCTGTGAGAATTCCTTCCCAAATTCCTGAAGCAATTCTTTCGAAAATATTGAAAAAAAAAATCACTAAAAGTCTCTTGAGATATCCCTTCTGAAATTCCATAAGGAATTTCTTTAAAAATCTTTCAAAACTTACTTGAAAAAATATTTCGGAAATTCCTGAAGAAATGCTTTTTGTGATTTTTTATTTCCTAGAGGAACTCATTCGGAAATTCTTTGATGAGTTCCTTTAAAAATGCCTTGATAAGGAAAATTCGGAAATTGTTAAAGGAGTTCGTTTGGATTTTTTTTACATATGTCTGAAATGTCTTATGGAATACCTTCGGAAATTTTGTGAGAAATTGTTTGATAAGTTCGTTGAGGAATTTTTTTCGGTTTTCTTATAAATCTTTACGAAATTCCTCAAGGAATTCCAGCGAAAGATCCTTGAGAAGTTTCTTCGAAAATTCCTCAAGAAATTCCTTCAAAAATGTATTGCGAAACTCCAACGAAAACTTGAGAAACTTCTTCAAACATTCCTTTAGAAACACGTTTGGGGATTATGTAAGAAAATCCTAAGGAAATTTTTTGAGGACAACCGTCAAAAATTTTTGGAGGAATTCATTCGGAAATTTTTGGAGCTATTTCAAAGCAAATCCATAAGATATTTCTTTGGAAATTCCGGGAGGGATTTCTTTGGAAATTCGTATAAGGAATTCTTTCGGAAATTCAGGAGAAAATCCTTTGAAAATTCCAGGAGAAATTCCTTTGAAAATTCCTGGAGGAATTCCTACGAAAATTCCTGCACAAGCTCCTTCAAAAACTCATGGAGGAATTCCCTCGGAAATTCTTGGAGGAATTCCTTCGAGAATTCGTGGAGGATTTCCTTCGGGAATACCTGGAGGAATTTCTTCGGAAGTCCCTGGAGTAATTCCTTCGGAAATACCTGGAGAAATTCCTTCCTGAAATTTCTGGAGGAATTCCTTCGGAAATTCATGGAGGAATTCCTTCAGAAAATCCTTGAGCGATTCCTTCGCAAAAGTCCTGGAGGAATTCCTTCTGAAATTTATGGAGGAACTCCTTCGGAAATTCGTGAAGGTATTCTTGGAGAAATTCTTTCGAAAATTCCTGGTGGAATTCATTCGGACATTAATGAAAGAATTCCGGAAATTCAGGAGAAAATCCTTTGAAAATTCCAGGAGAAATTCCTTTGAAAATTCCTGGAGGAATTCCTACAGAAATTCCTGGACAAGCTCCTCCGCAAACTCATGGAGGAATTCTTCGGGAAAATCCTGGAGGAATTCCCTCGGAAATTCTTGGAGGAATTCCTTCGAGAATTCGTGGAGGATTTCCTTCGGGAATACCTGGAGGAATTTCTTCGGAAATTCCTGGAGTAATTCCTTCGGAAATACCTGGAGGAATTCCTTCCTGAAATTTCTGGAGGAATTCCTTCGGAAATTCATGGAGGAATTCCTTCAGAAAATCCTTGAGCGATTCCTTCGCAAAAGTCCTGGAGGAATTCCTTCTGAAACTTATGGAGGAACTCCTTCGGAAATTCGTAAAGGTATTCTTGAAGAAATTCTTTCGAAAATTCCTGGTGGAATTCATTCGGACATTCATGAAAGAATTCCTTCAGAAATTCCTGCAGGAACTACTTTGAAAATTCCAGGTGAAATTCCTTTTAAAATCCCTGGAGGAATTCCACGGAATTTACTGCAGGAATTCACTCGGAAATTCCAGGAGGAATGCCTTCGGAAATTGCTGGAAGATTTCTTTCGGAAATTCCTGAAAGAATTCCTTCGGAAATTTATGAAGGAATTCCTTCGGAAATTGCAGAAGGAATTTCTTTGAAAATTCCTGGAAGATCTCCTTCGGAAATTTCTGAAGAAATTCAGCCGGAAATTCATGGAGGAATTTCTCAGGAAATTCCAGGAGGAATTCCTTAGAAATTCGTGGAGGAGTTTCTTCAGAAATTCGTGAATGAATTCTTTCGGAAAATTTCTGGAGCAATTCCTTCGGAAATTCATGGAGGTACTCCTTCGGAAAATGCTTTAGGATTTCCTTCGCAAAATTCCTGGAGGAATTCCTTCGGAAATTCATGGAGGATTTTCTTCGGTATTTCCTGGAGGAATTCCTCCGGAAATTCCTCGAGGAGTTTCTTCGGAAATTCGTGGAGGGATTCCGTCGGAAAATTTCTGGAGGAATTCCTTTGGAAATTCATGTAAGGATTCCTTCCGAAAATTCTTTAGAAATTCCTTCGCAAAATTCCTGGAGGAATTCATTCGGAAATTCATGGAGGAATTCCTTCGGACATTCATGGAGGCATTCCTTCGGAAATTCCAGGAGGACATCCTTTAAAAATTCCAAGAGGAATTCCTTTGAAAATTCCTAGAAGAATTTCTTCGGAAATTCTTGGAGGAATTCCTCCGGAAATTCCTCGAGGAATTTCTTCGGATATTCGTCGTGGAATCCCGTCGGAAAATTTCTGGAGGAATTCCTTCGGAAATTCATGGAGGAATTTCTTCGGGTATTCATTAAGGAATTCCTTCGGAAATTCCAGGAGGAAATCCTTTGAAAATTCCAAGAGGAATTCCCTTGAAAATTCCTGGAAGAATTCCTTTGGAAATTCCTGGAGGAATTCCTCCGGAAATTCCTAGAGTAATTCCTCCAGAAATTTGTGGAGGAATTTTTCCGAAATTTCCTGGAGGAATTTCTCCGGAAGTTCCTGGAGGATTTCCCTCCGAAATTCCTGGAGGAATTCTCTCGGAAATACATGGAGGAATTCATTCGGAAAATCCTGAAGGAATTCCTTCGCAAAATTCTTGGTGAAATTACATCTGAAATTCATGGAGAAATTCCTTTGGAAATTTCCAAAGGAATTTCTCCAGGAATTTCCGAAAGAATTTCTCCTGGAATTTCTGAAGGAATTCTTCCTGGAATTTCCAAAAAAAATCCTTCAGGAATTTCCAAAAGATTTTCTCCAGGAATTTCCGTAGGAATTTCCATAGGAATTCCTCCTGGAATTTCCAATGGAATTCCTCCGGGAATTTTTAGGAAATTTCTCCAAGAATTTCCGAAGGAATTCCTCCAGGAATTTCCGAAATGATTGCTTCACGAATATCAGAAGGAATGCATCCAAGAGATTCCGGAGGGATTTCTCCAGGAATTTCCGAAGAAATTCCGAAAGAATTCCTGCAGGAACTTCCATGAATCTTCAAACGAATTCGTCCAGCAATTTCCGAAAGAATTCCTCCAGGAATTTTTGAAGGAATTCCTAACGGAATTTGTAAAGAAATTCCTCCATGAATTTTCTAGGGAATTCCTCTTGGAATTCCCAAAAATAAAATCCAAAAAGACTTTCCGAAAAAAAAATTCTCCAGAAATTTCTGAAGGAATTCCTCCAGGAATTTCCGAAAGAATACCTCCAGGAATTTCCGAAGGAATTCTTCCAGTAATTTCCGAAGAAATAATTCCAGCAATTTCCGAAGCAATTCCTCCTGGAATTTCCAAAGGAATTCATCCAGTAGTTTCCGAAGTAATTCCTCCAGGAATCATAAAAAGCATTCCTCTCCTCTAAGAAATTTAGAATGATTTTTTTCCAGGAATGTCCTAAGGAATTTATCCAAGGATTTTCTCAGGAATTTCTTTATAGATTTCTGAAAGAATTCCTTCAGAAATTTTCGGAGGTATTCATCCAAGATTTTTCGAGGGAACTCCCCAAGGAATTTCCGAAAGAATTCCTCCAGAAATTTTCGAAGGAATTCCTTCAGGAATTTCCGAAGGAATTCCTTTAGGAATTTCCGAAGGAATTCTTCCAGGAATTTGCGAAGGGATTCCTCCAAGAATTCTGAAATTTTTTAAGGAATTCCTCCAGGATTTTTTGAAGGAATTGCTTCAGGATTTTCCGAAGCAATTCCTCCCGGAATTTCCGAAAGAATTTCCCCAGGAATTCCTAAAGAAATTCATTCTGGAATTTCCGAATGAATTCCTCCAGGAATCTCCGAAGGAATTCGTCCAGCAATTTCCGAAGGAATTCCTCCCGAAATTTTTGAAAGAATTCCTCCAGGAATTTCCGATGGAATTCCTCCTGGAATTTCCGAAGGAATTCCTCCAGGAATTCCGCTAGGAATTTCCGAAGGAATTCCTGCAAGAATTTCCAAAAAAAATCCTAAAAGTATTTCCGAAAAAGTTCCTCCACGACTTTCCGAAGGAATTCCTCCAGGACTTTCGGAAGGAATTCCTCCAGGAATTTTCAATGACATTCGTCCAGGAATTTCCGAAGGAATTCCTCCAGGAATTTCCAAAAGCATCCCTCCAGGAAGTTTGGAATTATTTTGTCCAGGAATTTCGTAAGGAATTCTACTAAGGATTTCCTCACGAATTTCTCTATGGATTTCTGAAAGAATTCCTCCAGGAATCTCCGAAGGTATTCATCCAAGATTTTTCCAAGGAACTGGCCAAGGAATTTCCGAAGGAATTGCTCCAGGAATTTCCGAAGGAATTCCTTCAGGAATTTTCGATGGAATTCTTCCAGGAATTTGCGAAGGGATTCCTCCAGGAATTTTGGATGGAATTCCTTCAGGAGTTCCTCCAGGTATTTCCGAAGCAATACCCTCAGGAATTTTCGAAGGTATTCCTCCAAGAGTATCCGAAGGAATTCCTGCATACATTAAAAAAATACGAGGATGCAGGAGAATTTTATTTTTACTAGTCAAAAACAGCTCTGATCATCTAAGTTTTTCGGTTAAGTTAGAATATAGTTGATCGGTCAGGGGGGGGCCACGCCCCCCCCCTGCCCCCCTGGCTACGCCCTTGGAGTTGAATCTGGGAGTTTCTCATGTGATTTCTCTAGAAATTCAATCGTAATTGGGCATCGTACACAAATTACGTAACGCTATAGGGGGAGGGGGGGGAGTCCAGCTTAGCGTTACGATCCATACAAAATATTTTCAATTTTCATACAAAAAGCGTTACAAGGGGAGAGGAGGGAGTCTGAAATGTACAATTTTAGCGTTACGTAATTTGTGTACCATGCCTTGCTCAAGAAGTTCCTCTGGAACTCCTCAAGGGACTATTTCTGAGATTTCTCCAGGAATTCTTTATGTATCCTCAATGAATATTTTCCAGGAAATCTTACAATCAAGAATTTCTTTTAAGATTCTTCCATCAACTCCTTCCGGGTATCCTCCAGAGACTCCTTCTAGGAATCCTACAGAAGTTACTTCACAAGTTTCTCTCATTGATTCTTCTGAAAATCCTCCAGATTGTTTTTTAAATCCTTAGAGAAGTGTTCAGAAACCTCAACCTGGAATTCTCACAAAAGTTTTTTTAAAACTCCCAAACCACTTTCTTGAGGAATAACTCATAAAACTTGCAGTTCTGTTTTCCTCCATTTTTTTCTGCAGTTCTGATTTTCCTCCATTTTTTTCTTCATAGAAAAAAACAGAAGACATTAGAAACGAAACAGGAGGCATCTCAGAAAAAAAATCGTCAAAGAGTCCCTGAAAGAATTCTAGAGGAATTTCATAAGGAATCCCTGGAAAAATCTCGGAAGGAGTTCCTTAAGGCTTAAGCTGTTCTGGATTAATTTATGGAGAAAACACAGTAAAAAAAACAAATTCTGGGGGAATCCTGGATCAAATTATCCAGAGGAGTTCATGAACGAATCCCAGAAGTATAGTTCAGATTTCAAACATGTTAAAAATGCAAAGCTCCCATATGTCCATTATAATCTTTGGAGCACAACTAAAGTCCTTTCAAATTTTCGGCCATTTCGGTGATGATTTAATGGTGGCCCAAAAGCAAAATAGGTTTATATGGGAATTGCTATGGAGAATTTTCGCGTTAGAGAGCACACATGTATGAAATCATAGAATCAAAGTCAATTTGAATTCTTCAAATCTCAATGATGAATGTTGCCGAAAACCGCAACTCGTTTCGACTCACGAGACAAAAGTTATAAATCAATATTCATCTTGTATGCTTGAACAGAAGTCCACTGCTCGATCGACACGCTTAACACGCAATCATTGTATGCGTGTTACCTTCTTGCACACCTTGCAGTATATCGTGTATGAAAATGCGCATGCGAGTGAGAATTTGTTCTATTTATTTCTATTTTATTCCCGATTGTCGAAATAAGTTCCGGTCTGCGGCAACATTTAAATTGCCTTTGACCCTTTGACCCTATGACTTCATCCATGTGTGAATGCTCTACAACGCGGAGAATCAATTTTGAAAATCCTCCATAGTAATTCTCATATAAACCTATTTTGCTTTTGGGCCACCATTAAATCACTACCGAAATGGCTGAAAATTTGAACGGACTCTAGTTTTGCACCAAGGATAGTAATAAACATAAGGGAACTTTGAATTTTTAACATGTTTAAAGTCTGAACTGGATCCCTCACAGAAGGAGTTCCTGGTCAGACATCTAACAGTGTATGTGTTAGATATTCATCTAATCCCATCCGAAGGAGGTTTGGATTGTGAAAAGAAGATAACCATGTGCGACTGTGGAATCGAGTTCAGTTCTAGGCCTGCTGGCGACGGAGATAGCCGAGTGACTCCGTAGCTTGAAGGAATAGAAGCGCCCGTCTAGCGAATTGGGAGTCATGAGTTCGAGTCTCACAGGAGTTCGTGATTTCTTTTCATAATTCAAATCTCAATTTGTTCATCGAGCACATGTTCTGTTGTGCACATGGATGTCGAAGCATTTCCAACAGTGTAATTTCCCACATGGCTTGGTCAGCCAAGGCAAAATCAAGAAATTGACAATCGCAGAAGATACTCCTGAACAGGCTTGGAAAGCGTCAGCGTCAGCACGGGTCATCACGCGAATTTTACAGAAGTGCCTTTCTAAATGTCATCGAAACGGAAGGCAATGACCAAGAGAGGCTAACAATATTTGCTCATTTTTCGGTCATGACGGAGCGTGACATGGTTGTAAACAAGGCCAATTACTACAAAATTCATGGATTTTGTCATTGTTTAAATCCTGCAAAGCATAAATGTATACCCTCACTATCTGTTAAATATAACGGCTAGCCTGAATTTGCTTGGACCAGGTGAAAATTTTAATTTCAAAACAATATAAAAGTTTCCGTCATGACGCTTGATCATTGCAAAATGACATGACGAAGTGCGTGAATACTCGTTTTGTCTTGTGACGACGAAAGAGCCTACTTGTTCATTGTCATGGGAAGCTCACGACCAATAACAGCGCTGCTCCTGAAGAGGTTTTGGGCGGAATTCCTGGAATAATCCCGGAAAGAATTGTTAAGAGAGCCTCCTAATGAATATCTGAGTAAATCCCTAAAGAAATGCCTGAATCAAACTCTTAAGGAAGTTCTGGAGGAATCTTAGAATGAAGTTCTTGAAGAATGCCGGAAGAACTTCGGTTCAAACTCCTGAAATTCTGAGAAAACTCCGAGTGGAAGCTCAGAAGATAGCCCTGGAGGAAATCCAGAAGCAGCTCCTGGATGAACCCATCATCAACCTCTGGAGGAACCTTTGAAGAAATTTCGAAAGGAATTTCAGAAGAAACCTATGGATTACAATTAGAAGGAGGAATCTGTAACCGTTTGGTTACAGATTGTTGATTTTTGTTTTTTATTATGTGTTGTTTGTCGGACCCTTCACGTTTCTTGTGTAAAAACAGTTGGAAATTACCACAGAAGTGAAAGGGTCAAGTACCGCTGTAACTGTGTTGTCGCTACCAAGAATGTAATATGGCTGGCTGTAATATAATATTAAAAAGTGGAATGGGAGATGATGAAAATTGAGCTGCCATTGCCCAAAATTAGGCAGCTTTTGTAATCAGGCGTCCGTGTGCTAAGACGTGTTTGAAATAGTGCAGTGGTTATAAGATTTGAATCTCGGAAACCGACCCCCCCCCTCATGGCCCTTAGCAGGAGCTAAGTGGGAGATTGGGGAGAATACCGTTCAGGTAAATAAGATACCCTGCACATTGCACAGCAATTGTTTCTAAAATGAACTGTCCTTTAGGACCTCTTTTGTATGGACCTTTAGGGTCTACCGTCCAGCACACGGCTCGGCCCGTGGAACCGGGAACGGTTCACGCGCCTAATCGTAAAAGACCGTGAGTCCTTGTACGAGGACCAATAGCTCGGGTCATAGGCCCTAAACGCCAAGGAGCTTTCCCCTCTCGGCCGTCCAAGGTGGTTAGTCCACGGCCGGCCGATTGCGTCCAAGAGGGAAGACGCCTGCATCCCCCCACCAGCAACGCCCGCTGGCCCGTCGGCCGAGTACCGGCCTAGACACCGCTCGCCTTGCCATCCGGCGAGATTTCCGGCCGCACAGCTCGATTGGAGTCGCTGTGTCGGCCGCCGAACCCAGCACCATCAAGCAGCAGCGGTATGTACCGGTACCATCATTAGAATAGGCAACACTTAACAAATTTACACTAGGGGTGGTGGGGGTAAAGTGGACAGGTGGGGTAAAATGGACAAGGTACAGTTTCATGGCTTTTATTGTTTTTCAAAATGTTTCAACGATTGGAGCTTATGCCTAAGCATGAATCATTATACTTTTGCTGATCTTGAACATTAAAATCAAATAAACCTCTTCAAGATGACAAAAACTTTAAAAATCACGTGAAAAATCGGAAATGATGTAAAATCTGCTTATAATTGCTAAGGTTTTCTTGTAAGTTGTTTTCAAATAATTACAAGTTTTAAACCCTAAACCAATTAAGTCCACGTAGGAGAATATATTTGACAGAAAAAAAAAATAAGTTTTGTAAAAAAAAAGTTTTTGGAAATAATTTTAACAAAATCAGACCGTGGGGGTAAAATGGACAATCGCTTCAAATTTCACCAAAATTTCATATTATATTTTGCAAACTTCAGAATCATCAGCCGTCATACCTATCGTGAGATAGTTGAAGTAAAAAGTTATAAAAAAATAGTTTATATCAACAAAATATAATTTTCATCCAAAATAGTGCTTGTTTTTTACACTATTTTTACAATAATTATTTAAGTGTGTTTTAAAGTTTGCATTAAAAGTTTGAAAACAAAAAAATAAAGGTATCGTATGAAATTTGATAGTTTGTATTTAAAAACATAGAAACAATATGCTGTTATATAACTTTTAACGACTTGTTCATTTTACCCCATCGATTGTCCATTTTACCCCCACCATTTTTTTTCACGCTATTTTGATGCACGATTTGGTGAAGAAAATAATCAAAGAAAACAATATTTTTTAAATGCAACCCCTTACAAGATTTCTAGAGTATATCATTACCTTCCATGTAACTCGGAAAAGCAGATGGATTTTTCCGCATTTCCGCTGGAAACGACCAAAATGCTTAGGTTGTCCACTTTACCCCCACCACCCCTAAACAACACGCACACGCCACAAATAGGAACTTTTAATAAAAATGTGCAAGTAACGTGAAAGATCTGTGTTTAGTGTTTTTGTATCGCGAACCGCCTTTGATTACCCGGTAGCTAGCCGACCCTGGGATTGCCGGGGAATCTCTTGTGTCCTGAGTCGGCCCGGCACTGATAAGTTGACGATTAGTTTCAAATCTTTAAAAGTAGACATACACACTTATTTCAGAGTCACTTGTTCGGCTGTTCTATTTTCGGTAAAAGTTCGGATTACCGAAGTTCAGCACAGTTTACCGAAGTTCGGCTATTTTTTACCGAACGTTCGGTAAACATTACCGATGATTCAGTAGAGTTTACCGAACGTTCGGTAATTTTTTGACGAACTTCGGTAATATGTTGCTGAACATTCGGTAATCTGAACTTTTACCGAAAATAGAACAGCTGAATACGGTACTTTATTTTAAGTGTGTACAGACGAACACCCGGAGTAATCCCATGAAGAATACCTTTAGAAGTCTCAAATGGAGTTCTTGGAAAAATCCAGGAATGAGCTGCCGGAGAAATACCAGAAGAGACTCCTGAATTGTGAACACACCCCCTCTGCCGGATAAAACACCAGCAGTCGTAACGAACACCAGTTTAACCTTCAGTAACTCTCACGGCTGGCCACCACCGCCAGCACTACTCTTATGCTGAATACAAAAAGCAAGATTTTTTCAACGTGTTGCATAATAGTTATTTATGCAACAAGTTGCAAAATGATGATTTTTTCAGCACGAGTTGTACGTTTATCCAACGAGGCTTGCCGAGTTGGATAAATACGACGAGTGCTGAAAAAATCGAGTTTTGCAACGCGTTGCATACAAAGTTTTTTGTAATTGCAAAAATACCCGTACAGTATAATCTCTCTAGCCACACAAACGTGTATCAGCAGCAACCACGTGCGAGCCTCCATGCGCGACAGGACGTAGTGCAAAGTATTTTCTTCGATCAGGTAGGCTATGGTAGGCCAACTGTCGTAATTTTTCAAGCTCCCGTCGTCATCATGCAGCATCATAAGCAAAAGCAAAAGTAGGTTCAGTTTCTGCGTCTACGCCTGGTTGGCAGATCAAATCAAAATCTGAATCGTCCTGATTCGGACTCGAACTGCTCAGTGCATGTAGAAGCAGAAACTGTATCTACAGAAATAGCGGAACTTAACAAAAAGTGTGTGCTGGCAAAAGTGCCGAAAAGTACTACTTTCAGCACTCTAAAGAGTGCCGAAAAGTAGTACTTTTCGGCACCTTTGCTTCAGTGAAGAAAAGTAGGCCGTTTTAATATTGTTTCCACGAGTGAAAAATAGGGGAATTCGCAACGCAATTACAAAAAATAAATACAACAGTGCGACAACTCGAGGGTTAATAGTCAATTTGAGCCAAACAAATCTGTATGGGTTTGACACATAATCACTAATCAGGTCTGTTACTCGTCAATAAAAAATTGGGACTATTTTGATATGCTGTGGCAGAGTTATGGATAAAAACTGTGTTTATAGGCGTTTTGATACAATTTTAATGAAATAAATAAATATGGAATAAAATTTTGTAGTAACAGGAAGAAGAAAAATCTCATAACCTCTTGATGTCGGAGAATCGTTATTCTACTATGGAATAACGATTCTCCGACATCAAGAGGTTATGAGGTGGAGGTGCACTCGAATAAATAATAAACTACTAGTGCTTCTTGCAGAAAGGAACATTGGCTAAAACATTTTAAACTATTTTTTTCGTCAGTCTCGTCGTGTCTTTTTCCTAAGTTTTTGAAGCTCTCATATTCATCTATTTGACCGGGGTCTTTCATAGCTATAATTAATCATCATACTGAAAAGAATAAGATATGATTACGGTCCCGTTCAATAGTTTTTTTTATTAATGACACTTTACACTAAAAAGTGAGTTCGTGTCAGAATAGTTTTGTTGTATATTTGATTTTTTTCATGTATTTTGTGCATCAGGTATCTCTATGATTACCCCAAAATGTATTTTAACAACTTCAGTAATGCTGGAAAGGGCAGCTCTTAGTTAATAGTTGTGGAAGTCTTCATAAAATATATTGTATACATAAGCTGGTAACCAGGTCGTATTCCAGTTGGGCCATGAACATAAAGAAACAGATTTCATGGCATTTATTCTAGCCATGATGCCATGATTCAATGAACATTATTTAACACAAAATAAATGAACATCACTCCAATAAACTCGATTTGAGTCGAGTCAAGTACAAGACACTGAAGACGGCCTTACAGATGAGGTCGAATTACGTATCTGTCAAAGGATGCAAGTTCTTAGTGGAATTCAAAGGAACAGTACTTAACACGATTTTCTTTTTACTTACAGATATTCCCCTAACACGCCCAGGTTCATTATCATCGAAAAAAATATCACTGATTCTATAAAAAGTGTAGAAAATAATAAAGTAAAAGTGCATTTTATCTTTTTTTTTAATTAAATTACTATCCTATTATACTATTGTTTGAATTGTTATGACTGTAACGGCCGTGACTCTAGAATGGTTGGGATGGCCCAATACATCGCCTGTGCTGTGAAGTTAATCTCTCATACTTTGATGTACATGTATGGATCTGATAAAATCAGTTCTGACATATATATTAGTTTGATATCCTGTTACAAGAATATATGAATAGGCCCAGGACATTACCATGACCGAGTGTAGAATGCAGTGTTGTGAATACTCACTTGTGAAAAGTTATACTCACTTGCTTCTATCTCAGTCCAGAAGCATGATATCAAAAAATGATGTTTGAAGAGATTTTAGATTGTAGTTTAATCTAAAAGCTTGCCGTATAAAGTAAAGGTCGCAGACGCATACCAAAATCGTGAGAGAGTTGTGAGCACAATGTGAGTATAAATTACACGAATTTAATCACCTCGTACTCACAGCTCACTCACAACTTTGGTATGCGTCTGCGACCTTTACTTCATTCGGCAAACTTTTAGATTAAACTACAATCTAAAAGCCCTTCAAACATAATTTTTTGATAGCATCCTTCTGGACTGAGATAGAAGCAAGTGAGTATCACTCTTGCAAGGGAGTATTCGCAACACTGGTAGAATGAGAGAACCTAACTAGTAACTCGGATTTTAACGGCTGCGCAGTCTTGATAAATCAAAACGAGTTGTTATCTAACTCGACGTTTCCACATTTTGGATGGCTCCTTCTTCGGGGGAAAGATACGCCCCCTGAAGAAGACACTATCCAAAGTGTCGAAATGTCGCGTTAGTTAACAATATCATTATGATTTATCAAGACTGCGTAGCCATTAAAATCCGATTTTCACAGCATACAGTTGATTCTCCCCCATTATAACTAGTAACATTATATGTTTCAAAATATATATTATAACATAAATAATAATGCTCATTTGATTCAAAAAGTAAACAAAGACTTTTCTATTCAGTAGACCAGCTTCCGAAAGTTCTGGATGACCTGGAGGTCTATATTATAACCAGTGCTGAAAAATTCATTTCGTCATATCTAAATTCTACCACTTACAGCTCATTTTAGAAGCTGATCCTGTGAATATGGTATATAGAAAACTTGTGCGGCTAGACCAGTTCTGCTAGAAAGTCACTGAAAAACCGCTATTTTTTGAATAATTAAGGTAAATGTCACGGACTACCTTTGAAAAATGCAAATGATATTCACGGTGAATATCATTTGGCATTTTTCAAAGGTAGTCCGTGACATTTACCTTGAATATTCAAAAAATAGCGATTTTTCCGTGACTTTCTTGCTGAACTGGTCTAGCCGCACAAGTTCTTCATATACCATATTCTCAGATTCAGCTTGTAGGTGGTTGAATTTAGATGTGGCGAAATGAAATTTTCAGCACTGATTATAACTGTATACTATACAATACTAGCTTGAAATCAAATAATTTACTTTTGCTTCGTTATAACGTACAAACAGAAAATTTATTTGTAAGTTAGGGGAACTTACGTATTTTCGGCACTTTTGTTCTCTTCGTCATGGGGGTTTTTTTGAAGCCTGTTGAACTCAGAGTTGGCCTCAAATCCTTTCCAACCAAGCTGAGTTATATGCCCAAATTTCAGGCAATTTGGCCCATAAAAACCCTCCATGACGAAGAGAACAAACCTGCCGATAATACCCTTCGTCACCCTATATCAAAGAGTACCTGCATCGATTACAAAATTGGAACAGATCATTGTCACAGTGACGCAGTGGCTGACTTCATCATTTATTCTACTCCTTCATCTTGGCGTGACGTCCCAACTGCATTGGCGTATCTAGGATTTTCTCCCAGGGGGTGTCTAGGGGGTGCCAGTTTCAGTGGCTTCTAGGTTATTTTGTTTTTTTTTTTTTTTGTAAAAGGAACTACCGATCTACCCTCAATTTCTTAGTATAATGATATACTGCGTCGCGGAAAAAAATAGAACGTAAATTTAAACGCGCTATATTTTAAAGAACTGTTTTTTTTTGGAAAATCCAAACCGTTGTAGGGTATCGCGCCACTTGGGCGGTGGCTTCTATATTCGTCTGTTTTCCACTATAACTCAGTCAATTTTGATCCAATTGACTTGAAATGTTGTACACGGGTGGATACTATACCTATCTCACCGCATTCCAAAAGTTGTGTCAATTGGTTCAAATTTGACTGAGTTATAGTGGAAAACAGACGAATATAGAAGCCACCGCCCAAGTGGCGCGATTCCCTACTGATGTGAGGTTTGGAAACTTGATAACTTGATTGCGTATAATACATGAAATTTGTATTTTAGAAATTGTTGTGCAATTTATTTCAATTAAGACTTCTTTTGCAAATCTCTCAGAAATTCCTTTGGATTTGGCAAATTTCTTCGGAAATATCTTTGGATCCCTTTCGGCAATTTCTTTAAGAATTTTATTTTGTAATATGTTTAGAAATTGACACTAAACACCTTTCACGCATCTTTTGAAAATTTTATCGGCAATAGCTTTGAAAATTTATTCGGAAATTCTTTTATAAATCGCTCCAATAATTGTAATGAAAATTCTTTAGAAAATTTCTTCTAGATTTCTTCTGTAATTACTTAAGGAATTCCTGCAGCAGATAGTTTTGGAATACCTTCGGCAATCCCGATGTTACTTGCATTGAAAATTTATTTGGGAATTTTATCAGCAATTTCCTTGGAAATTTTGGTTACTTCGATTATTACTGTGGAAACTTCTTCGGTAATTCATTTGGAAATTGATTCGGAAATTCCTTAAAGATTTCCTTCGTAAATTTATTTGGAAAAAAAATCTTTGGTGGTTCTTAAAAATTCTGTCACGGTGATACTACGACAATTTCTTTTGGAATTCTTTCAAAATTTTATTCAGGAACTCTTTTGATGATTTCGGAAAATTCTTTGAGGATTTCTACGATTTTTGTTTGTGAATGTTTGTGAAAATTTTTAAAGAATATATTTCGGCAATTTATTTTGAGATTACATTTAGCCAATTAAAAAAAAGCCTTGATGTTTTCTTTAGGAGTTCCACCGGTAATGAATTCCTTTGCTACTACTTTGAAAGATTTTTTTATCTGTATTAACGAAATTTTTAGCCCTTTTTCAATTTCTGTGGTAGTTTCATTGGAATTTAATTTATTTAATTTCTTTAGTTTTTTTTATAATTTCAATAGCTATTCTTCTGAAATTATTTCAGCATTTTTTTCCAGTTGTTTTGCAAATTTCTCAGGCAATTTCATCGTGATTACTTTTGCAATTCTTTATGATTTAATTCTAGTTATATCTATTGCTCCCGAAAATTGCTGAATTGAAAAATCAGAAATTCTAAACTGGGCTTGCTTGAAGAAAATCCTATGAAATTCACGGAAAACTTCCCGACAAATTCCAAAAGAAATTACTGGGAAAATTTCCATCAAAATTACCTTAGAATTTTCGAAGTTGTGGAGTGGACCTGGTGTGATGGTTAGATCACTTGACTATCACGCCATGAACCTGGGATCGAATCCCACTCCCGACAAAATCACAAAACAATGTGAGTTTTTCCTTCGGAAGGGAAGTAAAGTATGGGTCCCGAGATGAACTCTTCGTTTTTGGATGTGTACGAACAACGTACGAAAATCAACGCAGTCAGTCGGACATTGTGCTGTAGATGGGCTAGATCACGCCCGAAACCGGCAATTTTAATCTTTTCTTGATGATTGTAAGAACGATAAGTGTTATGTCTTGTCTCATGTCACGTCTCGTGTGTGATGCTGAAGGAACCTGCAAAGAAATGGCCATACTGTGGTCTAGCGAACACGGAGTCGTGGGTTCGAATCTCACCCATCTCTTAATTTGTCAATTAGCTATAATTTGTGCCTTCTAATTAATTATAAGTTTTTCCCGTACATCCCTAAACGATTTTACTAGTGATTTTTCTAGTAATACCTCCTGGAATTTCTCTGGAAATTCCAACTATTCCCGAAATTCTTTTAGGAAATCCTCTAGAGATTTAGCTGAAGAAATTCCACTTCAGCTGGAATTCCTTGAAGAAGACCAAGAGGAGTTCCTGGAGTATTATCATGATTAATTTCTAGAGCAATCCATGAATAAAAGCTCTAGAGGATCTCCTGGATGAGTCTTAAGAAAAATCCCTGGAAGAATCAAATGCATTTCTGAAAGTATCCAAGGAAAATTTCCTAGAAGAATCCCAGCAAGAATACCAGAAGAAATCCCTAAAGGGATTCCTGCAGGTATAACAATAAGAATTTCTGGAGGAGACCTAGGAGGCATTGCTGACACATTAGAGGCAGCAGGAATCGCTTATGGAATCCTAGGAGGAGTTCCTGGATGAAAGTCAAGAGGGGTTCCTGGAGGAATCCAATGATAAATATTTGGAGATATCCCAGGAAAAAACATCCTTTAAGATTTCCAGGAAGAAACACTGAAGGCAATGCTCCTATGAAGATTGCCTTGAATAATCCCAGCAAGTTTTTGGAGGAATCCCTGGAGAAATTCTTAGAAGAATCCCCAGAAGAGTTCCGTGAGGTATTTCAGTAAGTATTTCAGGAGGAGTGCTAGGAGGAAATGCTGGAAGAACCACAGCAGGAATATCTTGAGAAATCCAGCTGAAATTCCTGGAGGAAGAGCATTAGAAGCTTATGAGAGAATCCTTGGTTAAAAATTCCTGGAGGAATCACTGGAGAGCTTCTGAAGAAATCACAGGAAAAATCTCAAGAGGTATTATTTGCAGGATTCTGGGATGTATCATTGTAGAAATCTCAGCATAAATCCTAGAAGGAAACTACACAGGAAATGCCTGGGAGAATCCAAAGAAAAAATCCTTGGAATACCTAGAGAAGTCCCTGTAAGAACTGGTAAAGGTATTTTGAAAGAATTTATAACGAAGGCCCTGATTGAATCGCAGAAGGAATTTCTGAAGGAATCTCAGGAAGATTTTCCGGAAGAATTTCAGCCACAAAGCTAGGATAAATTTGTATAGGAATCACTAGAAGAATTTCTGGACATATTCTAGTAAGAATTTATGGAGGAATTGCAGGAAAAAACGCAGGAAAACTTGTTTGAGGCATTCTTGAAGGAAGGCCAAAAGGAGTTTATGCAGGAATTTCTGGAGGAATCTTTGGGTAAAATCTCTGAAGGAATTCCTGGATGAGTGCATGGAGAAATCCGTGGTAGAACAATCAAAGAAATTTCTGCAAGAATTCCAGGAAGTTTGCCTGGAAAGATCCCGACAAAAAATCCAGGAGAAAGCTCTAGAAGAATCCTTAGAATAATTTCTAAAGTTCCACAGTTAGAATTTCTGGAGGAATAATAGCTGGAATAACTGCAGGAATAGCTTGAGGAATCCCAGCTGGAATATCTGGAGGAATTCTTAGAATCAGGAATACCGGGGGTATCCTAAAAGTAGTTCCCCTAAAAATGCCTGGAGGATGCCTGGAAATCTCAGAAGGATTTTCCGAAAGTATTGCAGCAAGTAAGTATGCCAGGAGAATTCCCTAGAAGTATTTCTGAAGGAGTTCAAATGGGGATTGCTTGAAAAATTCCAGCTGGAATTCATGGAGGAAGGGCAATAGAAGTTCTTGGAGAAATTTTCTGTGGAATTTCTGGAAGAAACTCTGGAGGAAGCCCTGGATAAATCCTTGGAGAAATCTCTGGAAGAACCACCGAAGTTATTTTTAGAAAAATCCAAGGGAGATTTTCCGGAAGAATTTCTGGAACTTCCCTAGTAGAATACCTGAAGGTACCATATTGAGATTTTTTGGAGGAGTTCTAATAGAAATTGCTGCAAGAATCGCAGCAGGAGTTGCTTGAGGAATCCTAGCCACAATTCCCGGAGGAAGGCCAATATAAGCTCCTGGAGGAATTCTATGAGAAATTTCTGGAAGAATATCTAATTAAAGTCTCTGAAGGAATTCCTGAAAGAATCACCGGAGAAACTTCTGAAAGGATCCCTGGAAGATTGTCTTGAATAATCCCGCAAGAAATTCCCGAAGGAACCCCAATAGAATTTTTTAGAGGAATCCCTAGAAGAATTCCGAGAATTTCCTAAGAAATCCTAGGAGAAAATGCTGGACCAATCTCTGTAGAAATTTCTAGTATGTACAGGGGGTGGCCAAAATGTTTGGGATAGGCAACTTTTTTTTCTCTCACAATAAAGTTCAACATGCTATAATTTTTCATAGAGTGCATCGAAAAATCTCATTTTAATTTTTACTGTTTGTCAACCTATTATATGTGCAGTAGTATGGGACAAATATCAAATCATCGCTCCAGTCGACTTTTTAGATCCCATTTAGGTCCCATATGAAGTGTGCAAAATTTCAGCGCAATCGGTGAAACTATAATTTAGCGCAAGCGGTTCAAAGTTTTCATAGGATTTACTATGGGAAAAGTTACACTTTCAGATAAAAAATCCCAGAGGTCGTCCCTTGTCTCCTTAATTTAAATCGATCAATGATTCTTGTAGAAAAATCAATTATGAAACTTTCCTTCGAAGACCGCAAAACAATTGGATGCTTGTGGAAAAAGTTATTGATTTATTACCAATTAGTGATCCAATGAACGGCTTTTTGTTTTGTTTTATTAGCAGCACTGTAGCTGCTGCCTTGGCTGCTGCTGTTTCTGGGGGTGGTGATGCCTCCCGCCACCCCATGCAACAACGGCAGCAGCAGTGCTGCTGATAAAATAAAATAAAAAGCCGTTCGTTGGATCACTAATCGGTAATAAATCAATAACTTTTTCCACAAGCATCCAATTGTTTTGCGGTCTTCGAAGGAAAGTTTCATAATTGATTTTTCTACAAGAATCATTGATCGATTTAAATTAAGGAGACAAGGGACGACCTCTGGGATTTTTTATCTGAAAGTGTAACTTTTCCCATAGTAAATCCTATGAAAACTTTGAACCGCTTGCGCTAAATTATAGTTTCACCGATTGCGTTGAAATTTTGTACAGTTCATATGGTACCTAAATGGGATCTAAAAAGTCGACTGGAGCGAGGATTTATTTTTTCCATACAAGCGTGTACCATACTAATGTGCAGCATCATTGGTACAAATTTGGGCTCAATTGATCAATCTTCCGCAAAGTTAACTAACAAAGTTAATTAGAACCGTTCCGGTAAAACACTATTTTTAAGCCAACTCATTTTTGAGCTTTTATATCTCGGAAACCAGTGAACCGAATTGAATGAAATTTTGAACCCTCTGTACAACCCCATCAGGACTGCCTGGAGAATCCTAAGGGAAGTTTATTGAAAGAAAAACCGGTAGGAATCCATAAGAAAACCTAGACAGAGAAATCACTGTATAAATAGATAGAGGTATTTCTGGAGAAATCCATAGAGAGTCTGTTGATTCTGACCAATAGGCGACAAACATATCTAAAGGTCCAATCTGCAAAAGAGAGGCTCTCTTTGTTCCGGTTCTCTTTAAATTATTACGATGTCACTGTGAACATTTTGACAATTTGTGATGTAAAGATCGGCAAAGGATTGTTTAATCTACCTTCCGATGCAAGAAGTAAATCAAATTTTATAAATATGAGCACGTTATAACCGAAAGAGAGGTGACTTGAATAGAGCCTCTCATATGCACGACCTATAGAAATGTTTGGCCTGAATATACTAAACGCCAAAACGTACAACAAGTGTTTAAGTAATTCTGAGTGTGCTTAAGTTTTGTTGAAATGTGCCATTAATAAATATTAGAATTATTGTGTTAAGTTTTAAATTTTATGTGTCTGTCAAGAAAAGATTCTAGGGGGTGCCAAATTTGTTCTAGGGGGTGCCGGCACCCCTGGAACCCCCCCTAGCTACGCCAATGCCCAACTGGGACAAAGCTTGCTTCTCCACGCTTAGTGGTCCATGATAACTTCCAAAGTTTATATCTGACAGGTTCATCTACCAACGGCCTTTTTGCATGTGTATATCGTGTGGCAGACACGAAAATACTCTATGCCTTTAGAAATCAAGGTAATTTCCTTTATGAGAAGTTCATGGACTGACCGGGAATCGAACCCGTCATCCTTGGCATGGTTATGCAGAATACCAACTCCTTCACAGCTGTGGCTAATGGGTCCTTGGCTTAACATGGAAGCAATAATGATTCCGAATATCATTCGCCCAAAAACAACGCCAAGCAGCTGCTTCCTTTAGAGGCCATCGTTTCCGGTTACGTCGTCCCATCCGAAAGCACAACTCCCCGGCCAATCATCTGTTTCAGCGGATATTTTGAATTATTCCGCCCCTCGTCACATTTAGCGTAAATGTGCACTTCCGCCTTCTTGCATTTGCAGTTACTTTTGTTTGCCAATTTAATACATTTTAATAATAATAAAATTTTACGACATTAGGGATCCCGGGTTCTGGACGGTTTCCGACAAACACCAACCAGAACCCAGAAGTCAAGCGCCGGGGCTAGAGAGGTGTCCGACTGGATGGGGTGCAAGAACCGCCGAGCATAGATAGCATGCCACGTAGAGAGCGAGAGGTATCCCATGCGAGCATGCATGCATGTTAAACCGACCAAGCTTATGGGGATGGGTGTGAAATTGCATTCATCCCAACCGAAAGTGAACTTCCGCAAATCTACTGAGCAGGGCTCGGAACCGATGGCAACCGGTGATATCGTTCCACAACCGACGATAACCATCGGTTGAGTGGTCGGATTTTAAACGGAATGTTTACATGCATGCTCTATAGTTTTTCCTGTTTGCGTTGTCCCGGATCATCGCCGCATTCCGACCCAGAGCCTGGTTTGGTGCAGGAAGAGGGAGGACAAAGGAAAGGGCAAAGAGATGCGATATTCCCATTTTTTCGCTAAATGATGGTCAGCCTGCAGTTCTGGAAGTTTTTTCCCCTTTTCCGCTTTTCAGTTAATATTTTGCTATCCTCTTAGCAAATTGGATTTAGAGCTCTGAGCACTGTATGTAGTTGCTGTCATGTGCCCCGTCGCTTCAGTTTGCTCATTTGGAAGGTCCAGTCTAGTAATCCTACATTATAGAGATCTGCGGAGGCGGCCATTGTAAGCCAATCGTGCAGAAAGAACTGTCAAAGTGTGAGCCAAATGAACAGGCTGATCGTTCGTAAGAAGGCGTCGATTGAACGGTATTGCAATCCGAACTAAATAAATTAAAATTATTTATTTTTAATATCGAGAAATTGACGGTATATGTAAGTTTAGTAAAAAGATAGAATTTAATTAATTCTGCTTTCAAAAGCTCAAGCTTATGAGGAAACTTTTGTTGCTGCACTTCTCGAAAAAACTTTCATT